>NC_143013.1:167170602-167496018 GCF_055824585.1 Amblyomma mixtum | reverse complement strand
TCGCAGGACATCTTCTTGTATTTGGAGGAGAACGTCTTGCGTTGAGAGCTTCGCTCTGAAGCCGAACATGGTATGTGGTGCACAGTCGTTGTCTTCCATATAATTTTGCAGTCTGAAAGTCACAAGCCGTTCGTAAAGCTTGCCAAGGCACGACGTGAGTGATATAGGCCTGAGGTTTTCAATTTTTAGCTTTTTACTAGGTTTAGGTATCATTATTACTTCGGCGTGTTTCCAATCTTCGGGAACCGTCTCCGCCTCCCAATGTTTGTTAAGAAAGGTGACGAGCTCTTGTATGAGGTCGTCGCTCAGGTTGCGGATTAGGGCGTTGTCGATTCTGTCCGCTCCGGCTGCCGTGTTTCTGGTGGTGTTTCTTATGGCCGCGTAAACCTCTTCCACAGTTATGGGGCGGTCGAGTTTCTCGTTTTCGGCTCCTCGATACGTTCCTTGGTATCGCGGGGGGTTGTCATCGCCGAAACATTTTTCTCGTGCCTTCTCCATTAGGGCGATGTCTGATCCCTCGAAGGAGTGGATGAACCGGTGGATGGCTTTATTGTTTTCTGATTTTATTTTGGTCGGATTGATTAGTGCTCTTAAGAGATTCCAGGTTCTGGCCGTCCCTAGAGTTCCCCTAAGTGAGTCGCTGAGTTGTTCCGAATTTTGTTTCGCGAGTTGCATCGCGTATTCTTCCGCCTTTGCCGTAATTTCTGCTATCATTAGTTTTAGTTTCCTGTTGTGTTTCTGCTTCCGCCATCTTTTGGTGAGACTGCGTCTCGCTTCCCATAGTCTGAGGAGGTGGGCGTCTACTTCAGGCGTTGCTGTCGTTCTCCTTAGACTTTTTGTGCATCGTTGTCGCGTTTCTCTCAGCATGCCGCTCCATTCCTCCAGTGATTGGATACCGCCTTCAGATTTGTTGCAAGCCCCGCGAAACGCGTTCCAGTCAGTGATTTTCGCCTGTCCAATCTGGCGTCTTATGGTGTCGGATGCTATTCGTGTCCGGAGGATAAAGTCATCGCTGCCTAGATTTTCCATCATGTTTTCCCAATGTGACTCCCTGCTGTTCCTTACGAAGATGAGGTCCGGGCATGTGTCCGTGCTAACGCAATTCCGATTCTCGTGGGGGTCGCAGGATCTGTGATTAGACTGCAGCCAAAGTATTCCGCTACTTCCACTAATGTTCTTCCCTTGATGTCTTGTTTCTGGTATCCCCAACTCCTGTCCATGGCGTTGAAATGTCCTATGATGATGAGTGCATTTTCTTTGGCCAGCTTGTGCGCTCCATAAAACAGTTCGAAGAGTTTGGCTTTTCTTTGTCTCGGCGGGCTGTACACGTTCAGTAAGAACGTGCTGCGTCCCTTTCGCTTTTTCGGAATAAGTTCAACAAGCGCGTGTTCAACGTCGGTGTCGGCGATGGTATCGTGCCTGATGGCGGTAATGGTTTTGCTGACTAGGACGGCCGCTTTACCTTCGTTTGGACTCTCGTAAACCTCGTACCCTTGTAAGGTCGGCTTGATTCCGGTCTCTTGGAGCGCAATTATATCAGGAGGAGTGAGTTGTGTGTTTATATATTGTTTTAAGAGGGCCTGCTTTTTGCGGTAGCCTCTGCAGTTCCATTGCCAAATATCTAAGTATTCTTGTTCTTGCCGATACGTATTGATCATGTTTACGCGTTACTGCTGTTGCCTTGTTCGCTTGCGAAAGCTGTTAGCGCTGGACGGTTGTACGCCCTTTCCATGATGTTTTCGGTATGTTTTTGTTTTCTAAAAGCGCTTCTGATCTCTAAGATTTGCCCTTGGAATTGTACTTGCATCTGTTGAATTTGAGATTGGATTTGCTGCATCATATCCTGCATCATCTGCTGCATCATCTGTTGCATTCGTGTTTCAAGGTCTCCTTCGTTCGATGCCTGTGGTTGTCGTTTTGGAAGGGCTCTAGTCGTGTCGAGTTCCCGCTGTTGTTCCTTTAGTGTTTGTGTGAGTTCCTCAACTTTGCGTTCGAGCTCGTTTTGTTTGATTCGAGCCAGTTCTAGCTCGCGTCTGAGCACATCGCTGTTCGCGTCCTTCGGTTCTGTGACACGACTGTCTTTGTTGTTTGTGTTGTTTATGTCACTACCCTTTCCTACCGAGTGCGAAGCAGTGGTAGAAGCCCAGCTCACCTTGCCGCCGCTTGTCTGGGAAAGCTTCTTCTTTTTCGTTTTCTCTTGCATCTCCCCCTCCTGTGGGCCGGCTGGTGGTAGAGGCGGGGAGGAGTTGGACCTCGATCGGCTCCTCGATGTCTCTCCCTCTGAGCTGAGCCATCGCTTGGGTGGTCGCCCGCGTTGGTCGCCCCGTCCTCTGTCTCCTGTGGGTTTTGGTCTTGCTTTTTTCAATCTCTCTGGGCACTCCTTGGATCCGGTCCGGTGTGCCTCGCACAGATTATGCACTTGGGCGCGCACTCGTGGTCGTCGGGCGGGTTTGAAACTCCGCACAGTCCGCACACAATAATGTTCGGTGTGGGGCAGACGTCGGAGCGGTGTCCTTGCTGGAAGCAGACGTAACACACTTGCCTAGTGAGGCGGTACTGGTAGCATGGTACTTCTCCTCCGTAATATATGACGAATTTCGGCAAGACCGGGCGGTCGAACGTGAGCACTGCCGTCTTGGATTTTCCGAGCATCCTTGCCTGAAGTATGGTCACTCCTTGAGTTCTGACTCGTAAGTGTGCTTTGAGTTCTTCAGGAGGGGTACCTGGGTCTACACCGTGGATCACGCCGCGCAGGACGTCTTCCGGTGCGGCCACGTAAGCGTTTACATCATAAGTCTTTCCGTCAAATTTGAGACGGGTAATGTGCCGCACTAGCTGTGCCGTTTGCTCGTGCGGGGTGCTAACGATAATGATATTGGATCCGGTGCGAAGCCTTCCAAGTAGGTCCTCGTCCTTGCTTTGCTGGCCGCACGCCATGACAATGGCGCGCTACTTGGTGGGTGGTGAGGGACTTCACCATGAGTCCTTTCTTAGGTCGAATGATGATCTTGTAGTCGCTTCTGGGGAATGGCGGCATTCTTCGCCTAGGCCTGCTCTGCTCCCTTGATCCATTGTTGTTGCAGCCGGTCGCATCACCCGGTAATTTTCCATCGAGAGGTTTGGCGGCCGGGCCCATTCGCGTGCCTTTGCGTTCTTTTCGCCTTTGAAGTTTTCTCTGGCGCTTGGATTGTGCAAGCTCCCAGCTGGCATTGTTGTTGTACCCGGCTGGCTTCGAAGAGGAGTCGGACGGGATCTCGTCCTCACTTCCGAAGTCGGCGTCTCCGAAGTCGTCTTCATCCATCTCTTGTAATTCGTTGAGAAGGACGTTTGGTGATTGTAGTGGCACATCGTTGTCTTGGCTGGGCCCCGCCATTTGGTCTGTCGATGAAACGGCGTCGATGCTAGGCGTCGGCGTCGTCGACAATGTTCAATTACCGGGAGAAACATGCACAGCCTGTAGTAATGTAGAACAGCAATCTCCGATCCCGGCCCAGACGGCTTAATTTCGTTGGAGGCTAAATTCTAGAAGGCCGTGTACTGTGAGATGTCAGTGCACATTAAAGAACCCCAGGTGGTCGAAATTATTCCGGAGCCCTTCACTACGGCGTCCTTCATAGCATGATGGTTGGTTCATTGGTTTAATGGGTTTAACGTACCAATGCGACTAAGGCTATGAGAGACATCGTAGTGGAGGGCTCCTGAAATTTCGACCACCAGGGGTTCTCTAACGTGCACTGACGTCGCACAGTACACGCGCCTCTAGAATTTCTCCTCCAAAGAAATTCAAGTCGCTTAGGGACGTGAAACGATAATAAACCAAACCTTCAACTTGATATAAAACTAATGTCCAAGAAATACAAAGTAGACCATCGTTTGAAGGGCATTACAGGCAATTATTAAAAGTTTCTGATTGCGAAAGATGATGATGATGATGATGAGCCGTCATCAAAGATGATGAGCCATCTCAGATGTCATCCGGTACGTGCGCACATTCGATATCAAGGACTCTTTGCATTACGCCCAAATTTTGGTGCCTGGCCAACTTCCCAACTGTAGCCACCGTTCCAGAGAGCTTTATGGATCTGTCATCGATAACCGGACAGATCATTCTCGAGGACCTCCAACGATTTTTGTTTTTGTCGTTGCGACTGCAGGAAGAATGAAAAGGAAAGCGCATGAGCCTGCCCACTGGCTCGAGCTGTGTCACAATCGCTGCCACGAGCAGACAGAGAAGAGTTGAAAGATGGTAGAGAAAAGAATGTAAGAACAGACGCACTATGCAACCGCCAAAGCGGCCACGCCGGCTGTAACAGATAGCCCCCTCTGACTTCCAGCGGCTCGAGCCCGATGCAAGGTGTCCACTATTCCTACCCTTTGGCGTTGCCCTTATTTAGCGAGAGGTACACTACCCACATTGTCGCATTTCACCGTGTCTGGAAGGACAGTTGTGCGCATGCGCGAGGAGCCGAGCGACGTAATAGCACAGAGCTGGGTGTGTCGCACCGCGCGCCTCGCAGCTTGTGATCGCGGAGCAGACGCCGCACGCCTTACCAGTTGTGGGCATGCGCGAGAAGCCAAGTTACATCACAGCTGGTGGGCCTTACTGCGCATGCGCAAGGGCAGCGGACGCGCTGCGGTGTATGAAATGCACGGTCTTCGCTCCGGTTACAACCGGCGTCGTCGCTTCGGCGGGCGGGGTTGTTGCGACGCGCATCTGTTCTTTCAATCTATCCACTCCCATCTGTAACCCTCCTCTGTCTGTAGGTGGCAGCCATTGCTGTTCAGCTGAGCCAGTAGGCAGGCCCGTGCACTTTCCTTTTCATTCTTCCTTCAGTCGCAAAACAACACGGGTCTTCGCTCCGGCGGACGAAGTTGTCACGACGAGCATTTGTTTTTATTGCGGAAGCACTATTGCTAGCACCTTTGTGCCGTCGGTGGAGGTTGTTCCTTCGCTCCGGCGCAGCTGTGGCGCACGACGACGTTACACCGTGACGTGACGACCAGAGCAGAGCAGGGGCCCCAACACGTCTGTTCGGCCGTAGTCGTTCCTTCGCTCAGCGCGGCGGCTACCACGTGACGGCTTCCTCGGCCCGCCGCGTCAGGGTGCTCGCTAGGAGAGGATAAACGGGGCGCCGCAGGCGCGCTCCGCTTAGTCATGCCTGAGGAGTTCTACAAGGCGTCGCTGGAGCGACGTGCTGCGCGCAAACGCCGGCGCCGTGCCGAGGAGACAGATGAAGAAAGGCAAGAGCGGTTGGCTAAGCAACGCGCCTATGCCCTAGAATGGCGAGCCTGGCGGCGTTCTGCAAGTTCAGTGAGGTAGAGTAGTCTCATGGACTCTCTGAATGGAGAAGAATCGTCTATGAGTAGTGCGGAGCGATATAATTACCACAGAAGAAAGCGCCTTGTAGAAGAGCCACCGGACCGTCATATAAGCTGTAGATTGTTTTCTTTCTTGTCGTCGCGCAGCAGCGGCCGGTAGCCACGCGTGACCTGTAGACGTGGCGCACTGCGTTCCAAGACTCTTTCGGTCGTCGCGCAGCGGCGCCCGGTAGCCACACGTGACCTGTAGGCGCGGCGCACTGCGTTCCTTCAGTTGGAGTCGCTGCGCTTTTGCTTTCGGAACCTACCGGGCTTAACCAAAGCTAAGCCCCCGCCATTTTGTTTCTCTCTTTCCTGTCATATCTGCTGAGTCCTCTATCAGCACATGGCAGCGGTGGTGGCTCAGCTCGAGGCAGTACGCAGGTTCGTGCAATTTCTTTTCATCCTTCTCTAAGTTGCAACAACAACAACAGCGGGTAGCTGTTGCCATGGAGAAGGCAGGCCTTGAGCGGCTTCGCAAACATGATAAGCTCAACTCCTCCGACCATGTGGCCTGGGAGTTGGCTGTCGCGAAAAGGAAAAGCGATCGGTGCAAGGCGATGAGAGCAGAGGAAACGCCTAATGAGCGAGAGGAGGGCCTAAGCAATGGGCGCGTCAGGACGCGGAGCGATTGCGGCGTCGCGCTTCGGCCCAGCTGGGTGATTCTTCGCAATTTTTTCAGTATGCATATCATCCAACCAGCCCAACTTTCTGCTCTCCAGCTGGGTGAACCTTCTTCCGAGGAGGTGAAGTCTCGCCGCATGACCGACCACGTAATCAGACTGACTGAATGTAACTAGGGGGAACTAAAGCTCTCGCTACTATATCCTGACACAGCCCAGCTAAGCCACTGCCAATTTTTGTTTCGAGGGGCTAAATCCATACTGTTCTCGATGCCTGGGCTTAGGTGAATGAATATGGCTCTCATTAGCGTCTTCCCTGATGTAACGTCAAGGTAGTATAGCCCTAGTCATCCTTCCACTACCACTAAATCACTGGTGACTTCCAATCGCACTATATTAAGGACTACAAGTACCGCTCGCGAGAACCTCCCCATTCTTCCAGGCTCCGAGCCAGAAGCCTACAGACGCGTTTGGCTACGCAGTGCGCCCTGCCTATTCGGAGTCTTCTAGGCAACATTTTATTTTAGCACCGGTGCTGTCTGTCACCGTTGCGGGAGCGGGAGGCACATCACACGCTACAGTCGCCCCTTCAAAGCTGCACCTCCAAGCAGACTTTTTACGAATCTCCTTCTCAGTGGCCCTCGGCCTATGCCCGGAACAGTGGAGGACAACGCCGCTGTCCGGTTTCCAAGCAGTTTCTTCCTTGCGAGCCTTCCTTCCGTGCGCGCCGGTCTTCGTCAAAGGCAGAGTCGTTCCCTATCGCGTTCACTGGAGAAAGCTCGACGCGACCGCTAGAGAGTGTGCGCTGGATTTCGCAAATTACTGCCTCGATTATAAATTTTAGCTTATGGTTCATTTGCTTGTGGACGGTGAGGCCACAGATGTTAAAAAACCATAAACTCAACTGCCTGATGGTCTCTTAGATCGCATACTAAGATTGTTTGTTGCAAAATCTATAACTGAGAATAGGTCGAACGAAGCATTAGGAGTGGAGCTTGTATGGCGTTCTCCCAGCTGTACGACGCGATGAGGTTTTTCACGTCCCGCTTGGGTTAATTCATCTTTGAGCATATCGATCTCCACGTCCCTCTGTTTAAAACATGAGTTCTTTATCTCATTTTTATACACAAAAAATTGTATTAAACGCGATGGGAAGTTGATATTTCGGAGTCATGTATTAGATCGTGTTATTATTATGATTTATAACAACTGCAATTTGTGCAAGATCGTACGTAGTACTTCAGAAAGCAAACTGCAGCACCTACGAAGAGAAACAATGCGCACCAAAGACACCGGACAAGCGCTAACTTTATATCTCTTTGTTCGCTGAGAAACCAGCGAATATAACAAGAACCAACATATGCACAGAAGAAAGGCTACTCACAATCAACAAAACCGTACAATATACGAAATATCTCTCCTAAAAAAGGGTTACAGAGGCATCACTAACAGAATATCTTCCCGTCTTAAGCAGAAAGCTTCCACAACCTCCAGTGCCTTAGTATCTTAGCTCCTGGCCAGAATCCTTATCTCATGAAGCCCTGGTTCAGACTTCCTGCGGTGCGAGCATTTTTCCCCTGACGAATCTAGAGGCCCGTGTACTGTGCGATGTCAGTGCACGTTAAAGAACCCCAGGTGGTCGAAATTTCCGGAGCCCTCCACTACGGCGTCTCTCATAGCCTTAGTCGCTTTGGGACGTTAAACCCCAATAAACCAAACCAAACCCTGACGAATGTTTTGTCACTCAGCGACACACATTGGATTCTGCAGAGTGTTGCCAATGATGCGCGACTCCTAGTTCTAGCGACCGCACGTGTTCAGCTCCACGATCATTCATGCATCACCCTGTTTTGGCCCGCATAGGCTTTAACGCAGGTCTGAGTAATCTCGTACACCACATCAACCGCCCTGGTGGCTCAGTGGTTATGGCGCTCGGCTGCTGACACGAAAGACGCGGGTTCGATCCCGGCCGCGGTGGTAGAATTTCGGTGTAGGCGAAATTCTAGAGGCCCGTGTGCTGTCCGTTGTCAGTTCTCGTGAAAGAACACCAGGCGGTCGAAATTTCTGGTGCTCTTCACTACGGCGTCCATCATTACAAGAGTCACTTTGGGACGTTAACCCCTCATAAACGAAATTAAAGCAATCGTACAACACACCGGTGCAGCACTGCACAAAAAATTGGCAGGTTTTTTTTTATATCAATCATTCTTCGTGTTAGGCTCGCAACGCGCATGCAGAGCTCTACAAGCTTTAGTGGAGGCGAGCACAAGACTTGGCTCGCCATTTTTGTTCACCACCCTTTTCAAATCGTGGGCGACCTTGTGGACATAAGAAACCACTTCTGGTTGTACAGCTTCCTCTCCTTGCTCACAGGGCTTTTCTAAATGGCACCTTTCCTCTTTTTCTGTTGTAACGCCTCAGCAATGATGATGATGATGATGATGGAAAACTTTATTTGGAACAAGGGAATTTCGTTCACGCCGGTCCTTGCCCACCGCAAGGCCCCACTGCACTTAAACGTTCATGTCCCGGAGGCTCATGGCGCTCGCAGCCCGGCATGTTTCGATGGCTTGCTTGGCCGGGTCCTCGGAGCGCAGTAGGTTCTCCCAAGGCTCAAAAGTGGTAAGGTGCTCCAGGCGGCGCGGGGGAGTATTCGCCAGGCAGAGGAAAAGAATATGGTAGAGAGTGGCTTTCGGGTGGTGGCAGAGGGTACAGGAAGGGTTTGTGCGGACTTGGTGATATCGCGAGCGTATATAAGGGGAGGGCAAAGTGCTTGTTTGGAGCCGCCTCCTAAGTGTCTGACGGTAATTGTCTAGGGAGGAATGAGGGGGGGAGGGTAGAGCCCAGCTGTGATGACCGAGCACTGGAACCGACGCCAGCCGTTCTACTTGCTTTTGAAAGCTCGCCTGCACAACATGGTGACACGATTTCACGACAGTAGACTGGAGGCAACTCGCGGACTCTCTCTCTCGGTGGCTGATTACTACAATGCTTGCTATACTGTTTTACTGCCGTGCTTTACTGTTTTCAAATGAGCCGACTCAACAGCTCCTTCCGTGCTCGAGGTGCTGACGGGGACTCTCTGTCTCTCGGTGGCTGATTGCTGCGATTGAATGTGCCGTCAACAACTTTGACCGCTAAATCACTTCCGTGTTACCTAAATTCCCTGATGCTCTTACGTTCGGGGTTGAGCAATGGATTGACCAGCCTCTCAAACTGTGGAGGTCACTGCAGCGTCCACAACATTGTGTGTAGCACATGGTACTTGGTACAAGAGGGTATACTCTGCCAGTGGTGTTTCGTTCCTTCTGATGGTGCCGGAGAGTTAACACCCCTCTGGTTGGGTGTCAGAATTGAAGACTGCACTACAGGAGACCTGGAATCTGAGCAGACACTCTACCGCAGCCACGAATGTTTACACTAACCGGGGATGCGCGGCATGAGAGAGAAGTATGCTAAAGCTGTGCCCGCTGTACCAGTCACAAACGCTCCACAGGTACTGCTTCTGGCGCACTCCATATTGTGATGCCTCCCCGATCTCCTTTTGTGTAGATAGGGGTAAACATCTGGGGTCCTTTTCCCGAGTCTCATATTGTGAACCGCTCGATCGTCGCCAGTACAGACTACCTCTCTTGTTACTCTAATACAGCTGCTCTCGTCTCGAATGCTGCTTATCAGGTCTCGATGCCTCCGCTGCAATCTTCTCTCCTACGAACTATGACTCCGATCAAAACGGCCGTGACTGTGTTTTGTCTTTTACCCCGTACGCATACTTTGCCGCCACACACAAAACAGGTTACAGTCCGTTCTTCCTCCTGTATGCCCGCTTTCCTCTGCAGAGATTGCTGTAATCCTCTCGTTTTTCCCAGCAAATTACCCCGGGGTATCTGAAATTTCATGCCATGTTGAAGAAGCCCGCGGGATCACCCACCTGAGAAGTCTCGCCTCAAACAGGATTCTAAATCCCGCTACCTCCTACCTCCCTCACGAGTTCGTCTGGCTTCGGCGTACAGTCACGCCGGAATGAAACGCGAACACGCAAATGTCATACATTTCTGTTTTGCAGCGAGATATTCCTTTACAACCTATTTTCCTTTATGCATTTCAGTAGGCCCTTTACCCAGGCACATGAGTCAGGCTAGTTGTACACTTCAGCTGAAAGTAGGCAGGTAAAATATTTTGTTTTCTTGACATGCTCTGTTCGCGTTTCATTCCGGCCTGACTGTACAATCAGGAAGTGTGGCTTAAGCCGCAAAATGAAAAACACTAGCTAGGCGGGCGAGTTGGTGATGCATGTTCAAAAAAATCTCTGCCTCTCCCGTACCCGAGAGTAGAGTAAGCATGAAATGTTTACGGGCCTAATGTCATCTCGGTGGACACCCGAACCGCACCGTACAGGAAGGGAGTACAGGAAGGGAGGAACGCCACCACCCGTTCAGCGCGATGCCTTGCGATTTGAACGCAAGGTTTTTTGAGGAAAGGAAATGGCGCAGTCATTCTCTGCCATCTCGGTGGACACCCGAACCGCACCGTAAAGGAAGGGAGGAACGCTACCACCCGTTCGGCGCGATGCCTTGCCCTTTGAACGCAGCGCTTCTCCCCCGGGCCCCTGTGCGCCTGCGCGGCTTTGCTTCGATGCGCGAAGCCCCGAAGAGATCACGTATAACAACGAAGTGTACCGTGGCATTTATGCGCTTTTTTCACGCGTTATTAGAAATCGGAAATTATAATTCCGTGCATTATGAAACGCACAGCGCGACTGATATCTTGATAAACATTCAGAAGGCACTGGCAGCAGTTATTTTTTGTGACTCGTTTGGAGACCAACCGGCGCTTGCATGCCGGTCGCGTAGGAGGGCTTAGAGTGTCTCGTGAAGTGATCATCCGTTCTCGCTTCGGCGAGCGCGGCTTCGGCCGCTTATCTGTTTTTTGAGCCTGGGCCGTTCCGGCGGACGCAGTTGTTGCTGCGACGCGCCTCTTTTCTTTCCTTTTTCTCTGTCATCTGATCTTTTGACTCTCCTCCATCTGCACAAGGCAGCGGTGGTGGCTCGGCTGGAGCCAGTAGGCAGGCCCGTGCAATTTCCTTTTCATCCTTCTCTCAGTCGCAACAACAACAACAACAAATCTCGTTAAGTCTCGTACGCTGCCCGGATGTTCTCGTTTCAGAGCCCGGATGACTGGAATTTGGTTCATTTCAGTGCCCGGATGATGGCTCTCGGTCTCGGCTTGACGTCACCACACTGCCGAAAACGGGAGCTAAAAGCATTTCATGCTTAATAACCGTGCTAGAAAACGAATTCGAAAGGGAAGAAAAACACAGGCCATCGTACCTATGTTTTCTTGCAAAGAATCAGTGAATGCCCTCATGTAATAGGTTGCGTCACAATAAGTGGCCGGCATTCCGCCCGCACTGAACTTACTTTTCTAGCTCGGCTGAAGCTTTGTCACCCTAGCCCCGAAAACTGGCTCGCCAAGACGCCTTCGCCTGCGACGGAGGAAGTGTAACGTGAAGCGACTTGGCCCGTAAGGCCTTGTGAGGTGATGTGAGGAAGCAGAAAGGCAATTTATTGTAAAGCATTTTATTCGTCGGAGAGAGCTTGCGGCTAAGAGATCGCGATAATAGCTCAAGAGTACAAAGCCCTCGAGGACACTGTCAGCCCACTCCGCAGCTAGAACTTTTGTACTGTGGTCAGGGCCACACAGCACGGTTTCCCGCTGCTTAATTGAAGGACTGTTGACTAGGTCACTCGGGGACGGCTGTATTTTTCAGTCACATTGGATGTGGTTGTACTTGGCTTGTTGGTCGCAGTGTTTATTATAACACTTGTATTTATCGGGATAAATATGCACGAGGAGTGATGGGGTGCGTATCCATCTCGTCTGTAGACGACGCCACGTAACTTGTGTTCTTTAGTAAGGGTTTTGTGCGGAAGGGGGATCGTTCTTCTCTCTAGTTTAGAATGATGGGTTAGGTTATGATATGTGATGACTGAGTCCAGCATGAAATTTAGGGAACGAGAATCAGCCACCGACCGGTCGACGAATCCTCTGACTTTATGCGGGCTGCCTCGTTCCCTGGATTCTCCGAATGCGCTCGGATCTGTATTAGTTTGAAATAATTTTCCGACAGTTTGGTGGCAATAAGGATTTTAAGGGGGATGTTTTTTAACCGCCCTATGTGAAATTATTAGTAGCGATTCTAGAATCGCTAAGCATGGATCTCGTTCGAGTATGCGCTAGGGCGAGGGCTATAGCAGCCTCTTCTCTCGTTTCAGGCCATTCGGTTTTCATGGTTGCGATACGATGTAGTCACGATTTTCGTTCACAGACACAACTGCAAAGGCACTCGTATGTATGTATCCTGCCCTAATTGCAAAAATTGTTCCGCTGCACTGTCCGTATTTATTATTCAAGGCTTTGACTCAAGCTTGTCTCCTACCGTCGTCAGGTATGGGGTGCATGTTTCGGGAAGTGTTTTGTTAGTAGGGATGCTATTTAGTCGCAAGGGAAGTAAGTCTACTTTGGCGTCTTATTGGTAGGTTGATAGTTAGTTCTAAGTATAACAATATTCCAGGCTGTACTGAATTCTTCTAATCTCTATCTTTCAGCCACTAAATGGTCTTGTTTCCCTAAATTTTAGGTGTTGTGTGTTCCTAACCTCATAACTCTTACGGTTG
This sequence comes from Amblyomma mixtum, assembly GCF_055824585.1. Taxonomy (NCBI): domain Eukaryota; kingdom Metazoa; phylum Arthropoda; class Arachnida; order Ixodida; family Ixodidae; genus Amblyomma; species Amblyomma mixtum. Next base: position 167,483,360 of record NC_143013.1, on the reverse strand, counting down.
AGGCATGTAGTGGAATTCCTAAGGCGGCTTTTTAGGCCTGCCGTATCTTGATGCCTAATGTGTTCTTTTCTGCATTCACAAATTTGAGGCCAGGGGCGGCACAGAATATCGTGTTTAGTGCAATGTCCTGCACTAGTCGGCATAGATCTCGTTCCCTCACTCCTTGTCTGTGATGAGCTATGCGGTGTATTAATCCCGCCGTCGGTTCTGCCGTGCATTTTAGCTTTGTGAGTGTTTCATTATTCCTTGCATTAGTTCAAAAATACAACCTCATTAATCTCGTGGTTTAGACCTGTTTGACGGATCGTCCATTGGCATTGACCTTTAGTAATGTGTGTGAGGGGAGGCAGGGATTGTTGTGCTCCTACCTCCTTGTTTACGTCTCAACACAAAAAGTTCAGATTTTATAGCGAAAGCTCCACTAGCCTAGCAGGAGCCAAGGTAACCGGGTGGCCACACTTGTTCTTCAAGGGGAGGAGCGACGGGGGGGTGTGTGTCACGTGACTAACGACTTGGGTAGCCGCAGCTGCAGCCGAGCGCCTGCCTCCGCCGCTGCGCCGACCGTCGTCTTGCAGCTGCTGTCACGTGACTAACCATGTAAGACCCCTGTCACACTAGCAAATTTAATGCCATTCAAACCGAATGACACTAGCAGCTAATGTCGCTAATCGGCTGCTACACGGGAACATGTAATGTCAGTACATTTGAATGACATTCGCCACCGAATGAGTTAGGGGAGCTCACTCGCATTTGATCTCGAACGGAATGCGTACTCTGGACACCAGATACGCAGCAGAAACAAGCGACGCGAAAAAATATTGTGTACGTTACGAAGCTTACAAACTCCATTTATTTAGTTCTGCTAAAAACTTAATGTTGGTGTCAATCTGTTAACTCTACAGTCTGTTGCGGACATCTATTGCTCTCGCTCTTAGCAGCAGCCAACAGCAGCGGCCGAGCATGAAGCTGGGTCTTTCCCGCGACCGTCGGTCATTTTGGGTTGCCTGTTTCTTCCTTGTTAGCCTGCCAGTTTACCCTTTGGAAGTCATTTCCAAGCTCCGCGCGTGTCGGTGCACTGGCATGTCAGCAATTTTGTTTGTTTACATTTGTCTGATTTGTGGCTGACATTGTACTTGACTTGACCTTTGGTGGCTAAAATGGCGCACAATGGCCGGAAATAATATTTTGAACTTATAATACAGCACAAAAATGCTCCCAATCGCTTTTGAAACACTGGAAAACAATTTCAAGCATCTTTTATGGGCGCTGATGTCTTTCAGATGTATTATTTTTTTTTTCCCTGATCGTGAATGCCATCATTTTCTAATGACTATTTTTTCCGTGTAGCTCCAAAAGAGACCGAATGACATTCGATGCATAGAATGTCATTAGGTTCGAATGGCATTACATTTCCTAGCGAGACGGGGGTATCACTCCGTTCACTTGAAAAGCGGTTTATGGTGCTTAACGTCCCAAAGCGACTCAGGTTATGGCGAAAGCCGTAGTGAAAGGCTCCGGAAATTTCGACCACCTGGAGTTCTTTAACGTGCGCCGACATCGCCCAGTACATGGGCTTCCAGACTATCGCCCCCATTGAAATTCGACCACCGTGGACGGGATTGAACCCACGTCTTTCGGGTAAGAAGTAGAGTGCCTTATCTACTCAGCCACCGCGGCAGTCTAAGGCGAGGGCGCCGCTTTCCCGTGTCCGCCTGACAGTTTGTCCCCTTCGACGAAGCAAACCGGCTGGAGCCGACGTCTTCTCGCAGGCGGCGGGCCGAGTCTGATCATCCGGCACACGTTGCCAACCGCGCGAGGGATTTAGCAATCAACTGAGAGCGTAAACGCGCTAAACGGGAAGCCAAAACCGATGAGGAGCTGGAGTTGGAAAGCAAAGGAAAGGCCGATAACAGCCCCCCTCGGACAGCAGACATCTCCGTCACGCTTGAAGCTACGAAGCAACATGCCTGTAGTGAGAAATGCGCGCTGCGTGCGTTGACGTTGAACACGTCGTGTCATAAACATGGCACTGAAGCTATGGGCCTTCGGCGATCATTGCGTTCATGGGCGTTAGCGTTGTCAACGTTCTAGAGTCCGATGATTTAGAGGAAAGGCAGTGCTCATAACACTCTGCCTGCTTCAGTGGACGCCTCACTCGCGCTGTGAGGTACGTGGCGGTGGTCAGAGAGATATCTGGGCTTCATGCGTTAGCACCGAAAACGTATTAGCAGACACGCGGCACAGCTGCAATAGGCCGCAGCGTGACTTCCCGCTGGCTATGCAAGCGTGACTTCCACTTGCTTAACCAGGGTTAGCTGAGCTAAGCCGCAGCAATTGCTTTGCTCTCAGGAAGTGTTATATCCCGCCAGGGTTCCCACCGGGCGCCTGGAAACGATAATGAAGTGTACACGTGTTGCCCAATCTTCCCGACGCAGCCTAGGCCACGCTCCTCAAAAGCATCAATAGAATTTGGGACGGAGAGACTCCTCTCCCTTTCGACTGGAAGTCAGCCGTCGTGGCCTTCATCCCGAAGGCTGGAAAACTTATTGATGTGGAGAACCTTCGCCCCATCTCGTTCACGTCTTCTGTAGCAAGCTGATGAAGACGATGGCGCGCGACAGACTCTCCGATATTCTCGAAACACAGCACATTTTCGCGGACACCATGATCGGTTTTCGCCCTCAGAAGTCAGCACAGGATATACTTCGCCAGCTACACCACAGCATCTTAGATCGTGTCTAATGTCCCCACAACGACAAGGTGGTCCTGGCTTTGGATCTTAAAGGCGCAGTCGATAACTTCATACACGAAGTAATCCTAGACCACCTCCATAACACCTACTGTGGCCGCAAAAAATTCCATTACATAAGACAATTTCTTACAGACCGTGAAGCCTATGTACGCAAACAACATGCAGAACATGGGCCATACACCATCGGCCCGAGGGGAACACCTCAATGCACGATCCTGTCTCCCCTCGTCTTCAATTTGGCAATGCTCCATCTTCCCTCTAAATTGTCTTCTTTGCCCGGGATACATAACGCTCTTTATGCGGATGACATTACCATCTGGGCCACGCAAGGTAACCCGGGCCACATGGAATGCTGCCAGCAAGCAGCGGCGACCCTAGTTGACGACTACGCGGCCTAGTGCGGTCTCCAGGGCCACGAAGCTAAATCGGAATTTATGCACGTACGTCCCTCCCTCGGCACACAACTTCGCTCCACTTCAGTCTCCCGTCGGACCGATCCGAGAGGCCGAGGAGATCCGCGTCCTTGGCCTCTTCATACACGACCAAAGCACGGTCGACACCACCCTAGCCAAACTTGGCACGGCTGGAGACCAGGTGGTCCGCATGGTCTGCCGGATCTCCAACAAGCGGGGCGGATCACGAAGCAAGGATGCACTGCGGCTTGCTTATGTTTTCGTAATGAGTAGAATCCTCTACTCAACTCCCTACTTGCACCTGCACAAACACAATAATGACCATCTGGCGATCATCCACATGAAAGTCATCAAGCGGGCTCCCGGTCCCCAAGTCGAACAAGAGACCTCTGGCCTTGGGCGTGGTGAACACGTTCCGGGACCTTCGAGAAGCCCACTTAGTCACCCAATAGACGCGTCTTGCACAGACCACGTCCGGTCGCCGCCTCTTGGACCGGCTACACATCAAAGACGATTACCACATTCAGGAAAGGAAGAGAGTGCCAGAACCCTGGAGACGCGCCCTCCGGATCCGACCCATTCCCCGCTACATGTCCAGAGAAGACCATAGCGGTCGTCGCCAGGCGCGCGCGGAAGTCTTGGCGTGATACTATTGTAATCACAATCACGTGTATTATGTGGACGCTGCCGTCTCACACAACGGGGTGTGGTACACGGCCGCAGTCGTACACAACACAAACACAGTTGATGGATCAACTTTCACAGCGTACAGCGCAACACACACGGAGAAGAATGCCATTGATCTGGTTCTCACTAATCCTAAGTCGAAACACATCAGAACCAACTCGCGAGGGGCCTGTCGGAAGCATGAGCTGGGCTGGGCTCCTACGCTTCTTGCCTGGCCCATACTGCAATATAGCTGCCGATGGAAAGATGCAACTCTGCGTAACCTGATTTGGGCCCTCGGTCACCAGAGACTCCAAAGAAACGAACGCGCCGATCAGGCCACCCGCGCATTCTCTCCCCAGGCTATCTTCCAGTCCTTGGAAGCCTACATTTAATCAGACAATCTGGCCTTTATATTTAAAGACATCACCGATTACAACAAGAAGGAGCTGCGGCGCTCCACGGTACCTTGTAAGTTACTGAATCGGGCTTACGACCGCCTCCTTATCAAAATTCTCAATAACATTGTACTGTGTCCGGCGGTGCTTCGACATTTATTCCTTTGATGGACCATATTTTGGTGGCGCGTGCCAGTTCTATAGGGACGTGGCTGACACCTTCCACGTGATATGGGCGTGTCAATCAAACCCATCTATTCCCTACTCCAACCCCACCTGAGAGGACTGAAAGGAGGCTCTGCTTGTTTGTTATGACCTTAACACACAAAAGCCCTTGTTTGAATGCATGTGGGCGGCGTTGCTAGTCACTGGGGCCCTGTAATAGGGGCTCCACCTATTATTGTGAGAGCAAAGGGCCAATAGGGTCTTACCCTCATCATCTCTCTGTAAGACTTTAATAGACGATAAATGTTTTTCACCATCCCCACTGCCTAGGTCAGGGTACGGACAGCAGCTTTGTGTTCCTTAAATAAATCCTGTACCGGTCCAAACTCAGCCGATACAACACTGACTCTGCACAAGTTCTCGCGACCCACAGCAGCGAGGTGAGGCGCAATCAAAGCAACCCTGGTAAGCCGCATCGTAAGTATGTCTACTTTCGGTACCGAGAAGCATGTCGCTTCTATGTGTCGTATGAGTAGCGTTTCATGTAATTATTGCCAGAAGAAAGGGCATATTGAAAAGCTTTGCATAGGGAAGCGGAACGCTCTGAAGCAGCTCGCCAATCAAGTGGAGCCTCACGACAATCCTTCCGCTGCTGAGTGATTTCTGTATTTTTGAAAACCGTGTCCACGAACGTCGTACCGACTCTCGGCCTGCAACTCTTCTTGGACGGCATGTCCCATGTGATGGAGGTCGACGCTAGCGCGGTGTTCTCGTTCATCAGCGAAGATACGTACCGCGTGTTCTGGTCGGTTAACCCGCTTCTTCTCGAGAAAATGACTGCAACATTGGGAACGTGGTACTGTGAGAGGTTGCTGCTTCTGGGGAACATCCTAGTGGCGGTTGCAGTTGCAGCAAAGACAGCCAAGCTGCCATTAAGGGTTCTTAGATCAGCTGGTTCGAGCCTGCTGGGGCGCGACTCGTTCTCACCGTTAGGTATAGAAATCTGTGGCATCCGCGAGGTGTATTCAACATCGACGAAGGAAACCCTCATGAAGTAAGCGTCCATATTCAAGGACACACTGGACATTAATGTCGGGACAGGGGTCCACGTTCCTCTCAAGCCAGACGCACGTCCCAAGTAAGCGCCTGCAATGTCGGCAGGTCCTGTTCGCACTTCACGAAAGTGTTCTTGCAGAGCTTGAAAAGCTTGAAAATCAAGACATACCTGAACCAGTGCAGGCTTTCTCTTGGTCGGTGCCGCTAGTGGTCGTTTGCGAGAAAAACGGTGCTCTGTGCATATGTGAAGATCACCATCACACGGTGAAGGCTGACGTGCAATCTATCTCTTATCATATCCCCGCATCAAGCGAGTTGCTGGCAACGTTGAGGGGGGGGGGGGTCAAGGTTTTTTCGAAGATAGAACTTAAACAAGCGTATTAACAGCTGCGCGCGGATGACTCCACAGGAGAGGTGCTGAATATGACCACGACCAAGGCACTTTTCGAAGTGAAACGTCTGCAGTTTCTGTGTTTCGCTTTAACCTCAGCTTTTACCAGTTCATGGATATCTTCTAGCTGGTTTGAATGGCGTTGTTGCGTACTTGGACGATATTCTCATAACCGGATCATCAGAAATTGAACATTTCTGAACACCTGCTGCGGTAATGTAACGTCTATAAGAGCCCGGCTTCAAACCCAACGCAGCGCGGTATTCGTTCGCTGTACCTAGGCTTGAGTATCTGGGGTTCTGGATCACCTCCAAATATGTGCAGCCTAACAATGAGAAGCTGCCAGCTTTTCTGAAGCACCTTTTTTAACCAGCAAGAATGAGCTGCAAGCGTTTTTGGGACTACTTGCATTCTAATGCCGGTTTATAAAGGACCGTGCTACGACTGCCGAGAGTCGCCATCGGCTACTCAATAAGGGAGCCAGTTGTAAGTGGACTTCAGACACCAGTTGCCTTTGGACAACCTGAAAGAGGTGCTTTAGTGCGGCTTAGATTCTACAGCACTACGAGAAGAACAAGCCCATTTTCCTCTCTTGTGATGCGTCACCATACGGGCTTGGCGCATTTCTCGCACAGCCAGACGTTCAAGGGGAAAAGGTTCCAGTGGCTTATGTATCAAGAACTTTGGACAACTCAGAAAGGAATTAGTCGCAAAATGAAAACGAGAACTCGCTATAGTTTGCGCTATCACCTACTTCCAACCGTACGTCGCTGGACACGAGGTTGTCATTTACACGGATCACAGGCCAAGCCCCTTCAGGGTATAATGCGATCGGATCGATGAATTCCGGCAATCCTTTCTCCAAGGATTCTTCGATGGTGCGTCATACTGGCAGAATATAACTACAAGTTATTGCATCAACTTGGAATGGAACATCAAAGTTTCGACGCTCTGAGCCGCCTCGCGCTGCCTGGCACAGAAGACGAGCCTACGGCACCAGAGGATATTCTGCTGTCTGAGGCTGCGCCCATAAATCCTTTAACCCTTTAACGGTCGCTAGTGTAGAGCACCTTACTAGGAGAGACCTTGCTCTGGATGTCGTTTATCGCACTCTTCAGGCCGGCGACTACACAGCGTTAGTTGAAGCAGATTTTGCTCTGTACAAGGCTCGCAAGTCTGAACTATCAACGCACAAGGGATGCATCTTCTGGGGATCTCATATGGTCATTACGTTTGGTATCTGGGAGGCAGCCTTCCGACTTCTACACGCCGATCATCGAAGAATGACAACTATGGAACAAGATGCGCGCAGTCATTTGTGGTAGCTACGGTTTGACCAGAGTATTGAAAAGTGTATGGCTGGATATCAAATATGTTATTCTTTTGCCAAAGCTAGACGCGCGGCCCCTGTGCCAACATGGACGAGGCCTGAAACTGTCTGGTGAGTGCTTCATCTGAATTGTGCAGGCGCGTTCAATGAAAACTGTTACCTCATCATGGTGGACCCAACCACAAAGTGGCTTGGCATTCGCCACGTGGAAACTGTCACTTTATCGTGATGGGCGCAACCACAAAGTGACTTGAAGTTCACCACGTGCGAACTCTGACATCAGCTACGGTCATCGAAGTGCTACGTTCAATGTTTTCTACATTTCACATTCTAAATATGATCGTCAGCGGCAACGGTTCGCCGTTTACATCGACCGAACCTAAGGAAGTTTGGCAAAGAAACGGCATACATGTCACAAGCCCACCATACCACTTTGCTGCCAACAAACAAGCCGAAATAATGTTTCAAGAGACTGCCGTAGCGCTCCATAAATATCAGAAGGAAGGCCTTGCATGTCGGCCTACAAGGTTCCTGTTCACACAACAGACGAGTGTTCATGTGACAACTCATCAGACGCCAGCCATGCAACTCGGGACGGCCTTGTACTTTACTCATCCGAACAGTGCGCCCACTGACGAACACGAGAGCCTATCCGCTCCTGTCTACATAGCAGGACAATCTCTGTTTACGAGCAATTTCGCCGGCTCACGAAATGGTTGGCTGCCGTTTCACCAAACAGATTGGCAAGCGTACATATGAGGTATCTCTGCTCGACGGTGGCCTACTTCAAAGGAGACATGTCGACCACATACGAAACCGCCTGTTTACCGACGATGAAGGGAGATTTCAGCGGGACACTTTCTTCCGTTTACCAGATCAGGCATGCGCGGAGCAACTCGGGATCTCGGATGTATCCACTCAAGGCATCCGCATGGCTCCACCTGAAGTGGCAGGCAGCTGTCACTCTACCGCTATGGCTCCAGCAGAAGTTCCAGAAAGTTTTGCATTCTCTGAGCTCTGTTACCGCAGCGCGTCATCTATGCAAACCCTTCTCCCAGATCTTAGCGCGGAACACAGCTTTTAAAAAACCTGGCTTTTACACTTGATAAAAAACTACGCAGGGGAAGAAATGATAAATACCGCCAGGGGTACCTCTGGGCGCCTGGCCACGACAACGAAGTGAGCGTGCGCGGGGGACGTTCTGGTGCGCTCGCTCGCCTGAGTCAGGCTACGGGCAGCATCTCGGTTTTCCTTAAATCGGGCACAGGCCCAAACTCACCTTATGCAAGCAGTGAGATCCATTGCTTCTTGGACTGTGTCTACTATGCAGCGTTCGCATTTTTTGCTTACCCCAGACGTGATGTCATCTGCGCATAACGTGTGTGTAACATGGGAAGTAGCGGGGCCAGTTGGTTCATTTTTCAACTTAAAACAGTGCGCAGGGACAGGACACAGTCAAATAAACGTGTGTGTAAGTCTGGTATTTCTGGCCTTTTGGGGGAATTATGATGAGGGAAAGGTTACAAAAGGAAGGGTGACAAGACGAGGCCCTGTGATGTTTATTTGGTTGCTAGTGTGAATGGGGCAGACTCTTCTGTTCGTACCGTTATGACGGCGGTTCTATTGGTGCAGAAGGATCGGAAGGAGTTGAGCATTCTTTCTCCGGGATTTATTTCGGACAGGTTTGTGAAACTAGCCTCATGGGATACTCTGTTTAAAGCTTTCTCAAGGTCTAAAGACCATATTGCTTTGCTTCCTGTTCCCTCATCAGCTTCGAAAATGTCCTCGTTAAGCTGCAAGAGCATGTCCTGGGTTAATAGTAGGCTCTGAATTCTACCATTGTTTCAAGTAGGAGGTCCATGTCATCCGCATATTTCTGGAGTATGCTGAGGGTGACATGCTGTGTTAGCCAGCCTAGGCATGATGCCAATGAAATGGGGCGTAGATTCTCAGTGCTGAATTTCTTGCATGCTTTGGCAATGAAGGTGGTTTTAGCGTTTTTCCACTCCTACGTATGCTGCATGCCAGACAGTATTTATTTTTTCATAAGGTCCGTGGCTCCTGTGATTGACGTTGCGAAGTTGCTAAGAGGCTTATTCGTTACTTAATCTGGTCCTCCTGCCACAGATGTTCCTGCCACGGGTGACTTTTCTTGCGCGGGACGTGATTGTTCTAGCTGAAGGAAGTGTATTAAAACATGCCACGTCTTCTTAGTTCGGAGTTGTCTATTCATGCTTTCACATATCTGGTAACGTTATTGCGTTTAGGATGGAAGTGCATGTTCTTCGGTTCGTTTTTCGATTTCACCTATCTTTACAGGAGTCGTTTGTTGTGTTTTTGCTTCTTCAAGCGTTTTATAGACCTTTGTGTGCTTCCCATATGTGCTCATTTTGTTCATAAAGCAGATGTTAAGGCTTAGGTTTATGGGGTTGATGGGGAGGTTTAACGTCCCAAAGAGACTCAGCCTATGAGACGCCGTTGTGAAGGGCTCCATAACTTTCAGCCACCTGGGGTTCTTCAATGTGCACTGACATCGCACAGTACACGGGCCTCTAGAATTTTGCCTCGATTGAAAGTCGCCGTGGCTGGGATCGAACCCGCGTCTTGCGGTTCAGTAGCCGAGCGCCATAACCACGCAGCCACCACGGCGGCTAGTTGTGAAGGCCATGCGCCGCGCGTCGCTTGGAGACTACGAAATTGTAGTGCTCTTAAGAGAAGCGCCTTGAATTAATCAAGAAACATTATGCTGGCCGGATTCTTCGCGGCTACTGTAGTAAACCAGAAATAATGCAACGCGATATGCGCAAAAGAAGCACGAAAAAATCTCAGGTAAAGAAGTTATTTTTTGTCAATATGACGTCCAAACAGCAGCCCTTGAGAAGAGTGAAACATGCAAGGTCTTGCTATTACACACCTCCGTTTTGAAAAGTAGCACGTGTGCGCCTCACGATCTGGTCATGACATTGAAATCGAATTAATATATGCAAGAGTAGAATGGCAGCGTTTAACTCAGATTTGGTGCTGGTCGTCAGACAGTGTTTTTAAGAACTAATTATTCTAAGTAAAGATATACTCCAGTCCTTCCGGCGTCTGAGCGACTTCCCTTCATTCAGACGCGTTTAGTCCTCTACCTCTGAGCTACGGCGATAGCTGACAAATCTTCTGCTTTCGGGGGTATATATGTTAACAAGTAACCTAACCTTGAGAGTGTTCATCAGCGCCTCCCACTGTCGTAAGCGGCGCACGTAGTACGTCCTCAGTTAATGCTGGTGTGACGTGGAACGTCATCGAACGACGAGGGTGGAAGCTGTTGAGAACCCTCTTATACTTGCTATGGCGTCAAGGCTGCCAGAACCGATGGCCCTCGCTAAGCAATTAAGCAAACAAGATAGGGGAATGAGGTACTCGTTATAAATATGAGAGAAGCCAACAGCAGCAGAAAGAAAGGGACACAGAGAATTTTTAATTTGTTAATTTTTATTTTGTGGCGTTGATCAATTTAGAATATTACTGAATATTGGCTTGTGCTCACGGGAGCGCGTCGACTGTCAAGCATGAGTGTGAGCGTGTCGGTCGACGAAGACGAAGCGTGTGTGTGGTTCGATAAGCGGGTGGGCCATCTTGTCAGTTCTCTGCTGTGCGCTGAACTTTGCTGAAACTGCGAGCTGTGCTAGTCCTGTCTTCGTTACATTTGTGGTGGGGGTGCGGGGTTCTTTACAACATCTACGTGCCCCGACGGCTGTCTGTGAACACGGATTTGAATCCGATTCATCGCAGTGTGAGCCGCCGACTCCAACGTCACTTACCAGTGTTCGGCCCGTTATCCCTTAAGACCAGGGCTCCTGCCGCGACGCACAGGACTGACGCGGCAGCTATGGCTAACAACAGAGACGCGGCAGCTATGGCTGACAACGGAAACTCAGCTGCTCATTTCCTGGTCTTCCAGCGGCGAACGCCGGCGACCTTCCATGGCAAAGTTCGAGCGCGTTGCCCGGTACAACTGCTGGGATACGGAGCGGAAGCTCCACAATGTTTACTTCGTTCTTGACGTCTCGGCGCGGACGTGGTACGAGAACCACGAGACAACGTTTCTTTCTTGCGGTCGGTTCCTCATCTAGTTGCTGCCGACCTACGTAAACACCGACCGTCGTTAACGAGCTGAGTTCGCGCTGCAGTCAAGGAGGCAGCGACCCAATGAGAGCGTCGCAATGAGAGCGTCGCAATGCGGCCCCTTTGTTACCACTGCGGTGAGGCTGGCCATATCTTGCGGTGGTGCCCTTATCGCCGAGCTGGAATTCGTGGATTTCATCTGCGAGTCCCCTGTCCGCTCAATGGCGAACAGCGCCGTGAAATTGCGGAGCACCTGCGAACGCGCCAGGACCACACTAATTTCCCTCGCCCTGACTACCGCCCACCAACCTCTACCAGCTATCGTTCGCCGAGTCCCCGTCCTTCGATAAGCCGTTTTAGCCGCTCACCGAGTCCTCGCCGGGGAACTAGACAAAGCGGCCTGCGGAGGTAAGGTCGCTGACGAGCGAACAGCTGAACATCCTCCATCGCGTTCACGACCAGACGACGGCTATCAAACGGGGACTCGTGACGATCACAAAGGATGTGCGGCTTCGGACTTACCGGTCGATATCGACGATTTAGGATTTACGGCATTTACGGATTTACGGTTGATACGGGAGCAGACTATTCACTTATGAGCAAGGAGCTAGCAAAGGAACTGACGAAAGTTTTAACCGCGTGGACTGGGCCTCAGGTTCGCACAGTTGGTGGGCGCCTAATCACCCGTATTGGCCGGTGTACGGGGAGAATTACAATCGACGGATTTGTTTAAATTTGTGACTTTGTTGTGCTACCTCACTGTTCGCGCGATGACATTCTCGGCTTGGACTTTTTACAAGCTAACGGCGCCGTTATCAATTTAAAACAGCCGCGCGTGACGTTTTTGCCGACACACGCAATTGAAAGAGCCGACCCAGACAACTCCAGGGTGCCCGCCCTGCGTATTCCTGCTGATGACGTGACGGTGCCTCCGCCGGGCAGCATGATGGTAACCGGGCAAAGTCACTCGCCCGTTGATCGAGACGTTATGGTAGAGAGAAACGTCAGCCTTCTACTCGAGAAAGGAATCTGCGCTGCAAGAAGGCTTGTTCGCTTACGGGATCGCTCTGCGACACTCTTGCTCACCAACTTTGGAACCGAGTTTCAGCCCATTGCGAAAGGAATGGCCGTCGCATACGTTATCGACTTCGTTGGGCCCGCAGAAATATGTGCTCTGGAGTTACCGTCGCCGGACGGACGCCATGCAGCAGACGTTCTGTCTACCATCGACATTAATCCCGGCTTGCCGTTGGGCCAGAAGCAGTGCTTGTTAGAGCTCCTTCACGATTTCGGACAGTGCTTCGCCACGACATCAAAGGTAGGGCGCACCCCGGTAGCCAAACACCGCATCATCGTCAACGAGGCAACAAGCCCCATATACCAACACTCGTACAGAGTGTCGCCGAGAGAACGGGAGGCTATACGATCCAAAGTGCAATAAATGCTTCGCAGACGACGTAGTCGAGCCGTCCACGAGCCCCTGGGCTTCGCCTGTGGTATTGGTGAAGGAAAAAGATAACACCTTGCGATTTTGCGTCGATTACCGGAAGTTAGATCGTATAACGAAACGTGACCTTTACCCCTTTCCACGTATCGATGACGCCTTGGATCGACTGCGTAATGCTAAATGTTTTTCTTCACTCCACCTTAAGAATGGTTACTGGCAGATCGAAGTGGATGAAACGGACAGAGAGAAGAGAGCGTTCGTGACACCTGACAGCCTTGATGATTTCAAAGTGCTACCCTTGGGACTCTGTTCTGCGCCAGCAACCTTGCAACGCATGATGGACACCGTTCTTTCTGGGCTGAAATGGCAGACATGCCTAGCGTACCTTGATGATGTCATTTTTGCTCCTAGCTTCGAGGAACACCTCAACCGGCTGCGAATGGCGCTACAGGCGCTCCGTTCGGCACAGTTTACGATAAAGCCACAAAAGTGTCACTTTGGTTTCGAAGAGCTCAGTTTTCTCAGTCACGTGATAAGCGCTGACGGAGTCCGTCCTGACCCGGAGAAGACTGCCGCTGTGGCACAGTTCCCGCGCCCAACCGACCAAAAGTCCGTTCGTAGGCTTCCGGGCCCCTGTGCCTACTACAGACATTTCGTTGGAAACTTTTGCACAATTGCCGAGCCCCTTACAATGCTTACTAGAGACAACGTCTTTTTTGTGCGGCACGAGGATCAGGAAGCTGCCTTCAACGAGCTATGCAGCCGCCTGCAGACTGTCCGAATATGTTACTGCTTAAAGCTAACTGATTAAAAAAAACAACCACATAAGGCCGGTGGGAGCCGAACCTAAGACCTTCGAATTACGCGTCCGGTGCTCTATCTCTAAGCTACAGAGACGGCTGTCAAATCTGCATTCGGGGGTATTTATGTTCACAAGCAACCTATCCTTGAAAGTGTTCATCGGCGTCTCCCGCGGTCGTAAGCGGCGGACGTAGTACGTCGTCGCTGAGTTACCCCCGAAAGCAGATTTGACAGCCGTCGCCATAGCTCAGGGGTAGAGCACCGGACGCACGTTTCGGAGGTCGTGGGTTCGGTTCCCACCAGAGGCATGCGGTTGTTTTTCCTTCCGCTTTTCTAATAAATTAGCTTTAAGCGAAACATATTCAGTAATATTCTAAATTGATGAACAGCACAAAATCAAAATCAATAAATTAAAAATTTTTCTGGGTCCCGTGGTATCTGTGCGGTTGGTTTCACTCATATTTATAACGAGCCCTTCATTCCCCTCTCTGGTTTGCTTAATTGCTAAGCGAGGGCTTTGGTTTTGGCATCCTTGACACCATTGGAAGCGTAAGATTCTTCTAACACAGCTTCCACCCTGGCCGTTTATGACGATCCACGTCACACCAGCGGTAACTCAGGACGTGCTGCGTCGGCTGCTTTCGACCGTGGGAGGCGCTGATCAACACTCCCTTGGTTAGGTTACTTGCAATCATAAATACTCCTTAAAGGAGAAGGTTTGACAGGCGTCGCCGTAGCTCAGAGTTACAGCACTGGACGCGTCATTCGGAGGTCGTGGGTTCGGTTTTCACCGGCGGCATGTGGTTGTTTTTTCTTCTGCATTTCTAATCAATTAGCTTTAAGCCATGACATATTCAGAAATATTCTAAATTGTCAAACACTACAAAATACAAATTAATAAATAAAAAAAAATCCCTGTGTCCCTTGGTTTCTGTGGCTGTTGGCTTCTCTCATATTTGTAATAAACCCCTCATTCCACTCTCTTCTTTCTTAATTTCTTAGCGAAGGCCTCGGCTCTGGCAGCCTTGACGCCATAGGAAGCATAAGAGGGTTCTCACACAGCTTTCACCCACGTCGGTTGATGACGTTCGACCGTGGGAGGCGCTGATGAACACAATCAAGGTTAGGTTATTTGTAAACAGAAATACCCCCGAAAGCAGAAGGTTTGACAGCCGTCGCCGTAGCTGAGAGGTAGAGCACCGGAAGCGTAATTCGGAGGACGTGGGTTCGGTTCCCACTGTGCTGGAGCCACTGAGTCGGCTGCTTTCTACTTCACCGACCATCGGGCCGTCTTTGTGGCAACTGAGAAAGAACAAGACGAAGACTTTGAAAATAAATACGGTACACTTAAAAAATTGGTAGGCCTTAATTTTCTTATTTATAGAATACTGCAGACCCTAATATGCGTCCAAGCAGGAGGGGCAAAAAATGATATAAAGAAGAGCGACCACTAACATCGCAGAAAACTAAAATATGAGTGATAGGACATAGTAAAGAACAAGGAAAAGCAACTCATCCACTATCAATAAGCAATTTTTTCAATGGCATCGATGCTGCAATTATAATCTAACGACAGGTATCAACAAAACCTAAAGACTGAGATATACCAAGCTAAAGGATAAAGATGTAAGAGATAACCAAGCTAAACCGTACCTCTCGCTACGCACGTCCACGCATAACTGCGTTGAGCCAAAGCCAATTTTTTGTTTTCATGCACCTTAGCCCGCTTGCTCCTTGGAGACGTTCAAAGACAGATGCCGCGTACTGCACCCACGCTTTGAGGAGGGTTATGCATGTTTTCAGGCGATAGCGTGAAAGGCCCCGTTAGGCGGAAAATCCGGCGTCGCCGCTGTGAGAGAGAAACCACGAGAATGACTCTGGCTGGTAGTGCCCAGAAAGCAACCTAGGTGGTAGTTGGGCCACCTCGGTGATGTGACCTTGCGGCATCATCCCAACCTGCCCACTCGACTTAGACAAGTGCCACCGTGGCTGGTGGCAGTTAAATTAATGGCTGGCCCCAGGGAAGAGCAGCCTGGGCCGCGGAGCACCCACAATCGCTGGGCAGTGGATGCATCGCTTAACCGCTGCACCACTGCGCCAGCTGGTAGGTGGAATTTTAAGAATCTGTGACCGTGAGGCAGAGGATTACTTTCCGCAGATATGGGAATTAACCCATTACGCTATGGGTTCACACCCTTGAGGTGGGGCTTAAGTGTACCCTCCATTTTTTTCGAATGATTTTTGACATTGTTTGGGAACCTCTTCTCGGCGCTTCACCTCACCGAATGCCATTTGGCCAAAAGCAAGCTGTAACTAGGGTGTCGAACCCGATTTTTTTCATGTTCGGTTCGGGTTCGGGTTCACGCCTTTCGGGTTCAGTCCCGTGTTCGGCTCCAGAGGGACGTTCCTTTCCGGTTCAAACCAGTTCTGACCATATCGAACCAGTCCAGACGGGTTCAGATAAAAAAATAAATAGAATGTAGATGGGTTTCGACTAACCCTGCACTGCTAATTACTTTTTTCCGGCACATCGATATACAAAATAAAAATGCAAAAATTTGTATACCAGAATGGAAAACTGGGCTAGTTGCTAAGGGTTCATGTTTAAGCAGCGCAATAGACAGGACAAAAGGAAGACGAGAGACGACTCCAGCGCTGACTGACAACTGGCTATTTTATTCACGGGAAAGTAAATAAAGGCGTGGGACACAGTGAGTTTAGAAGAACGTCACTTTGGGCTAGATGGCGCATTATTTGAGACTGAAATGGGAATAGCGCTACAGCAAGACGTACGCAACAAGACTGACAAAGGACATGCGCTAACTTCATCTGAGTTTATTTACTACAAAGCTAGCAAATATATAGAAAATTTAAGGCATACGCATAAAACCGGTACAACAAGGCATCTACAAAACCGTTCCAGCTATGATATCTCAGTCTTGAAAAGGCGGACCGAAGTGTCACTTAGAAAATTTAATCACCTCTTTTTAATGTGCAATGCTTCCAAAATCTCCCGCGCCTTCATATCTCCACTCCGGCCCAGAATCTTTATTTCCGTACGCCGCGGCTCACACTTCTTGCATTGCTGGCATCTTTTTCGCCCCGGCCCTTGTTCTGCCACACGATTACACACGAAACACTCAGAGCAGTGCTGCGTAAGATGTGCACCTCCTACTTTTTTTATCGATCGTGCGTGCTCAGCCACTCGTTCATTAACGCACCACCCTGTTTGGCTAAAATAGGCTTTTCCGCAGGTCAGGGGTATCTCGTATACCTCACCTGTGCAGCACTTCACGTACTGTTTGCCACGCTTTTTGTTGCAAGAGCTCTATTCATCGTTCCCAATTCGCGCGCATAGCTGGGCGAGCTCTCGTGGAGCAGAAAGCACGACCGGCACGCCAAGTCGCTTCGCCACCTCTTTCACATTGTTCGCGACTTTGTGCACATAAGGCAGCACTTCTGGACTCACAGAATTTCTTTTGGCTCACACGACTTCTGAAACATGGCAGATTTGATTTTTCTTAAGAGGGCTTCAGCAACTGCTTTGTGTGATTCAGCAAATGGCGTTTCAGTCTGAAAGACAGTGAACAATCCAAGAAACAGAAGAAAAGAGATTAAAACCTAAAAGCCATACTGCGTATGGACATCATAGTCAAACCTTTACACCTTTTTCAACGAAATTCTAAGAGTATCAGCCATAGTAGACGGAACTCCCTTATCTCCTGGACCATACGCAGTTGCCAAGAGAGCCTAACTCCATATCTGCCAAACTGATAGATGGGGAAGCAACACACTATTATCCTTCCTACCGGATCATAAAGGCCTCCACCAGCTCCTTGCCAATTCTTTCAGGTCTATAAAGAGGCCACTTATCTTATCTAAGTGGGGCAAGCAATGAGAAATTGTTCGTACATCGCAGATGGGTGAAAAAAGGAGCGTGGTCGTACAACTTGGCTTTGCACTGCAGAGATTGCATCGATTACTTCCCCCCACCTCTTAGATCAGACAAGTTTCCTGTTTGATCACCCTGATCGAATTTGTAGGGAGCCGATGGAGGGATATATGATCAGCAAGGAAGCAGAGGAGTGTGTTGCTTCACCATCTATCAAGTTGCTAGATAAGGAGTTACGCTTCTTGGCAACTGTATGAGGCCCAGAAGATAAGCGAGTGCTGTCTACTATGGAAGATAGTCTTCGAATTTCGTTGAAAAAGATGTCATGACTCGACTGCAATGTACATGCGCAGTATGGTTTATAGGTTTTAAGCTTTGTTCTGGTGTTTTTTGTTTCGTCGTTTACTCTGTGCTTCGCCTTTATATACTTTTCCCAGAATAAAATAACCAGTTGTTAGCGCTCGTGTCCTCTCCCGTCTTCCTTTTGTCCTATTTACTGCCCTGCATAAGCACGAAAAATTTTTTTAATGTTACCCATTTTATTGATTGTCCGCAGCAAACAGGCGAATTTACGGCAAGAGCGGCGAGATGAAATGGTCATGAAATTATTCTGACTCATGAGGGTAAGGTCGGGATAGGTGTACCGAGTGACGGAATTCCCTATGCGATTCCCTAACTCAATTTCGTGTTTGTTGCTTTGTTAACGTTTGTGGTTGCGCTCGCGCATGTGCGTTCTCTTCTGATGTTGGCGA
Organism: Amblyomma mixtum; assembly: GCF_055824585.1. Classification (NCBI taxonomy): domain Eukaryota; kingdom Metazoa; phylum Arthropoda; class Arachnida; order Ixodida; family Ixodidae; genus Amblyomma; species Amblyomma mixtum. Next base: position 167,465,187 of record NC_143013.1, on the reverse strand, counting down.
TTCACCAAGTAAAGAATTTTCAGTTGTGTTTCCAGCGCTGTCCTGTGTAATTCTGCTCCCTGTGAACGCGTTCTTTCCCTGGTTTTCTACTTCCCTACGCAACTTGGGTGGACCGGGTCGGTTTGAAGAATGATGACTAGCGTTGATATGAGTTCCTCCAACTTGCGACCATGCGTCTTCTCCTTGCGATACCCACACATTGGAAAATGGGCGCTAAAATCGCCCACTATCATGAGGGCATCGATATTTGTGAGACCCGGGGTGTTCAAAGTTTTCAATGTATGTCCTTAACTTGGCGCGTTTCTTCCTGTCATTGAAACCCGGGCAGTACCATAGTAGAAGAGAAAGAGCTTGGTGTCTTTGCGGGGAGCAGCGCTTTTCTGGGGTTTTGGTTGGACTGCGACCGTTTGTCCCCAGTGTCCGCCGCGGTTGTGTTGAGGATTCGGGCGTCAGTCCACACGGTGATCAATAGTGCCACATCGGAAGCACGCGGGATTAGTCCATTTATATCCATGCCCCGCAGTCACCACGCTGTTAAAGAGCACGTAATGCGCTATAGCGTGCCTCAACAAGGTGACCAGGGCAATCGTCGACATCCCCAGCTTGCGGATGAAGGCTGTCTCTTCTCCGCGCCGCTAGACTTTAGCAGAAGTTTCCTACTCATGGACCGCAATAACCGTCCTGGGGACTTCACCTTTGGGGATGGAACCTTTGGATGCATTAGAGGTAAATTTGCGAGTGAGCGTGTTCGCTGTACTGGTGTATTGTGTGGTGGCGATTACGATATTCTAGTCCCAGATGGGCCAGATACTAACAGTGTCCACTGAAGAGGCATTTACATAGTCGGAGCGCAAAGCACTAAGCTAACCGTTCTGCACGGCAGTCTTCAGAGAGATCGACAGTCTGGACTTGATGACGATCGTGCAATCTTCTTTAGGGGTAGAGGGAAAGCGGTGGTCCGCCATTTCTCGATCCCACAGTTTGTCAGAGTTGAGGGTTGGAATTGCAGCACTGGGATGCACATTGGCTTGGAAAACATTTTATTTCGCCAAAAGGAGCTTGGTGATCGGAGGGCCGTGTTAGGTGGCCCCAAGCTCATGATTTTTGGCAAGCTGGTTGGCCCATTCGACTACCCGGACTTGCGTCTTCGGGTCCGAGCTGTCCAGCACACCCTCCCTCCACTCGAGAGAAGGGATCGTGCATTAGCACCGCCGGATGCGGCTCTTCCCTACAGTCCCATAAGATATGGCCGTAAGTGGCGCGTTCGGCACAGCGGACACATTGGGTTTATATTGCAAGGGGCACATGAGTGACAGTTGCGCGGGGTTAGTTAGTGAGCACCTCTGAAGCCGTCCCCACGTGGTCACCGGTGCTTTGGACAGCATTATAGCCCAAGAGGATAAACTCGCCTACCGAAGGTATGATGGCAGGAAATGTCATAGCTTTTGACTGAGTGGAAACCTAAGCTGCCATGCAGGCATTGTGGAATCAGGGTCTAGAAGAGTGTTGTGTGAAATATTTTAAGATATTTATAACAATTGCATAGCTCCCATAGTCATCCATAGAGTCAGTAATGAATTATAGAGAGGAAAGGTGTCAGGCAGGTAGACACGATCTCGGCAATGCTATTCACCGCCTGTTTACATGAGGTATTGCGGAGCCTGAAATGATAACAATTGGGGATACGATGTAATGGAGAATACCTGATTAATTTGCAATTCGCTGATGACATTGCCTTGCTAAGCCACTCAGGACATCAACTGCAAACCATGATCAATGAGTTGGACATGCAGAGAAGAACGGTGGGGTTAAAAATTAACATGCAGAAAACCAAAGTAATGGTCAACAGTCTAGCAAGGAAACCGCAGTTCGCATTTGGTGGCCAGGTGCTGGAAGTAGTAAGAGAATATGTCTGCTTAGTGCAGGTAGTCACCGCTGATCGTAATAATGACAGGGAAATAACTAGAAGAATAAGAATGTGGTGAAGCGCATATGGCAGTTTCTTTGAGATCATGAATGGCAGATTGCCAGTAATTCTGAACAGGAAAGTCTACAACAGCTGTATCTTAACGGTACTCACCTATGGGCCTTAAATGTGGAGGATAACAGGGAGGGTTCAGCTTAAGATAAGGACAACGCAGCGAGCTATGGAATGAAAAATGATAGGTGTAACGTTAAGAAATCTGAAGCGGGTGGAGTGGGTGAGGGAAAAAACGCGGGTTAATGACATCCTAGTCGAAATCAAGAGGAAAAAATGGGCTTGGGCAGGGCATATAATGCGCATGCAAGATAACCGGTGTTCCTTAGGAGTAGCGGAGTGGATTCCAAGCGAAGGCAAACGTAGCAAGGGGAGGCAGAAAGTTAGGTGGGCGGATGAGATTAAGAAGTTTGAAGGAATACGGGGGCCGCAACTCGCAAAAGACAGTGTGAATTGAAGCGACATGGTAGAGACCTTTGCCTTGCAGTTGGAGTAATCAGGCTGATGATGATGAAGATGACGAGTGTCATGAAAACAGGTGGTGCCGTCTCTCAGAAACCACGGATGAATAGACGAGCTCCCTGCCCAGTTGAGGAAACTTCGTTCTTTATTGTGAGCTGCCTCGTTCTCCGTATGGTCCGAGTTGGACGGCACCCAAATAAATTCGACCTTTCTGGGAGGTCGGGCTGCTTTCTCAAGAATGCTAAGGCTTGGGAGTGCTTTTCGGCCCCTCGCGAAATAGCGGAATTGCGAACGGTGAATTGAGACGCTGAAAATAATTTCAGCGGTTGTATTAGCAATAGATAAAGCTTTGCCGCCTCCTTCGTAGTCTCGGAGCAGCTTGTTTTGATAGTCGCGGCTGCGAGCAGTCCGCCGGGCTCATCCCACGCCACCAATCCCTAGGCCTTTTCGTGTTGGTACTCGGCAGCATCCGCGTACCCCACTCCCGAATGGCGTCGTACTTTTCATGCAGAGTGCGTGCTCTGACCCGACGGCGGCCCTAGCGGTGCACGGGATGCATGTTGTTGGGAGTGGTTTGATCAGCAGTGTCTTCCTAGTACGTTTCGGTAGTTGTCTTTTTGCGTCTCATCTCGAAGGTGCTTGCGCATTCTTAGTCAGAAGAGAATGGCTCCGCCCGCACTATCTGGGCTTGTTTCTGAGTCAAAAGAGTTTAGATTTTTGATGCGAGCACGAGAGGGCCGCCGCTTGGATATATGTTTCGACCATTTCTACCACTTGCTGCAGTGTTCTTTCCACTTGACCGTCACTCCCTCTTGCTACCCACAAAGTGAGGTCGTCCATGTAGAAAGTATGATGCAACCCTGGTAGGGCGGTGAGTTTCGGAGGAAGTTTGATAAGGGCCAGATTGAACAGAAAAGGCTAGAGGACTGAACCCTTAGGTGTTCACCTGCCCCCTAGGGTGATGGAGTCAGACTTGACGTAATCCACTGCGAGCGCCACGGACCTTTCTGAGAGGAAGGACTGGATATATAAAATACACGCCTCCCGGGATTCATGTCAGATAAGTTCGTGAGTACCTATAGCCACGCGCGAGATGTTGTCGAATATCTTCTTCAAGTCGAGCCGGAGCACTACTTTCGTGCCCGTCGCTTGCGCGGGGTCTCTTATGTCGGGCTTCAATTGAAGCACGACATCGTGTGTAGAAAGATGCGCTCTGGAGCCAATCATGGTGGAGGGAAGTCGCTGTCTTCCGCAGCTTCCCTTGTAAGCGTTTCAGGATTACGCGTTCCATCATCTTGCCTGTGCAGGGAGTGCGTGATATAGGTCTAAATTCTGTAGTTCTTGCCCGGTTTCTTGCCCGGTTCCGGAATAAAAATGACATTAGTATGTATCCAATCCTCTGGATTTTGCCGTCGCGGCAATAGGTATTCATGAGATCTGCGAGAGAGCTACGACCCAGCCGGGGTGGAGGTTCTTAAGCATTTTGATTTTAACTCCGTCCTCTACAGCAGCCGAGGTGGTGGGAGTTGACTGAGGGTGTACCATACATGGTCTGTTCTGAGAGTAGTAGGACTCATTTTTTTAAACAAAATTTATTCAAGATAATAGTACAAACGATTACAATTTTTCAAGGTAGCACCCTTCCGCACCTACACGCTGCTGCCAATGAGTTTTCTAGTTTTCGTACGCCTCCAGGAACGCCTGGACCGGAATGCTGTTTAGCTCCCTCGTCACGGCCTGTTGAACCACCTCTACCGATCCTTGATGTTTCCCTTCGAGCGTCGATTTTATTCTCACGAATAGAAAAAAGTCTGGCGGGGCCAAGTCGAGGCAGTAGGGGGGCTGTGGCAGCGTTGCCGCCTTGTGCTGGGCAAAAAATTGGGGTCCTCATTCACGTGATGAAGAAGATCCTACCAGTTGGCCTTTTCCTCCTCTAACAACACTCCCGGCACCAACTTCGCGCACGCTTTCCTCATGGATAAGTTCTCTGTCAAGATCTCAAAAACTTGGGTTTGAGGAATGCTCAAGTCATCAGCAATCATTCTGATACTCATTCTACGATCACTGTTAAGTAAATGTTTCACTCGCTACACATTTTCGTTGGTCTTGCTGGTCGAATGGCGTCTGGAGCGGTCGTCTTCCTCCACTCTCTCCTTACCTTCTCGGAAAAGCTTGTGCCACTCAAAAAATACCTGGTCTACCCATGGAAGCGTCACCGTAGGCCTCCTTAATCATATTGTGAGTCTCTTTGTCCGTTTTACCAAGATTTACTCAAAATTTGATCGCGTATTGTTGATCCAGTAAAAGCTCGATGATTCTGCGTGACGAGACGTTTCGACAGGGGTTCACAGTACAAGCGACCTCGTCTCTTCACCGGCCGAGAGCCTACTGCCGATTTTCCCCAGCATTCCCAATATCCCCCTTCAACGATCCTGCACGCGCAGACCACCTCTCGTCCGCCCGTTCGCCCAGGAAAAAACCAGTCCTACTACTTTCAGAACAGACCCTGTATATCGGCGTCCATGATGTGTGCGTCTAACGGGTCTTTGAGAGCCCCTATTATTCCTGGAGTGGGTTACCCGGGGTAGTGTTTAGGTATCGCCTCTGTAGGTCCTCGAGAAGCTGTGTTAGTCCTCGTGTACGGATGTGCCAGTCGGGTAAGCTAACTATATTGGGTAGCCTTGGTCTGTGTGGGGTCTAATAGGTGACGTAGTAGCTGCCTCGTCTGTTTACAGCCCACCTGCCCGCTTATTTTATCTCATATTTGGCCCCATTCTTGTCTTTAGTTCTAGTGTGTACTCATCTACCTGTCGCTCAAGTTGTGAAATTCGCATGCGCAGAAATTTGTTGCGTTCTTGCTTTTTCCATTACTCCTGCAGCGAGAGGTGAGCCTCCCACATTTGCAGTAGCCTAGAGTAAAAAGTCTGACCCTGTTCCTTACCCGGTTGCTCGACGGGTCTTCTGTGTCTTTCTTGAGAGAATCGACCCATTCCGAAAGATTTGCGATTGTTCTGAGAGCTGTTAAGTAGCGTAAATTCCTGAACCTATCCCAGTCTGTGACCATAGCATTTGCGAGCGAGGCTCTATGTAGTGTGGTGTGATATGATGTAGATATTATGCAGTGATCACTGCCTAATGCGTGGCATGTGTTAGACCCCTGGATGTCCTCAATGTTTCGAGCTAAAGCTAGATCCGGGGAGGTATCCACGCTGACGCCATTCCATATGCGTGTGCATTACTGGGGTTTATTAAGGATGGATAGCCCAAAATTCTGTGTCGTTGCCCATAGTTTAACCCCCTTATGGGTAGCTTTCCTATACCCCCATGCCTGGTGCTGCGCGTTAAAGTTGTCTACAACCAGCAGGTGTCGTTTGGCTGGAAGTTTAAGGGTTTTGAACATCAGGTTGGCCAAGTCAGTGTCCTTGTTCTTTGGGGAGCAACACAGGTTGAGGATAAAAAGGTTTGCGTCCCACTTCTTCTTAGGTACTATTTTCACTAGTGTGTAGTCTCCTCAGTGTCCTCTAATGTGTGTTGTATAGCAGTGATGTTGCGATGCACAAAGGTGGCAGTATACGAGCCCAACGGCGCCGTCGCGTCGTAACTCTGTGGCAGGTTGTAAGGAGCCAGCGCCACACTGCGGCTACAGAAGACGCACGGGAGGCGGACGAAGAACAAAAGGAAAGGAATACGTGGCAGAGAGAACATGCGGGGGAGAAGAGGAAGACGGCGGTCGGCGACGGAGGTGGACCTGTTCTGCTGGCGCCCCGAGTTACCAGGCTTGGGCCTCAGCTGCAGACGTCCGGGTGACCAGACCCGGACAGCCGTTGTCGGGAGCCTCGGCCGTCACATCCAGGCGCCTCTCTTCCCGCCCAGCCGACAGCTTCTCGACACGGGCCGCCTCTAACATCTCCGTGGCGCACCCGGGCTACCTGACCTGGGGGCCGTGCCCGCAGCACACAGACGCTATTTTCTTCGGCAGCGTTGAGGCCGCTGTGGAGAACGCCGCCAACCGGGTGTCTACGAAGGGAACCCGACACATGTGCCTAAAGTCTGCCCCGACGCCCAGCCACGCCTCCTCGCTCGACGCACCAGGCTCATCACTGGGACACAAAGAAACTTAAGTGTGACTTTCCTTTTTGACTGTCTTCTCGCGAGTGTTTTGTTTTCCTTTCCTTTTTCCTCTTTGTTCTCTCTCTTGTCTGTTTTTTCCCCGTTTCATTTCAATACTTCAATTAGATTTTCCTTTCCTGCAAATGCCGCCTCGTTTATTTCTTTCCTATAACTCATGAATGTTAATGCGTAAATTTGACCTGCAGTCTTCACCTCCTCACACAGGTATCCCTTAAGCACGGCAATTGCGCCGCATCAATAGCTTTTTGTAATGATATTACATGCGGTGGACTATTGAGGCAGTGAATGTGTAATTGCAGGTTACCTTGCTTGCGACGAAAGCTCCTACAGTTCCATTGCCAGATCTCAACTTGTTGGCGAGGAGCCATGGTGATGAGATTTGATAGGGATTGGATAATGGCGGTGGGGTGCACCATCGCAGTGTAGATTGCCTCCTTTATGGCCTTCAGGTCGTGTGTTAATTGATGTATCCGGTCGGTGACCTGGAGCTTGAATGAAGCGAATTCGCTGGGCGGAGAGTCGATTCAACCTTTTGTGGTATTCATGTCTGTGCGCAGTTCTTCCCCTGCGCCGGGTGGGAGTCGGGCACTGCACTCCTGAATAGTCGTCAGTCGTCTAGAGCTGAACGCGCGCGACGACTCAGGGATATCCTCTACTGATGTCTCTGGCATGCGTTTGGTGTCGCGGCTTCCTTAGGAGAGGCCGCGCGTTTGGTAGTGATGCACGTGTCAGCCTCCATTGCGTGTTTGTTGCCAACGTCTCGAGAGGCGCATCTGGAGTTATACACTTCAAAATTCAACCGTCTGATTATTTATTCGGACAATGAGGACCGCTGCCCCGCTCCTTCCGTCATCACCCCCTTGATGGCGCAAGTAGCTGGCTCTGGGTCAGCCAATCCCTCCTCCTCCCCCCCCCCCCCCCAAGAATTTTAAATCATGGCGAGACACCTTAATCAAAGGAGTTCCGGCATCTCCAATTCGGCCATGTCAACTTCAATAACACAGTGGAACTGTAGAGGCTTTAAGGATCGCACTAAGCAGGCCAATTTCCGCCTCTACCTTGAAACTTTCGAGTCCTTACCAGCCGTGGTTTCCCTCCAAGAGCCAGGCGCCACAATTTCAAATTACACGACGTTCCAACAGGATGCCGCGTCTTGTCTTCTCGTTCACAAAGACTACACAGCCAACTTAATGGATCTCGACCTCCAACTAGAGTATTCTTAGTTAATGGTGACCCTCCTACCAGTCCGCCGCAGGGACCCACAGTTGCATATACTCAACGTATACTGCTCTCCCAAACTAAAGCGAGTGACTTTTGCGGACCTCTTCAGCCGCGCGCTAAGAGTAGCGGGCCGCGATCCCCTGCTGATTGTGGGCGACTTTAACGCTCCCAGTCAGCTGTGGGGGGATCGCAAGAAGCAGTCGCGCGGGCGTAAGCTGGCGGAGCTTGCGTCCACGTTGGGCCTTACCCTCCACACGGACCCTGTCCACCCTACCCTGCTAGGAAATTCCGCGACACGGGATACGTGTCCGGACTTAACCTTCACTCGCAACATAGGACACGCAGACTGGCTCAACACCGACGAGACCCTCGGTCGCGAGCACTGCATCCTTAACACTACACTAAGCACACGCCCTGCTCGTCGGCTCCGGCGATTTTCAGCCGGAGCAGCGGAAGTTTCCGTCTGACCCTAGCAAGATCATCCCCTACGTGCACCGAAAGCTGTCGGGAACATCTGGACACCAGTTTTTTCCAAGGTGGGCCCGGTTAAACCCCTTTTTCGGGCAACACATGGCCCGATCAGGCCGGTGGCGCGGCTAGGCCTAACAGCCGATCCGGTACCCGGCACATCGGGGCCTCTGGCCACTGACGCCAGTATGGCTGCTGCGCAAATCTCCTGCCGAGGCTACAACCCCGAAAACATGCACTGGACAACGGTTAACCCAGCGGCAACCGAAGGCCCAGTTTCGGCAACGGTTACCCCAGCGGCAACCGGAGGCCCAGATTCGGCAAGATTTCGCAGCGCCGCATTGAACGCCGCAGTGCTGCGCCGAGCGCAAGACCAAGCCTTAAAGCCGGCGTCCGTAGACGCGGCCGGCGTTCACGCCAGAAACCAGCAGTCACCCGCCCCGCGCGCGGCGGGCCGCAGTCGGCGACTGCTCACGAAGTGGAAACCGCCCGCTATTCCCAAGCCTGCTCCAGACGACTACGTCGTCGTCATCAAGCCCCGGACCCGCGTCTCGTTGTACGAGACTTTCCAGGAGACCGGCTACGGCCGGGCGTTCACGGCTCTCCTGGGCACGCAACCCGCAACAGACCTTACCATAATACCGGTAAGAGACCAAAACCTCATTATTGTTCAGACTGCGAAACCTGAGCTAGCCGACCGTATCATCGGCGAATTTTAACTTAATGGACCCGACGGGAGGGTCCCCCTTGTGGGGCACCTGCGCCAAGACGGCAAAGACGTCTGCTACGGCGCCATTACCGTCCGTAACTCTGAAACTACGGACTCGCTCCGTACTAGGCTCCAATGGCGCTACGGCACCATCGTGGAAGTGCGTAAATTTGGGACATCCAACAAAGCGAGACTGACTTTCGCCGGAATAGAGAAGCCAAGTTTCGTGCACTACGACTCGGAGCTTGTACAAGTTAGGCCTTACCAGCGAACCATTCCAGCCTGCCGACATTGCGGTGTGGTCGGCCACCGCGTGGACGCCTGCCCCGGCCAGAGGCTGGACCGGTGTGGCCTGTGCGGACAGCAGGCTCTACTCGTTGAGGGGGTGCGGGCCCCTCACCAGTGCAACCCAAAGTGTTCAGTGTGCGGCGGGGCCCATGCCACGGGGGGCCTTGCGTTTACGGCTAAATATCGCGCTATCCAGCCCCCGCATGCCGAGCGCGGGCGTAAATCGAAGCGGAACCGACGCAGGCGTGGCAAGCGTCGCCCGGACAAGCTGAAGGCCAAGGCTGCCGACCAAGCCATGGACCAGCCTGTGAATTCCTCTACCGGGAGCCAGGGGAAACCTCCAGCTGCGCCACCGCCGCCTCAAGCCGGTGCAGCGAAGCCCCTCGGACCTCCCCAGAACGGCGGCTCCAAGACGTGGGCAAACGTTGTCAAGCAACACTCCCAGGTGAGCGGCGCGGGCAGGGCAGCTTCTCCCTTCCCTCCCCCTTCCCAATCCCAACCACGGATAATCTCTGCCGAACAAAAAGAAATATCTGCTCTCCGCGAGCAGGTTGCAAATTTTCAAAAGCGCCTCGCAATAGCGGAGGCCCGCCAAAATTCCCCCAACCACACTTCTGCCTCACCCGCAGCAGAGGCAATGGAAACCGACGCAACCCCTTCAGGACAGGCTTCGCTTGCCCTCACAGCACTCGAGGCGAGAGTGAGCGCGCTCGAAACTCAAGTTAACAACAGAATATCCGCATTGGAAACGCAAATCAATGCCACACTTACGGCGGCACTCAACAAAATAAGCCACCTTGCGGCATCTATCCCAAACCTCATAACCGCTCAGTTCGCTCAACTCACCCGCGCTCCAAAGCGCGCTGGCCCGCTCAAAACCTTCGCAGGCCGGCAGCTCAAAGCGTATAGGCGTCGAATCGCCGGAGAAGAAGAAGAGGTCCCCTGTGCCATCCCCAGTATAGAGAACGCTCCTCTCTTTGGAGCCACTGGCTCTCAAGCCTCCTCTCTCCAAACTCACAACTCTACCCTTGATGATGGCGGGCGCCCCTAGAAATAGGAAGCATCCGCGAAGCAATTCGATCCCTATTCAAATTGTACATTGGAACTGTCGCGGATTCAAGGTACGCACAAAGCGAGCCGTTCTACGCCTTTTCCTTACAACTTTCCCAGAATTACCTGCTGTGGTGGCCCTTCAGGAGCCAGGAAATGGCGCCACCCTTGCCAGTTACACGGTGTACCAGCAGGATGCGCAGAGCTGCCTCTGCGTACATAAAAATTACACGGCCTCCCAGGTTGATCTGAATCTTAGCGCTAATTTCTCCTATGTAATGGTGACGATCCTTCCGCTACGCAAACAGGACCCCCCTTTGCACATACTCAACATTTACTGTCCCCCAAAGCTACCAAATGTTACATTCGCAGATGTCTTCAGCCGAGCTTTGAAGGTCGCGAATCGGGATCCCCTCATAATCGTTGGGGACTTTAATGCTCCCAGCACCTTATGGGGGTACACACGTGATGAGAAACGCGGACGCAAGTTGGCGGAGCTTGTTTCCACACTGGGCCTTACTCTTCACACGGATCCCGCGCAACCCACTCGTATAGGTAACTCCGTTAGACGCGATACGTGTCCGGACCTCACCTTTACGAAAAATATTCGCTATGCAGATTGGAGGAACACCGAGGAATCCCTCGGTAGCGACCACTGCATAATTACCAGTACAATCCATACCAAGCCACTCACAAGACTACAGGCCAATGCAAAACTACCCGACTGGACCAAATTTAGGAGCAGCTACACCAATCCTCAATCGACTGGGCAGCAGCGGCGACAGCGAAAATCAACTGCTCACAGTTTTCTCTGCGAACCTTCTACGCAGGTTGGTGCTGAATCTTAGCCTTTTATATTTTGGTTACTGAGTTCTAGCTGTTGCTGCTGCTGCCAGTGCTGCCAGTGTTTCCTGTATTGTATTGCTTCCTGTACTCAGCGATGCCTAAGGAAATTGCCGCACTTATGGAAGAATTAAAACAGGAGATTCGGTCTGAACTGAAGGAGTTCAAGGACACTTTTGACAGGGACTTCAGAAAAGAAATGAGAGAGATCAAGGCGAGCCTGAGCTATATAAGCGAAGGATATGAGGAAATGCGGGCTGAGAACAAGGCCCTGAAAGAAGCCAACCAGAAACTTGAAGCACGATGTAGTGACCTTGAACACCAAGTGAAAGCCCATGAAAATCGAATTGTAAACATGGAACCGTATTCCCGCAATGCAAATATAGAAATCAAAGGTGTCCCATACAGTTCATCTGAAAACATTTCTGACATTGTAACCAAAATTGCCAGCAAGCTGAACCTTCCTTTCGATCCTTCTGGTATCGAGGTTGCTCACCGTGTCCCATTGGCAAAAGACTCCTCTGTCAAAAACATACTTGTGCAGTTTACCCGCAGGCAGACTCGTGACAGCTTTCTTGACAAAGCTCGCCAAATACGACTAGTTGGGAAAGACCTTGGGTTTGACACAGAGGAATCAGTGTTCGTGAACGAGCACTTATGCCCAGAACTAAAACGCCTACTTGGTAAAGCCACTGCGCGCAAACGCGAAGTGAAATGGAAGCACGTCTGGGTGCGCAATGGAAAAATTTTTGCCCGACGAACAGACACTTCTTCGGTCATCAAGATTACATGCAATAAGGACATTCAAAGAATGACGAATTCACAAGGAAACTGAGCGCTGAAAATCGTTGCCGTTTGCGCTGACATGATGGAACTTGATAACAAGATGCCTGATAACTTAGTGCAATGCATCACGCCAGCAAAAACCTATCTCGATCGTGTCCTGCCTGATACGCTAAGGGCCTATGTACATGAAAAGGATTCTTTCACAGCGTTACATCTTAACATTCGTTCAATGAAATACAAACATGAGATGATTGATGGCCTCCTGAATGACCTCCCGGAATGTTTTGATTGCTATATGTTCACTGAGACTTGGTGTGAACAAGAAAGCGACTTTATTCATTTAGACTCTTTTTCACTTTTATACTTAAACAGGCTGTCACGAGGAGGGGGCGTGGCCATTTATGTAAAAGCTTCTTATAAATGTGAACTCATTGCAGAACTTTCAGCCTCGACAGAAAACTATGAAATACTAACATTACGTCATAAAAAATACATATCTGTAGTGTACCGGCCTCCTAGTGGAAACTATAATCTCTTTTGCCAAAATCTAAACCATCTTCTAGAATTCTGCTCTTTAAACCAATACAGCTTAGTTATGGGTGGAGATTTCAATATTAATATGAATGATAAGAGCCCAGTATCATTAGCATGTTCCAGCATAATTGAATCGAATGGATTTACTAATGTGATCTCTTCTCCAACAAGAATTACGCCATCTAGCTTAAGCATCATTGACCTTTTCATAGTTAGTGTTGGTATCACCGTTCATTCTGCTGGCACTTTGTCATGTGATATTAGTGACCACTGTCCGATTTTTGTGTCCGTAAAGATGCGCCGTTGTGTGAGTAATTCATATCCTTTTATAAAGTTCCAGTCATTCAGTAATGAAAACCTAATCTCGTTTCGACAAGCCATACAGAACATGGATTGGTCAGATATTTATAATCACACCTGCGTGAACGAAGCATACCATTCATTCATTGAAAAGTTTAAGGGTATCTACTGTTCCCATTCTCCGTGGATAACAAAGCGGAAACAAAAAATTAAGGAAACCTTGGATTACCCCTGAACTTTACCAGAAGATTAAAACAAAAGATAAACTTTATCGACAATTTGCGGTGGGCAGGAACAAAGAAGATTTAGTTGTTTTTAAAAAGTTTCGGAACTCACTGAATACGGAACTACGAAGGGCACGAAAAGGCTATTATCAACAATTGTTCCAGGAAAATAGGCGCGACAATCCGAAACTAATGTGGCGGGCTGTGAATGAGGTAATCAATAGCTCAAATAGAAATGAGAACATCGGTGAACTTGTCATTGATGGATCGCCAGTAACGGGTACCGCCTTAGCAAACCGCTTCAATCAATACTTCATCAACCTGCCAAACACTACTTACAATAAAGATGCGGCTTGCTGCATTGCAAAGCAAGTGAGAAATTCATTGTTTCTTCAGCCTACTGACCCATCTGAAGTTTTCTCTACACTTATGGCACTAAAAAACAGCTCTAGCTTGGACGCTGAGGGTTTCACTATTAAACCAATTAAATTTATTGCCGACCTTCTTGCACAATGTCTATCGCACATTTTTAACCTATCCATTTCGACCAGTGTTTTTCCAAATAAAATGAAGCAGGCGAAAGTTATAATTCTTCATAAAGGTGGCTCAAAGCATGACATGAGCAACTACCGCCCGGTGTCGATTCTACCCGTGTTTTCAAAGCCACTGGAAAAGATCTTACTGAGGCGTTTAGAACGTTTCTCTAATCAACACTCCCTTATAGATGATTCCCAGTTTGGTTTTCGACCAGGCCTATCAACTGAATCTGCTCTGCTGACACAAAAAGAACTCATTCTACAAAATATAGAAGAAAAACTATTAACCTTAGGCATATTTATTGATTTCAGCAAAGCCTTTGACTGCATTAATCATCATATCCTACAAGACAAATTGGAAAAGTATGGAGTCAGGGGAAGTCCATTACAGCTGATGGCATCTTATCTTGATAAACGTCAACAGTGTGTTATCATTAACGACTTCTGTTCTTCTTTTGAACATATTAACTGTGGTGTACCTCAGGGAAGTATACTGGGTCCTTTTTTCTTCATTTTATATATTAATGACCTGGCACAGATTACAGATATGGCAAAATTTGTAATTTATGCTGATGATACTAGTTTGTTCCTTTCGGGATTATCTGCAGATGAATTACTTGAGAAAGGAAATGCTGTTCTAGAAAAAGTTCTGCACTGGTCCAATATGAACTCCTTAAAAATCAACAACACAAAATCTAAAGCAATAATCTTCCGTCCAGTAAACCGCACAGTATCTGCACTTACGTCACTTACTCTGGGCACAAATAGCATTGAAGTCGTCACCAAACACAAAAATCTAGGAGTCATCTTTGACGAACATCTTAAGTGGTCTGACCATATTCTATATCTTACAAGTAACTTAGCAAAAACTGTAGGTGTCATCTGTCGGTGTCGCGATATTCTACCCGTAGCAATTAAGAAACTGATATACCATGCATTATTTAACTCTCAAATTAACTACTGCCACTTAGTCTGGGGGACCGCAGCCCGTACACATATTAACCACATTCTCATCTTGCAGAAAAAGGCCATCCGTATTGTATCCTCCGCTGATTACATGACACATACGCCACCGTTATTTATCCTATACAATATTCTGCCAGTAAACAAAATGTTAGAGTACAACGTCCTGCTTCTTATGAAATCCACGACCTCCCACCGCAGTAAATTCCTCCTCAAACTTCCATCCTTACAAAAAATAGACCCACCCAGATATACACGTCAAAGAAACCAATGGTCGGTACGTCAGACTCGCACAAACTGTGGGAGGCAAACGATGCGCTTCCTAGTTCCTAACACACTTAATTCAAATGAATGGTGGTGTGGGAATGCCGGCTGTAAAAGAAATGTTTTTATCAAAAATTTTCTTAGTGGTATGGATGATGACAGTTTTTTCTCTTAACTATTGTTTTGTGTACATGCTTGTACATCCTCACTGTGTCTCTTCACAAACAGAAAATTCTACTTCCCCATTTCTATTATCTCATAGTGAAGATCATATTCTGTACTTATGTCTGTCGCTTAGAAATATTTAGTAGCGTTGTGTTCTAGATGTCTGATTTTGATTTCATTTATTGTTCTTCTTGCCTGTTATATTGTGTCATGTTCAATTTGATTTAACTGGTAAAAAAAAACAACCCCTTATAAGTTTCGTCTTTTTTTGCGTTCGAAATTGAAGTGCTTAGTCAAATTGATGCTGTGCTTTATTATGTCTGAATTCTATATGCCCTGCTGCCTTGTAATGGGCCCCGGGCCTAGTCAAGCTACTCTGAAGTAGCTTTTTGCCCAGGGGCCTTTTTCTCTTTTAGAGAAATAAAGAATATGTGTATGTATGTATAATGGACCAAAGATACTCAACGTGGTCCCAACACCTAGTATCCCACTTGAAATCAGTCGAGCAAAATGTTCAACTCTCAGAGGCGAGCCCGGCGGTGGATAACCACCTCCTCCACCTCTGGGAGGCACGACACAGCCTAGTCCGCCGCTGGCGTCGTCAAAAACACAATCGGAAACTCAAAGTTCGCATCGCGGATATCACCCAACAGGCGGCACAATACGCGGCCCAACTCGCCGACTCCAATTGGGTGCACCGATGCAACACTGCAGCTCGGCAAATGTCGAGTCGGAGTACGTGTCGCCTCTTCCGCGCCCTTATTGATCCGGCATAAACCCGTACTGAGACACAAAAACAGCTTCAAAGGGCTATACATAACTTCACTGGATACACGGCCAAACTGGCCGATGCGCTCCGCGACAAATATTTTGAGTATACACCAGGATCCCCGTAGTCAGGAGTACTCGTATGCAGGTTCCGAGAACGCGGATTTGGATCAACCGTTCCAGCTCCATGACCTAAAAGCGGCCCTGGCTAAAATGAAGCGAGGTACAGCACCAGGCCGGGACAAGGTGACGGTAAAGCTTCTTGCCAACCTGCCAGATCCCGCCTACGAAACTCTCCTCGATTACTTCAACACTATCTGGATTGGAAGCACACCACTCCCCATAGATTGGAAAACGGCACTAGTAACTTTCATTCCCAAGCCAAGTAAAGCCATTAACAACGACAACCTCCGGCCCATCTCCCTCACTTCGTGTGTGGGGAAGCTGATGGAGACTATTGTCCGCGACAGATTGTCGGCTTTCCTGGAACAGCAAAACATTTTCGCAGACACCATGTACGGTTTCCGCCCACACGGGTCCGCACAAGATGTCCTGTTGCAACTTCACAAGGAGATTCTCGACCCCGTCCAGCACCCTAGCAATGATAAAGTAGTCGTCGCACTTGTCCTGCGGGGGGCTTTCGACAATGTGACCCACGAGATCATCCTATGCCACTTGTCGCAAACAGACTGTGGGCGCAATACTTTCAATTATATCAAACAATTCCTTACAGATCGCCAATCCTATATCCGGCTGCAAGACACAGAATATGGCCCATATCAACTTGGCACACGAGGGACCACACAGGGAGCTGTCCTCTCGCCATTACTATTTAATCTGGCCATGATGAAGCTCCCTACCCAGCTGGCAGAGGTCGCCGGTCTGCAGCACGCTCTGTATGCGGACGACAACACCCTCTGGGCAACACAACAATCGGTTGGAGACATCGAGACCAACCTGCAACAAGCGGCAGCTATTGTGGACGAATACGCTCGTCGCTGTGGTCTTGAATGATCCCCGAGCAAATCGGAATTTGTGCACATACGCCCCAACTCAAAGTGCACAACCAAAATTGCCCTTTCCCTACTTAGCGGACCGATACCTGAACACGAGGAGATCCGGGTACTGGGGCTTTTCATTCATCATAGGCGCAAGATAGACACTACCCTAAACAAGCTACGTAAGGTGGGGGACCAGGTGGGTTGGATGCTCCGCCGGGTGTCCAATAAAAGGGGGGGACTACGATGCAAAGATGCCCTGCGGCTGGCCAATGCATTCGTGACCAGCCGGATTTTATATTCGGCTCCCTACCTCCACCTACGCAAATGCGATGAGAATGCCTTAGAAGTAGTTCTCCGCAAGATTTATAAGAGAGCGCTCGACCTCCCCATAACGACGTCCAACAAGCGTCTCCTCGGTCTGGGGATGACCAACACCTTTGGGGAGTTACGAGAAGCTCATCTCAACAATCAATACTTGCGCCTAAGCAAAACACCTGCGGGGAGCCGCCTTCTGACCCGCTTACACATATCCTACGCAACACGTACAGAAGAACGGGTCCGCATCCCTGAAGCCTGGCGCTTTGCACTCCAGGTGCGACCCCTTCCGAAGAACATGACTGCAGACACCCATGATGGTCGCCGTCTCGCGCGGGCGGAGGCTATTTCTCAACAATATGGCCATAAGCCAGGTGTCTTCTATGTGGATGCGGCCGGCCCACACCATGGGGGTTGGTACACGGCGGCCGTCATCCACCAAAACACTACAGTTCAGGGCCTTACTTTCCGTGCCCCAAACATTACATTTGCGGAAGAAATCGCCATTGCACTGGCCGCCGCAGATCCAGAGTCCCGAGTCATTATTACGGACACCAGGGGCGCCTGCCGCAATATTGAGCAAGGGTATATTCCAGACCGTGCTTTCAAAATTCTCCACGCATGCGAATACACAGGGTTTCCGACCCATCGTACCATCGTGTGGGCTCCGGCTCATGCGGGTCTTGAGGGGAACGAGGCAGCCGACGCTGCCGCCCGCGCGCTTACTCACCGGGCGTCGCCTCATCCCCAGCCTGATCCGGAATTCAATTTCAATACGGCCATCACCTTTAAAGAGATCACCTCTCTTTATCAAAATTTTCATGGTCTCTATCCCCCTCCCTGTAAAGGCCTCACCAGGGTGTAGGAGCGCTGGCTTCTCCGCCTCTATACCAATACTGTACTGTGCCCGGCAGTACTTAAGCACTTCAATTCTTCTTTCTCGGGCGCGTGCCCACACTGTGAGGAGGAGTTTTCGGACACCTACCACATGGTGTGGGCATGTCCTTCCAATCCTGCCTACCCACCCCACCTCCACCCCACTCGAGAGGACTGGGAAGCTGCCCTGCGCGGCTGCTCCGAACTCCATGCCCAACAGGCATTGGTAGCTAGAGCCCGGGCCGCTGCGGAAGCTACAGGGATCCCGGACTAGGGATCCCTCCTAGTGTTTGTAAGGGGCGGACCCTTCCGGCTCGCCCCATCGACCTCTCACTGTAAATAGAAATAAAAGTTTTCCTCCTCCTCCCTCAAGCGTCCCAGAGCACAAGCCCGCATCCCAGATTGGACGAAATTCAGGCAAAATTTTCACTCAAGTCATAACACACCCATTTCCGAGCAAGGCTACCCAGCATGGTCCGAACAGCTGCTGACACACCTTTTCTTGCATGAAACTCAGATCCAGCTCCCAGAGGCGGTCACGGACGTAGATAACCACCTTCTACACCTCTGGGAAGCCCGTCGCAGCCTCGTCCGCCGTTATCAACGCCAAAAACATAACAGAAAATTAAAGCTAGAATTGCCGAGTACGCGGCCCAACTCACCGACTACAACTGGGTGGATAGATGTAACACGGCCGCGCGGCAAATGTCCAGCCGCAACACGCGGCGTCTCTCTGGAGGCCTACACGACCCAACCCAAATACGAACCGAAACACATAAACATGTGCAGCGAGCCATGCACGCTTTCCCTGGCAACACAACTGCCACAGAAAATTTGGGACCAGAATTTGTGTAGAGCCCAAGACCCCCTTGGATGTGCGTACTCTTATGCAGGCAAGGACAACACGGAGCTGGATCAACCTTTCCAGCTCCGTGATCTACGGTGGCTCTTGCCAAAATGAAACGGGGCACTGTGCCAGGAAGGGATAAGGTCACCGTCAAGCTTTTGACGAACCTGCTTGATTTGGCAGACCAGTCCCTCCGCGACTACATCAATGCAATTTGTCGCGGGGACACCCCCCTGCCAATTGACTGGAAAACGGCTCTGGTCACATTTATTCCTAAAGCAACCAAGCCATTTGACACAGATAACCATCGCCCCATCTCTTGCACCTCTTGTAAGGGCAAACTAATGGAGACGATGGTGCGGGATAGGTTATCTGCATATCTGGAACACAAACATGTTTTTACGAGCACCATGTTCGGATTCCGCCCACACACATCCGCACAGGATGTCCTCCTGCAACTTAATCGGGAAATTTTTGACCCCCTCGAATGCCCCCATAATGACCGGGGAGTACTCGCCTTGGATCTTAAAGGGACATTTGACAATGTAACACACGAGATCATACTCACTAACCTAAGCCAGACCGACTGCGGTCTCAACACATTCCGATACATAAGCCAATTTTTAATGGATCGTCTATCCCACATCCGAATACAAGATACAGAGCATGGTCCCTACCTACTCGGCACGCGGAGAACCCCTCAAGGGGCGGTACTTTCCCCGCTCCTCTTCAATCTGCCTATGATGCACCTGCCGGCACAGCTGGAGGGTGTTGCCGGCGTACAGCACGCCCTGTACGCCTATGACATCACACTGTGGGCCACGCAGGGTAGCACATGGGACATTGAAACCAGCCTGCAAACAGCGGCGACGATAGTAGACAGCTACGCCCGTCGCTGCGGTCTTCAATGTTCCCCTCAAAAATCGGAATTTGGGCACCTCCGGGCCTCGCAGAAGTGCACAACTAAAATCTCTGTTTCTCTTGAGAGTGGTCCCATACGCGAAATGACGAGATACGGGTACTAGGACTCTACATTCACAAACACAGGCGGCCAGATATTATTTTGGCCAGACTCCGTAAGGGGGGGCCCAGGTGGGCCGCATGATCCGCCGGCTTTCCATCGAACGCGGGGGGTTACGAAGTAAGGATGCCTTGCGGCTGACAAACGCCTTTGTAACCAGTCGAATTCTCTATTCCACTCCTTATCTCCACCTACGGAAACAAGAGGAGGATGCGCTTGAGGCCTTCCTTCGCAAAATTATTAAGGGTGCCCTTGACCTCCCATCACTACTTCAAATAGCCGGCTTATGGCCCTAGGAGCTCCGGGAGGCGCACCTTAAAAACCAGTACACGGGCTTGTCGCTAACGGAGTCGGGTCGCCGCCTTCTTGCTTGACTCCATATCCAACACACCCCTTCAGTGGAAGACAGGTTTCGCATCCCAGAACTGTGGAGACGTGCTCTTCACGTGCGGCCTCTTCCAGCAAACATGTTACAGGAAGACCATAATGGTCGGCGCCTGGCACGAGCGGAAGCGCTAGCCCGACATTATGGCAACAAAACAGCTGTATACTACATGGACGCCTCCGGTCCTCACCACGGGGGATGGTACACGGTAGCGGTGGGTCGCAACAGCAACACAGATAATGGCCTCACCTTCCGAGCCAGCAGTGTTACACAAGCAGAAGTGGTCGCGATTGCTCTCGCGGCCTCACATTCCGTTTGAAAATACATAATCACCGACTCTCGAGGGGCCTGTCGGAACGTCGAACAAGGCTGCACTGCCTTGCTAGCCTATCAAATCTACCAAAATTGCATACGGGATACGGACCCTGCACACCGTTACCTTTTATGGGCCCCTGCTCATCAGGGGTTGGCAGGAAACGAGGCAGCAGACGCAGTCGCCCGCGCGCTCTCACACCAGGTTGTTTTCTCCTCCCTATCCGATCAGGAACCCGATTTTAATCCGGTCTATACATTCAGAGATATTACAACATATTATCAAAATTGTCATCGCCTTACCCTAGCCCATGTAAAGGCCTTAAGAAGGCAGACGAGCGGTTCCTTCTCCGCCTTCTCACCAATACATTTCTGTTCCCGGCAGCGCTAAAACATTTTGACCCCTCCTTTAGCGGCAGCTGCCCACACTGTAGCGCAGTGTCTTCTGACACCTATCACACGGTGTGGGCCTGCCCCTCCAACCTCGCTATTCCCCCCATCCCCAACCCAACCCGACAGGACTGGGAGGCGACCCTGCTCGGCTACCACGGCTTACAGGCCCAACAATCCTTAGTCGGGCGCGCCAGGGCGGCGGCCACTGCCACTGGGGTCCCATATAGGGACCTCCACCTAGTGTTTGTAAGGATCGGTCCCTTACGGGCTGATCCAATCATACCTCCTGTTCATTCTTAATAAATGTTTTCACTACCACCACCTCCTCCTCGAGAGGAAGCGTAGAGGTAGTGCTACCTTGACCGTGCTTTGCTTTAGTGAGGCGCTTTCTCACAGCTATCTCTTTCCCAAGTTCCCCGTTTTGTTGCGGAAGCAATACTACCCTAGGTGTGAGTGATTTCGCTGAGCCTTGGAGAGCCCCAACTGCGCATACGCGAGTGTGAGACAGTTACTGCGTAATTTCTTTTCCTCAAATAAAATTTAATTTTCTTCATTACGGCCCATGACAGAGAATTACTGCGCCATTTCCTTTCCTCAAAAAGCGTTGCGTTCAAAGGCTGTTCCGTGGACTGCCTGGCAGCGCTACAGCTGTCGCGTTCCACTCCTAAAGGCGAAGCTTAAGCGTAATTTTTTAGCAGCTGATTAGTAGTTAGTAATGAATCAGTAATTAGCCATTAATTAGTAATTTGTCACTGCTTAGTAATTAGCACTTATGTGTGACGTCATCCAGTGGTGACGTCACTAGTGCCACAGAGGCAGTCAAAGTGATGCGGAAAACGTTTTTGCCTCTACGAAGTTTATAGTCAAAGTACCTCAAGAGATGCCGCCGCCACTGCGATTGCCGCGCCGTTACTTCCGCAATTCTACTCGGGACGGCCATTGGTGGAACGTGACCTTGGAGGCCGCGTTTTGATGGAGGCGAAACGCAAGAGGCGCCCGTGTGCTGTCCCATTGCTCCCATGTTCCGATGGCGAGCTGTCCCTGCGGGGGAGGATCGGCAGGGGAGCCGAAGTAGACGTGGTCCAGGGCAGTGCGCTTCTCCGCAGAGTGCACTAGGGGGGAACGCGGCGGAAATAGGATAGAAGCTGAGGGGTAGGAAGAGGCCGGGTCTGGAGTCGCCTCCAGAGGATTTTTTGGGAGTGGGACAGGCGGGGTTGGGGAGGAGAATAAAGTCGACGGGAAAGTCGTGCTTGTTAAGTCCGTTCTGAGAAAGTGTGTGACCCCTCCATCATCGAGAAATCCCGGATGGGGTCGCCACTTGCCTGCCAAATAAGTGTTCGAGCTATGTTATCAGCGGCCCCCTTTCCGGGATTGCCAGAGTAAGGATGTACCCACACGAGCTCAATACGCCTATCAGAATTTAGGGTACAAATTCTCATTATCTGCCACGCGGAGGGATGGACGCGTCCACGGGCGATGTTAAAGGGATACTGAGGTGGTTTTCGAATCAGCTAATATTTTAGGGTTTTGAGGTAGTACCATTGCTGATCAGGTCTGTGAAATTATTTTTTCGATTTTGGCTAAAACAGTGGCGAAATCACCAATTAAAAACGCGATGTTCAAATCTCCCGCGCCCCGCGAGAGCGTAGGAGAGGAGAACAGCGGAGAGGGAAACCTCGTCCGTGTCGGCCAACGTTACGTCACGTTGAGGAGCCGAGGATACTTCGGCGCACCCGAGCGAGCTTTCAGCGCGCGTTGTTTCTCGTGCTGCGTGCGTTGTGGCGTACAAAGTGTGTCAGCCGACCTTGAGAATCAGATTCAACACGAGGTACTACTCTGCGTTCGTGTCCATGAACAAATACGGCCGAGACTGTGTCGTCTTGCACTGTTTTTAGCAAGATCAAAAGCTCGCAGCGCAAGCGCTCTGCTGCTGTGACGAAGAATTCAAGCTGACTAAAGCAAGCCTACTCTGCTCGAAGCACTTTCGTAAGAGCGGCTACATGCAGAGCTTGTCCCTAATGTGACCTCTGGAGATTTCTGTCGAAAAGGCGCGGCTGAACCATGAACAGTTCCTTCGATTTTCTCGCGCATGAGAGGCGTGTCACCATGCCGAAGAAGTGCCTCTTTTAAAAGCAGAAACATGCTCATTTAGCCCATGAAGAAACCTTAGAGAGCCTCAAGCATGTG
This sequence comes from Amblyomma mixtum, assembly GCF_055824585.1. Classification (NCBI taxonomy): domain Eukaryota; kingdom Metazoa; phylum Arthropoda; class Arachnida; order Ixodida; family Ixodidae; genus Amblyomma; species Amblyomma mixtum. The sequence goes on along the minus strand of NC_143013.1, from coordinate 167,442,160 downwards.
TCGCTCTCCTCAGCTTAGGTGCGGCCAGACCACCTGAGACGTGCTCAGCAAGGCTCGGTTAGTGATTTTATACTCGGTTCGACGTGTCCAAGCAAGCAAGCAAGCAAGCAGAGCAAAGCACAATAAAGCAAAGCAAGCAAGCATCGAAGCTCTTCATATGCGGTATCTCGTTCAATCGTAACTAAGCAATTAAAATGAAAGCGTTCGACGTTGATTTTGGATGCAACTTTATGAGAGAAATGAATGCCAACCGAGTTTTTCCAAGAAAACACCGCAACCTTACTCGGTTTCTTCATCAAGTTGAGGCAGCGGGTGAGTTGCAGCTAGCTTGGCTTTTAAACACACATATAGTTGACAACTACTTCACTGAACCTAAACTGCAAATCTAGGAAGGGCGAACGCTTCCGAGGCAGCCATTAATATTTTATGGCATCTGCTGAACGCGTCATGAGTGAAGCAGGAGCCTTGTGCGCGTATTTGGCTTGGTTTCCAGCGCACTATGATTGCGTCACTATCTTGTGGTCACATGCCTCGCAGTGCTTGACCACTGCGCTTCGCTAATTTTGAAACCAACTTTGCGCTCCTTCACCGTTTCCTTGAAATACTTTCTTGCCCCAACCTGCAACGCCGGGTACTGAGAACGGGATTTTTTGTACACAGTGCTTTGGGCCTTTTCTTTAGGATGACGCTCTTCCGGGCGAGCCAGGAGACTTTCGATGGTGGTAATTGACTTGAGTATTGTTCGCACCTATTACGCATGGTCTGCATCGCGTCTTTGACGCTGGCGTATGCTTGTGCTAGGCGTAGAATTTTTTGCTTGTGTCTTTTTTGGTTTCAGGCGATACGCAGAATGAGCAAACTGTAGTATCCTTTTCTTCGGAGGTCAGTAAAAAAAATAGTCGCCGTATTCGCTTTTACAACGACACGGAAAGCTGCGATCTGCACTCAACGCCGCGCCAGATCCGCATCGGCAGCTTCTCCAGTCCTCAAAGTGACGTCACGACCTCTCTTGGGGAGGCTGCTAAATGTTAAGCCGCAGCTACTGAACGGTCAGGACCACACGCGGCGTCCACCCAGCGCACATCCTCTGAAGTGCCATATTTTTTATGGAGAGCTTTGGCTCGTGGGACTCGGCGGGATTTATGGTATTCATTGCCCACATTATTCGGAAGGGGTTTGAGGAAAAGAGCGTTGTGTATGGCAGGTTCTCTCATCATGCATGGTAGCTTACCAATATCCCTGAAGAGAAAAGTATACAACTGTATCCTACGGGTACTCACCTTTGAGACAGAAACGTGGAGGCTAACAAAGAGGGTTCACCTTAATTTAACAACAACGCAGCGAGCTATGGAAAGGAAAATGATAGGTGTAACTTTAAGAGATTGGAGGAGGGCAAAGTGGGTGAGGGAACAAACGCGGGTTATTGACATCTTAGTTGAAATCAAGAGGAAGAAATGGGCTTGGGCAGGGCATGTAATGCGAAGGCAAGATAACCGTTACCTTAAGGGTAACGGAGCGGATTACAAGAGAAAGCAAACGTAGCAGAGGACGGCAGAAAGTTAGGTGGGCGGATGAGATTAAGAAGTTTGCGGGGATACAGTGGCGCCAACTGAAAACAGAACAGGGTTAATTGGAGAGACATGGGAGAGGCCTTTGCACTGCAGTGTGTGTAGTCAGGCAGATGATGATGATGATGATGTATGGCGCGAAGGAGACAGATGAAGTCTGTAGTGTGTGCGGGTATGCGAATTCCCATAGAATCCAGTGTATAGCGTCCATTTTCCGCGCCAGCCAGACGAGTCGTAGCGATGTGCATCTATTATTCTTGTGTAGTGTTGTGCATTCCTAATTTTAAGAGCCTGTCCGTGCTAGTGGTCTTTGGTAGGTTAAGCGCTGCTTTCGTAGCCATGAGGATTAAAGCATTAATCATATTTTTATCCACACAGGAGAAGTTCAGGTAAGCAGTGGCGTAAAGAATGCGACTATACACAAAGGCATGCACCACCTTGAGATTGTCTGCTTCATCAAAGCCGGATTGTGAATGTGAAACCCTTCTAAGGAAATGAATGACGCAGTAATGTGGACTGTTTTACTGCTTTCAGGATAAGATACTTTTTCCCCGTGTCCTGCAAATGCAGGGAAAGAATGTGAAGGGTAGGTGTTTGCGGTGTGAGAGTGTCATGTAGGTAAATCGTGGTGGGGGCGGTAGGGACGCGCCGCGGGCAAATTATGAGTAGTGCTGACCTTGTAGGGGAGCATTCAAACCCAATGCTTGCCTTGTGAGTAGCTGTAGTTGTGGCTGCCTTCATTAGCGTCGATTCTATTTCACCATCCGAGCCGTATGTGGTCCAAAAAGTTATATCATCCGCGCAAAGTATTTGTCCTAAGTGTGGAATGCGGTTGAGAGCCTTGGCCAGAGGGATGAGCGTGAGGTTGAAAAGGAAGGGAGAAAACACCGCCCCTGGCGGGGTACCAGTGTTAGCAAGGGTGGAGAAGGAGGTCTGTATATCATCTATATGCAGGGAGGTGGTGCCGCCGTTTAAGAAGACTCGGATCTAGTTGTAGGCCTTAGGCCCCAACTGCAGCTCTTAGATGCCCTGCAGGATGGCGCTTGTGTAACTTTGTCAAATGCTTTGGTGAGGTCGACTGCCAGGATTGCACTCGCGTTATGTGACATGTCATTGAGGATAGCGTGCGAAATTTGCAGCAGCGCGTCCTGTGTCGAGAGATGGGCTCTAAATCCTACCATAGTATGGGGATATAGTCCAAGGGATTGCATGTGTTGCGTGAGAAAGGTCAGGATGACATGCTCGGACAGTTCGCCCTGCCACGAAGTCAGCGAAATGGGACGGAGATTTTGGGCATTAACTGGATTATCTGGTTTAGGGATGAAGATGGTTTTTCCGTGCTTTCATTCAGCAGGTAGCGTCCCCATTTGCCCGCTATCATTGAAGTAGTCGGTAAGAAGGGAAATTGGTTGGTTGGTTGGTTGGTTGGTTGGTTGGTTGGTTGGTTGGTTGGTTGGTTGGCTTATGGGGTTTAACGTCCCAAAGCGACTCAGGCTATGAGAGACGCCGTAGTGAAGGGCTCCGGAAATTTCGACCACCTGGGGTTCTTTAACGTGCACTGACATCGCACAGTACACGGGCCTCTAGAATTTCTCCTCCAAAGAAATTCCAGCCGCCGCGGCCGGGATCGAACCCGTGTCTTTTGGGTCAGCAGCCGAGCACCATAACCACTGAGCCACCGCGGCGGCCGTAAGAAGGGAAATTGAACGGTCATCTAGATTTCTGAGCATTACATTTGTGATTTGGTCCTCCCCAGGGGCTGAGTTTCGAAGCTTGATAACGGCTGCTCTGACTTCAACCTCCTTAATGAAGGCGGCAACCGAGGGTTGATCGGAGCCTACATAGTCCGGATATGATAGAGCTTGGCCCAAAGTTGTATAAGTTGATTGAATTATGACGTTACAGTGCTTGATGATTTTGTCGATTTTGACGGGTAAGTCTTTTGAGTGTAAGCTGGGTGTGCTTTTTAGCTTCAGTGGGGTCTAACATATGTTGTAGAAGATGCCATGACCTGGTGGAGGAGAGGTTATCTCGTAATCCGTCCCAATATTGGTGCCTGTTAGATTTACTGAGTGCGGCACTGGGCTCTTCTATTTGTTTTTCTAGTTGCGCCAATTTTAGCGTAAGGTTCCGATTCTCTCTCTGAGTTTTCCAGCTGTTGAGGATACTGTTTTGAGCTTGGAGTAGGTGCGCTAAGCGACTATCTGCCACGGGAGTCTCGGGGGTGGCGTCTAACGTTTGCGTCAATGCCTGGACATCCTGTTTCAGCTGTTTCATCCATGTGTGGAGGTTAATGGGGGATTCCAGTCTTTTGGTCTCTTGTGCTTTCGAAGATTATCCCAGCAGTAATTGGCACACGACAATTTTTAGCTTTTTTGGCAAAGTGAAGTTGTATAATTATGATATAATTATTACTGCCCAGGGCCTCAATTCAGTTCGTCCATATCGGTGTGGGAAGGTTGCGACCAATAGTAACATCTGGGCTAGTGTCGGCGGTGACACTATTGCCGGTTGTTATAGGTGCGCTCAGATCATTATATATGGACCGGCCATGCATTTGAAAGGTGTGGAGCAATTCCGCTGCTCTCTTGTTAGTGCATGTCCACGTGTGGGCAGTTTAAATGCCCTAATATAATGAGGGGGTGCTTTTCGGCAGCGTTGGAGGCGGTTTTAATGAGAGAAATTAAATCTGAGACCGGTTGCCTGGAGAGGAGGCAACAGTTGAGGATGAAGAGGGGTTGAGATCTGTGAGTGGAAGGAATTGATTCTAGGAATGTGTGAGCTAGGAATGTCGGAGGTTAGAACATGACAAGTGTATGGCACAAAATGTTGGACATTCGTGGTAACCCTGGGGTTTGGAGTGATGTCAGAGGGTACTAGGGCGTATCCTGGCAGCGATAAATTTGTGCCAGCAGCCTGAAGTGCTACTATATCAGGGGGTGTAGAGGAGGCAGAGAGGAGCTGCTGTAGGGGGTCTCGTTGGCAGCGAAACTCCCTGCAATTTCATTCTAGGTGGGTAAATTTAAGGTTATTGCCCGTCAATACGGCCATGCTGGATTAAGGTCGTGGCTTTTGTAGACGGGGCTGGATGACAATTTGTTCACGTGGCCTTCGATGTAGTGGTGACAACTGCGTGTCGGACAACGTTGTTTCTCCGGTATACTTGCACGGCAGCGCTATCTGCAAGGAATTGCGGGATACGTTTAGGCACAGGAACGTTGAACCATGTTTCCGCTACCGCTGCTGCCCAAGAAGTGTACTCCCAAAGTGCACTTCTCCCACAGGCAAAACAGTCCACTTTGGCTTCTCAAGAGGTTTTACTTTCGACGATCGCTTCCCCACTCCATTTCTTCTCCCGGTTAGAGACAGTTCGGTGCGCGCTGTCTTTTGCCCATCCAACCTGAAACACGAGCTGATGTATTCCGGGAAAGGTCTATTGGACAGTCGCACATGTTAAGCGACATCGTAAGTAGCTCGCTCAGGTGAAATCCCGGCGCCGCCCGTCGTGAGTCGAAAAAAAATCCCACAACTCCTTTAAATAGGGAAAGAAAATAGCCGGCGTTTGGGTTCGAACCCAGCCCCACTGCGCCAGGTGGGCTCGTAAAGAGTATGCCATAAGGTTTTTTTGTTCTTTATTGCTCGTAGGCCACGAAGGGTCCTTGTTTCAGGCGTGTTTGAGGGACACCCATATAACGCGTAGTCCGGTGTATGACTTAGTAACCTTTGTTTGGGATGTGCTCCGGTCTTACAGTGATGAGGAAGAGAAATATTAATATGCTAATTAAACATCGGAAATTGGACGGAATGAAAAGGGATGTTATGGTGTTTCACTGTATTGAAACAAATGGCGTGTATGTGTAAAACTAGCCTAGTATGCCAAGCTGTGTAAGCTACACAGGGATTGATGACAGGTAATTGATCACTAGGATTATAATCGACAATTCTTATCGGTAATGTGATTTTGGATTGGTAATCGCTAAGAAATACGAAAAGGAAAAAAAAGGAAAAGGAGCTACCGAGAATCTCACGCAGAGGAAGTGCTACGCCACATTACTTAAAAAGAGATAATGCGCGCAAAAGAAGACAGGATGAAAGGGAACCCACGGACAAGCCAGGCGTCTCATGACGCCTGGCCCTGAAGTATCGTGAATACACCTCACGTTTTTCGGATTTGAATCAATAATGTTTTGCAAATCTGTATTGTAATATTCTTGGTGTGTGAACAAGTTGCTCGGACGATTGCAATGCTTGCGTGGTCATCCTCCTTTTTTTACGGCATATTCCTCAGCATCGATGCGATGCGTGATGTTTGTTCAAGGCCTTGAGCCGCTGACCCTCAGGACGCGTATCGCTGATTGCTCTCGCACGTATACACCATATGCCTCTGTAAAGAAAGAATACAAAGCATAACACAAATGTTAGTCATGTTACCATGAAAGACAAGCAATTTCGGCATGTAACGGAAAGAAACTTTTGCGGTATTTTGTCCCTCACGCTGTGCAATCTAAAAATTGCTAGTTATAAAGGCACTGAACAGTTAGAATGTTTATGTTGACGCCGAGCATGCAATTGAGACAAAGGCGGTAATTAGAGAACAGAGTGATTTGAAATGCGTACTTACGTCCTAGCATCACGAAGTCGCCGTCATAAAATCCGCCTTCACCGCCGTGGCCTTCACCGCTGAAATGTCAGTAAATGTTACTGTTCACCACTCACGTCTTTTGGAGCGAAGTCATCCATCACTGACACAGGGACGATAGGGGTCCACCATACCTACACTAGGCTGTTACGTTTCTCCTTCGTTGTGGGGAAGAAAACGCCATGGCTGCAGCGGAACGCCGACTGGCCCCGAGACGCGCGTTGGGTGAGCGCCTGGATTGCCCACGGGAGCCGCGTCCGTCTGCCCGGATGAAGTTTTGAGCGAGCGTTTCCCCTACACCGAGTGCGAACGCACGTTAGAACGCATGAAATGCGCGGGAATGCCGCTCATGGACATTCCGGCGTCTGCGCTACGTGGATGGCATCGTCCTCCCCCTCCTAGCGCGTGAGGGCGGTGTGATCCGTCGGGAGTGTGTGTGTGTTTGTGATTGACGCCACAGAGAACTTCCTTCCTCGGCAGGCCCGGCTCTCATTTAGGGTACCTAGGGAAAGGGAACTCTTTAAAACCTCGGCAGCGGTACGGCCCAGCGGTTTTTCATCAGATGGTCTCATCATGTGCTCTCCTCATGCAGCGTTCCAGCAGTCAGCGTCTCGTTACCGAGCTCCCTAGTAAATAATGTAAATTTAATTGTATAAAGTCTTCTCTCCTTGTTTTTTCCCGCATCCTTGTCTCCGACGTCCTTTGTTCCCTCTCCGGCCCGACCATGCTACCTCATCTTTAGCAAACTGGTTGGCAGCGGTGGGGTACGAAACAACGAACGCCAGCAGAGAGATCTGGTCAAAGGGACGCTGAGAAGCAGAACGGCGAGTCGGGGCCAGCGCAACAGCCCTTTGTGAAGACTGGTTGCCTGCAGCGGAACGACTGCTCTGGATTCTTGGCTGCGAGGTTTGGTGAGTGCGGGACTTTCTTCTGCTGAGTTTTGCCAAGCTTTGTTAGGGTCAGAAACAGAGCTGGTAAGTGGGGTTGTCGTTGCGGCCGGGTTAGTGCGGCAAGACAATAGCGGGCAGTAGAGAAAGCAGCACTCGGAGCAGCCGTGGATTTGAAGACGCTGTGCATACCGAAGTTACTGGAGCTTGCGAAAGATTTAGGTCTGGATGTCTCAGACAAACTCCGAAAACCAGAACTGCTAAACGCTATTCTTGCGTTGGAGGCTGAGGATGACGAGCTTTTGGAATGCCTCGAGACCATTGAGGAGAGAGAGATGGCAAATAGAGAGCTGCGGGAACAGGAACACGAAAGAGAGCTGCGGGAACTCACGAGTGAACTTAACGCGATGAGAAGAATGAGAGCGCGATCTCGTTTAAGTTTTTTCAGAAAAGGCGAAAATTTCAGAAATTTTGTAGAAAATGTTTAGAGACTTTGCATGGATGAGCAGCTAGACCAGGGTGATTGGCCAGTTGTGTTGATGGGAACTTTACCGTGTGAAGCCGCCAATGTATTAGCGCGGTTGTCTGACGAGGATGCCCACAACTATGCGGTCGCTAAAAGTGCGCTTTTCCGACACTTTCGAATTCCCGCGGAGGCAGATTTCGAAAGCCAAATTGACGGTGGTAAGCTACACCACGAGAGTGTCAGGGACCGAGTTAGGAGCTCAGCTCAGTCGCCGGATGACACGGCTGCTGCTCAGAAGTGGGGGCATAGGACAGGTTTGGTCCAGGAAAGAAAGGCCACTTCGGCAGCGAGGGCCGATGATTTCGGTCGAGAAGCTAGCGAACAGTGCAGATCCGCAAGCCGTGAGGGATTGGGGGATAATGTAGGCACTAAGGCTAGCAGTGAGGAAGAGTGCAGCTCCGCAAGCCGTGAGGGCACGGGGGATAATGTAGGCACTGCTAGGAATAAGGAAAGGGGCAATGCGTTGGTTTTGAGCCCAGAGAAGCATGAACTTTCCGGGAAGGAGGCTGATTGCTGCGATCGAGAAGGTAGTACCCAGGACAATAACGCTACGTTAGCCGAACAGCGTCGCATAGTTCAAGTTCCGGGCAAGAGCGTTAGGGTAGTAGGATCGAATAGCAAGCCTCAGGAGAGCAGGTTATGCTCAGCAGGAGGTAAAGTGCTGTCGGGAGACAGCTGGCTACTGCGACCTGCGGTGATTCACCGAAAGCACGAGCCGATAATTCGAACTTAAGCGGGAAATACGGCTCGGTGCTGCGTCAGCGAAAAGATGCGGAGGGTGAGGACACCGCGAGAAAGAGAGGCGCGCAGGGCCGATCTGCGAAGGCAGTTTTAGGAAGGCGACCACGCGCAAGGAGAGCCAAGACGAGGGGTGCTCTCGAGAGAACGGACGAAGTACGGGCCGAGGACATTGTAAAGTTAAAGGCCGGCCAGCAGCGAAATCGTCCGAGGCTGTCATCACGGTACTCCAAACGTGACAGGCGCTGAAAAAGGGCCAGACTGACTGGGCGCGTTCAGAAAAAACGAAAGCCACCTGACCCGTTGTGGCGACCCTGCGGTATTTCTTGCAGGACCTGTGAACCTCGCAGCGGGTCGCAGAGAAGGACGCCCAGCTACCGCATGAAAGAACGACGCAGAACGCGTTCCAGTCGAAGGACATTGCCGAATCATTGCCAAATGCCAAAGATCCTCCGTGCGAAAAAAGACGGGCATATGTGACCGCTGGTCTAGGGCAAGCCAACCTGGGTGGCATTTTGGCACCCAGGTTGGAGAGATTGGCGCGAAAACGCCCGTGTACAATACTGGTACACGTACAAAGGAAAGGCTTTCGTAGGTCTCCACTACGGAAATAGAACATTTCGTAACGAAACAATAAAGTAACACGAATAGGAACAACAAAACTGCAATTGTAAGAAAATATTACTAAGTGAAAATATAAATTAATAATACCGCATTGCCCAATCGAGAAAGGAGTTCTCGTAGGCGTTTCTTCCATACGCGACCGTCACCCCCTCGGAATCAAATGTTAAGACGCTGCTCAGGTGTTGAAGACGCGCGGCCGGGGTGCGGAATAAATCTTAGTTACATGGCGTCCGGGGCTCGCAGGTGTCAAAGCGGAGTTAAGCCCTTCGAATTTTGTCGATTGTCGGCTGCTAAAGCCACTGTTGATGTGCGACCACGCAGGGCGCGGTTGAAGAATAGGCATCCCCTTTGAGCCGCGGCACGGCTCGTCAACAGCGGATTCCGAGAATGTCTCTGCTGTTTGCTTTTTCTTTTTTTTGCTTTCCTGCAGAAAAAAAGTTTTGAGCAGGAGTAGGTTTTGGACGCGTTATTTACATTGGAAGCGTTCTTTTAATAAAGATTCTTTTGAATCATGCACTAGTGGTGCCCATGTGCAGCAGCGTCCGCTAACACGCGAAGTGCTAGCCAGACGGCTCATTGTAGGCCACTACCATAAGCACCTGGAGTCGCTTGATTTTATTGCATTGTCTGATTTTGAGCGAAGCCTTGCGGGGTTATGCAAGCGTTACAAAAAGGGGAGGTCTCAACGGCATGCCGATGGCTCAAGTCGAGGTTCCTAACGCGAGAATCAGCACCAAAGTTGCTGTTTGCTGGTGTTGTTTTTCCTGATGTAGGTTGTTCAACCTATTGGTTTTGTTTAGTGTTCCAAAGTAAGACGGGTTTTCTTGTGCAATGTGCAAATTTGTGGACACTTCCTAAGTGCTGCTGGACTACTCCCAGGGATTAGATGGCTTTGTAAGAGGAAAAGAGCCTGGCATTGCTTAGTGGGGATTGTGTCGTGCTTGCTGACTGAGCGGTTGGGTTTTCGGCGAGGTTCTGACGCTAGCGGAGCACGAGTCACTTTGCAGTGCCATTTGTGAACATGGACGTCGCAAGGAAGCCTCCAGGGAAGCCTCCAGTTCCAGAGCCGCCGAGAGACGACCGACTCCGGTTAAGACCAGCCTCAGGCGACATCCCTCCGGACAGCGGATGCCGTCCCCTGTCCATCGGGATCTCCTTCGCCCGGCGGGACAGTCTGTTACGTTTCGCCTTCGTCATTGGGAAGAAAACGGCATGGCTGCAGCGGAACGCCGACTGGCCCCGAGACGCGCGCTGGGTGAGCGCCTGGATTGCCCACGGAAGCCGCGTCCGTCTGCCCGGATGAAGTTTTGAGCGAGCGTTTCCCATAAACCGAGTGCGAACGCACGTTCGAACGCAAGAAATGCGCGGGAACGCCGCTCATGGACATTCCGGCGTCTGCGCTACGTGGATGGCATCGTTCTCCCTCTCCCAGCGCGTGACGGCGGTGTGATCCCTCGGGAGTGTGTGTGTGTGTGTTTGTGATTGATGCCACAGAGAACTTTCTTCCTCGGCAGGCCCGGCCCCCATCTAGGGAACCTAGGGAAAGGGAACTCTTTAAAACCTCGGCAGCGGTACGCCCGAGGGGCTTTTCATCAGATGGTCTCATCATGTGCTCTCCTCATGCAGCGTTCCAGCAGTCAGCGTCTCGTTACCGAGCTCCCTTGTAAATAATGTAAATTTAATTGTATAAAGTCTTCTCTCCTTGTTTTTTTCCCGCATCCTTGTCTCCGACGTCCTTCATTCCCTCTCACCTTTAACAGGGCCCTCTCACCTCATCCTCACATTCCCTCTCACCTATATCTTTAACAGGGCGTACGCATGGAAGGCGTTGTCATCTTCGATCGTGCATTCATCAAGGCAACATGAGGAAAGGCGCGAAATACTGTATAGGCACCCTGCGCATCTATCTCCAGCGCGACGCCCGCGCCACTGGCGGCGGCGCGCGCGTCCCTGTCAGGAAGGCGGGGGCAGCCCGATAGCTTCCGCGCGCTGTCGCGAAGCAGTTGTGCGCCTCCTTCCCGAACAGAAAATGGCACTTAACAACAGCAGGACACAGTGCTGTGTTGTAGGATGCAATAATACATATATAAATTCGCCTAGTTTTATGGATTTCCAACGCGACATTGAGAGACGGCCCACCCTTCGCGACGGGCAACACGCGCGCGTGGTTTCTGGTCAAACAATGGTCAAACGCGTGCAGAAGACGCTTACTTCACTCATGCATTACCTCCTAGACAGGTTTTTGACCCATGTCAAATTCAGCAGACTCGGAGGAATGCTACTGGGAATCCTTCCTTCTTCTTGCACCCACGATTTCCGGTCATTGACTTAGACTTGGCTGTCAACAACATTTGGGCTTAAAAAGCCACGCCGAAACTCGCCCGCAGTCACACCTTACGAAGAAGCCCAAATTTTGCGCTGCAAAGAATCGTTTACCTTAGTTCCAGCTATGCGCAGAATCCTTGCTCGCTTCCACTGCGCCTTGTCGTCCAGTGTATTTTTCGACAGTAAAGGAACGTTTTCACCGGCAACGGCAACATGCTCCTGATAATTCTCTGCCTCCACGTCTGAACGACAGGGTGACAAATTTTATTATGAGAACACGCTAACAACATTTATGAAATCCAACCCATCCAAATTCTGGAAAACAATTACTCCGTCCGGTCGCTGTTCTTCACCATTTGTTGTTAATGATAAACCATGTTCTAACCCTTCAGTTATCTCCGAAGCTTTTAACAATTACTTTAGATCGGTATTTGAGAGTGACAATGGCACTACACCAACATTTAGTTTAGTCACTGAATTGCCATCCTTCCCGAAGTTGGATATAACATAAAATGGAGTTCTTAATCTACTGTTACAAATTGACACGACGAAAAGCGCTGGAGCCGATGGTATACCCAATATGTTTCTAAAAAAGTATCCTGAGTGGTGTGCCCGCTACCTGACTGTGATTTTCCAAACGTCCTTCCTATCCGAAACCGTTCCACAAGTCTGCAAAATAGCTAATGTAGTACCAGTATTTAAGTCCGGTAATAAACAATGCCTCTCCAATTATAGACCAATTTCCTTATTGTGTACTTGTTGCAAGGTATTAGAGCACATAATTCATAAACATATTGTGTCGTACTTGTCTAACAACAATCTTCTCTATAATAATCAGCATGGTTTCCGGGCTGGGTTCTCCACACTCACGCAGTTAATTGAATTCTCACACGACATTGCATCATGCTTAAATAACCGCGGTCAGCTGGACGCCATTTTTATCGACTACTCCAAAGCATTCTATTTGGTTTCTCATAGTAAACTCATTACTAAACTTGGCGCTTTTCTCAAAGGAACTCACGGCGTTCCACTACTAGGCTTGATCAAGGAATATTTACGGTTAAGATCCCACTTTGTCACCTTCAATCACTCTCAATCAGCGTCTGTCTCTGTAACATCTGGCGTCCTGCAGAGATCAGTTCTAGGGCCACTTCTATTTCTCATCTACATTAATGACGTCGTCCAGATAACTGCTAACACACCTGTTAAAATTCGTTTATATGCAGATGACTGCGTTCTGTATTCAAACATAAATAATGCATGCGACCAGCCAATATTAAATAATGTGTTTTCTTCATTCTGTGCTTGGAGCAACACATGGCAGATGAAGATAAATTTCAGCAAAGCTGAGTCGATGACATTCACTAACAAGAAGAATAATTTGCGTTTTTCGTACACTAACAGCACTCATCAACTAACGCACGTAAACGAGTTCAAGTACCTAAGAGTAACCTTTTGTTCTAACTTAAATTGGTCAAAACACGTCGATTTAACTTGCTCCAAGGCACTGAAGAAACTCGGATTTTTAAAACGCACCTTAAAGGATTCGACTAAAAACTGTAAGCAATAAGATTTATATATTGCCCGTCGAGCAGTAGCAGAACCTGCGCCCTCCTATCAGCAAAGCACACGTGTGGCGCACGCCCAACGACCGCCCGCTCTGCTACCACTGCGGGGAGCCTGGCCATATTCTGCGGCATTGCCCGTACCGGCGTATGGGTTCGAGAGGATTCCCGCCCGACGCGCCTCGACCTCGCTATGGCGAAAGACCGCAGGACATCGACGAGTACCTCGCCGCTCACGTGCTGCCCCCGGCCTCGCAGCAGCGCCAATCGCGATCGCCATACCCGAGGCGCTTTGCTTCGCCCAGTCGGCCCTCAACATCTGGTAAGTTCAGACGCACGTCCCCTCGCTGGGAAAACTGAAGACGGCGTCCTCCGGGGGTAGGGCCGCCGCCACTGTACAGAGTCAACAGCCTCCACCCAACGATTCGACGCCCCTGCCCGGGGGGGTGGCGACCCGATCCGACGACCTCTCCGACGACCTCACCTACGTGCTGCGAACGATTAGTTTCATATGAAATTTTTGTAACCGTAGACAGTTATCAAGTGACCGCACTCGTCGATACCGGCGCTGATTTTCTGTGATGAGCAGTCAACTCGCCACGACTCTCCGTAAGGTTCTGACGCCTTGGTGTGGCCCCGTGATTCGCACCTCCAGTGGCCACGTAGTGACGCCGATCGGCGCCTGCACCTGCCGCATCCAGATCCGGGGTCTTACTTTCACTGGTTCCTTTGCCGTCTTACGTGACTGTTCTAAAGACCTCATTCTGGGTATGGATTTTCTTCAAGAGTATGGTGCGGTCATCGACCTTCGGGAGCTTATGGTATCTTTTTCCGCCCAGAGAGCCGTTGACACCCACAGCGAGCCCTGCAGAGTAATGTTGCGCCTGTGTGACGACCATGTAACGATCCCTCCGCGAGCCAGCAAGTTCGTCACAGTCGAGTGTATTGGCAGCACCGGCGCCCTTGGCATCGCTGAAGCGAACATGTCGCTGCTACTCGCTCGTCAAGTTTGTGTAGCTCGAGGCCTAGTAGACCTTACCAACGGTCGCACCGACATCTTAGTTACGAACTTTACCCTTGAACCGCAAAATCTCACGAAAACAGAGGTCGTCGCTTATTTTGACGAGCTCGGAGAGTGTACCAGGCAGTGCTCTTTGTCCACGACGTCAGGCCACGACGAGGCGACAGCTACAGCCATCCCGACCGACGTCAACCCGCACCTCTTGGCCAGTCAGAAACGCTGCGTAGAAAACCTCATCTTTTCCTTCCGCGATTGTTTTGCATCAACTTCCGAGGTGCGACAGACGCCGCTTACAAAGCACCGAATTGTCGTTGCTGACGACCAAACACCAATATGTCAGCGCCCTTATCGGGTATCTTCAAGAGAACGTGACGCCATCCGCCGCCAAGTTACACAAATGCTCCAGGACGACGTCATACAACCGTCCACGAGCCCCTGGGCATCACCTGTTGTCCTCGTCACGAAGAAAGATGGCACCCTGAGGTTCTGCGTGGATTACAGGCGCCTCAATAACGTCACGAAAAAGGATGTGTACCCTCTGCCACGCATTGACGACTCTCTAGGCCGCCTGCGCCATGCCACCTATTTTTCGTCTCTTGACCTCCGCAGTGGGTATTGGCAAATAGAGGTCGACGAACGCGACCGAGATAAGACAGCCTTTATTACCCCTGACGGTTTATACGAGTTTAAGGTGCTCCCTTTTGGCTTGTGCTCGGCCCCTGCCACATTCCAACGAATGATGGACACCGTGCTATCTGGACTGAAGTGGCAGTCGTGACTCGTATATCTCGACGATTTCGTGATCTTCTCCGACACGTTCAATGAGCGCCTGAAACGTTTGCGTGCTGTTTTCGAGGCCATACGTTCCGCTGGTCTCTCTCTCAAGCCAGAGAAATGTCACTTCGAGTTTCATCAGCAGAAGTTTCTTGGTCACATTGCCAGCTCTCGAGGCGTCAGTCCAGACCCGAAAAGACGGCCGCCGTAGCTGCTTTCCCCAAGCCCACAGACAAACGGAGCCTGCGTCGTTTCTTTGGCCTCTGCGCGTACTATCGCCGGTTCGTCCATAATTTTTCCAAACTAGCTGAGCCTCTGACCCGCCTGACGAAAGACGCTGAACTCTTCTTGTGGGGGCAGGACCAGGAAAGAGCCTTCACGGAACTCAAGTCCCGTCTCCAATGTACGCCTGTGCTTGGCCACTTCGACGAGGAAGCCGACACGGAACTACATACTGATGCCAGTAACGTTGGTCTCGGTGCGATCCTTGTTCAGTGGCGGCATGGTCTAGAACGCGTGATTGCTTACGCCAGTCGCACTTTGTCTCGTTCCGAAGTCAACTATTCCACCACGGAGAAGGAATGTCTGGCTGTGCTGTGGGCCGTTACAAAATTTCGTCCGTACCTGTATAGCCGCCCATTTCGCGTTGTGAGCGATCATCATTCCCTGTGTTGGCTGGCGAATCTGGAATATCCCTCGGGGCGGCTTGCTCGTTGGAGCCTTCGGCTACAAGAATTTGATGTCACCATCGTGTACAAGTCCGTCCAGAAACACAGCGATGCTGACTGTCTATCCCGCGCTCCTATTTCCTGCCCCACGGGCGAGTCCGAGGACGATTCCGCTTTTCTCGGTGCTGTCACCGCGTCCACCCTTGCCCGCCAACAGAGGGCCGACGCCGAACTGCTTCCTCTCATCGAGTTTCTCGAAGGAACCGCTCCATCTCCTCCTCGAATCTTGAAGCGCGGGCTGTCATCGTTTTGCTTGCGCGATGGTGTCCTCTATAAAAAGAATTACGGCCCAACGGACACTGCCTATCTGCTTGCCGTACCTAAAGCGCTTCGTGACGAAGTTCTGCGTGCGTGCCACGACGACCTTCCTTCGGGCCACCTCGGATTTTCCCGCACGTTGGCGCGATACGTCACAAGTACTACTGGCCCAGGCTTGCTGCGGTTGTCCACCGCTACGTCCGAACCTGTCGTTAGTGCCAGCGCCGGAAGACGCCGCCGACTAAACCAGCCGGGCTCCTGCAGCCGATCGATCCCCCACGCCTCCCATTTCAGCAGGTGGGCATAGACTTACTCGGCCCATTTCCGGCGTCTTCCATGGGTAACCGGTATATTGCTGTTGCCACTGACTATCTTAGCCGCTACTGTGAGACCAAGGCCCTTCCCCGGGGTACCGCAGCCGAAGTTGCACATTTCTTCATTCACAACATTGTACTTCGTCACGGAGCCCCTACAGTCGTCTTAACTGACAGGGGCACCGCCTTCACATCAGCACTTACGAGCGAGGTACTTCGACTCAGTGGCACCAGCCATCGAAGGACTACAGCTTACCATCCGCAAACGAACGGACTGACTGAGCGGTTTAACAAGACAATTGCCGACATGATTTCGATGTATGTCCGGTCCCATGGGAACTGGGACCGGATACTGCCTTACATCACGTTCGCTTACAACACTGCTCTACACGAAACGACACGCTTCACTCCGTTCCATTTGGTGCACGGTCGCGACGCCTTGACCATGCTGGACGCCATTCTTCTTCCGGATCCTGCTCCCTCTTCTTTCGAAGCGAACCAATTTGCTCGTGACGCCGAAGCCGCTCGCCATGTTGCTCGACAGCGAATCCGGCACCAACAACAACGCGACGCCGAGCGTTACAACCTCCGCCACAGGGAAGTGATTTACACACCCGGTGACCAAGTCTGGGTGTGGAGCCCGATCCGCTTGCGGGGGCGCTCTGAGAAGCTTCTTCGCCGTTACTTCGGTCCCTACCAGGTGTTGCGCCGCCTCAGCGCGGTGACCTACGAGGTGCTCCCTCAAGGAACTGTCAGGTCCTCACGACAACCGACGTCCGAAGTAGTCCACGTGGCGCGACTGAAGCCGTATTACTCCCGTTAGCCCCTTTTCACGCAGACACTCGCGCCGTTCACTTTGCGCCTTCCCTCCATTATTTTTTTTTCCGCCCGTGCGGCATCGGGTCGATGCCTCTTGAAAGAGGGGGGGCAATGCCACACTGCTGGCACTCTGCCGGCGCCACCTGGTGGCCGAACCTTGGCTCCAAGCGCGTGGCCGCGCGTCGTCTTCGTTCTGCGTGAGCTCGGCGCTTCGGTGGGCTTCGTCGTAGGAAACGCTGTGCTTCCCGCTTTTCTGCTGCGTTTGTCGGTGACAATATAAACGTTATGACCGCCAGTTCTCTCCCACAACTCATGCCCGCACCTTATCACTTGACACACTTCAACACAGACGCATATGTGATCGCCTTATCACTCTTCACAAGATCATCAACAAATGCATTTATGTTGACGCCCCGCTTTTACTTTTCTTCCGCCAGTTCTTCTGCACGTGTCACTCGCCGTACTAACCCGCTTAACATTGTGCCGTTTATGCCGTTTTTGGACTGTTTCAAATATTCATTTTTACCTTCGACAGTCGAGCTATGGAATAATTTGGATATTACATTACGTCAGATGTCTGTTGGCCGCTTTGCGCAAGAATTGTCTAATCATGTATTTTCTTATTAATAGCACACTTTTGTTTATATAAAATGTTCGATTCACACTTGTTTATGCACTTTCCTACTGTTTTATCTGTTTTCCATCCTCTGTACCACTCCTGCAATGTCCCAACTGGGATAGCAGTATTTGTAAATAAATAAATAAATAATAGTACAATAGTCACATATCCTAATGTCGAAGAGTCAGGGCACTTGTACTAAATGCGTAGAAATTAAACAAACCTTGCAATGAAATTTCGCTTTTTGAGCACAAGCTCAAATTTGTGCAAGAATCCTGTATGAAATAGCCGGGATACTTCTTTTTTTGCAGAATCCCAGTCAAAAGGTTTTATGTTTTGTGCGGGAGTTTCAGTGCGCACAGGAGCTTCGCTGTAGCTTGCATTCTCTTCTGCATGCAAAAGCTCGGTCATTTGACATCAGTATCACCAAAATACTGACGCACGTGTTGTAGCGATAATGGCATGGCAGTTGCTGAAAAAAGAGAAAATATGAGTGGCAGATTACGCAATGGGCGCATCATTTCAAGGCGTAGTTTGAACAGGGTGTTCCACAACGAACACCGAAGGAGCGGCGAACGCGAATGTTATGAAGTCAGGTTTGCGCCGTTCGCTCAGAAACTGGAGTTTTCTAACTGCCTTCAAAGTTATGCCGCCTGGCCATCTTTGAAAGTTCAGGGTAAGCATTTCTAATGCAGAAACACCCCAGGCTTGCGGGTGGCTCGTTTTGGAGAGCGTTTCACACCGCTCCAAAAACACGGTAACGGCAGCAGCGTGTTTACATTTGCCTGCCTTGCAACTGCATCTCGCGGCTACAAGCTGCCCTCTGGAAGATAGCTACATAAAAAAAATTGAGTGACCGCAGCGCTGACAGCCATTAGATACAAATATTTCTTAGCGTTAATTTGATCGTTCTCGGTGGCGCAGTGATGCTTGTCTGCGTAATGCACCGGGCTGCTACTTCGCTACCGTCGCACGACACCACCTCTTTCACATTGTGTACATGGCCTGCTTCAAAAAGCTTCTTTCCTTTCCTGACATTCGCTCCTCAAAATAATTTTTCAGCCTCTAGAATGAATAGGTCGAATTTCCGCCTCTACGAACAGTGGCAGCCGCTAGCAGACGCCATCCTTTCACAGTCGCGGGGTGACCCTTCCGGACAAGGACGAGGAACTGGCCGCGCGGGGGAGCTGAACGCAGCCTCGACGGTGGCGGTGCCTGGCGGGTGCAGTGTGCGTATAACACAAATTCAAGGAGGCCGACCAAGTGCCAGCGTGTTTTCACCGCCCCTTCATCGCCTCACACTCAACCCAACCGCAGGAGAGAAGAAAAACCAGCTCCAAAGCAAAGCAAGAAAGGCCGGGGTGCACTTCTGCATGACGTCGCCGCGCAGTGACCGGGCCCAAAGAACGGGTACAATCGGAGCCTCCTCTCCACATCATGGAAGCGTCGCAGGGAGTGAGTGGTAGGGAGGGCGACTTAAAATATTCGGTAGTGGGTTGTAGAGTGAGCGCCTCCGCGCCATTTCGGGGAAGGGCGCTGGGAGGCACAGGACCGACAGAGGAGCCCTCGGGGAAGGAACAAAGGCCGACAGAAAAACCAGGGATGAGTAGATTTTTGGTTCGGACCGGACCCAGGAAAACCAGAAAAGGCGGTGGTCAGAGGAAAGAAAAAAGCTTGAAAAAAATTTCCCAAAGACGGGTTACTCGTGTGATGTTTCTACAGGTGGTTTTTGTTTATATTTTGTTCTCTCGATTGCTGTACCTTTTCGCTAACCCGAAGCGTCGCACTTTTGGGAACACCCCAAGCTGCCGGCTCCGTTGAGTCAACCTCTTGTTCGTCGATATAAATGTTCTGGGCGATTTGTGATTAGTATCTCTTCCTGATAGGGTGAAGGGTGGGGCCGGTTGCGATGGCGCTCGGACAAGTTGCGTTATCAATGGGCTATCACTTGACGAAGAAGAAGCGCAAAGAATCCCTGCACAGAAACCAAGAATTTTGTGTCTTGAGCGATGCGTCGCTACAGACTGCTACTAGCGGACATTAAGAAAGCTGCTGCAATGAACGCGACAGTAACAAACATTTTGCAGCCTCTGGTGCGGTCGCCAGAGGCTCGCAGTGTTCATTAACCAGTCGTGAAGTCAATGCGCCACATGTTGCATGGAGACGACTAAGCGCTTGTAGTGCTGGCGTAATTGAAGTGCGTTGAAACAAGGAAGAAACCTTATGTGGCAGCTTTCTTCGCGGCGACCGAAGCACACCAGAAAAAATGCAATGCGATAAACGCAAAAGAAGCCCGAACAAATCTCAGAAGCGGGTTTTTTTGTTACCAGGACGTTCAAAGAGCAGCTCTTCATCACAGTGAAACGTGCAAGGTCTTGCTATTTGGCCACGCTTAACCCTTTTACCTCTGATGCAGGATATGCAGGCAGGCTAAATGCGAGAATGCCAACTCTTCCCGTGTACAACTAATGTATGTGGGAGTGCCGATAGGTGTTGCCTGGCAACTCGCTAATGGCGCATGACTTTTCTGCACTGTGAAGCCCAGAGTAATCTCCGCAGGACTTACGAAAGATGCTGGCGGATATATACTATACTCGGTTTCATACATCATGTGCAACGCTGTGAAGGCTACGGAAGTAGTCCGCAAAAAAAATAATTAAGAGAGGTGTGTCACTCCGCGCTGTTGTGTGGCCGTGTGGTTTGCGAGGGCACAGGTCTGTAACATATTTTTGTTTGCAAAGCTCGCGTACGTCCTTCAAGTCCTGCATTGGGCGAGGAGGAAGGTGCAAGCAATACACATAATATTTGCAACGTTCGTGTGGCGCTCTCAATGGGAGCCCATGAGGCGTGACAACTTGTTCTTTCCCTTAGAGGGTGGTGGAGTGGGCCTTGTTCACCTGTTCGTGCATCAACTTGTTTCCCGTTTTTTCTTTTTCAAATCGGCAAACCACCCTTTTCTGGTAGCTGTGCTCATTAGGCGGCTTAGTTTTCATTTGCCTTACGTATTCGCACCGACTGTGCAGCCTCTTGAGGGGACTTTATGGGAATTCTTTAAGGAGGTTGCTCACACTTTCAATTTCCTCACCGTGCGCTTCTCTTTAGATTACCTCTATAGCCTCTCGAGAAAACAGTTGACCCAGGCTCTCACTAAGTCTTTGTTCCCTACACCAT
Source organism: Amblyomma mixtum (assembly GCF_055824585.1). Taxonomy (NCBI): domain Eukaryota; kingdom Metazoa; phylum Arthropoda; class Arachnida; order Ixodida; family Ixodidae; genus Amblyomma; species Amblyomma mixtum. The sequence goes on along the minus strand of NC_143013.1, from coordinate 167,421,584 downwards.
TGTATCGGCAGCCTTATCTGGGGTCTTTGGACATCAGTGTTCTAAAGCGTGTTAGGCGGATGTGCATTCCGGCAGCCGCTAAAACGTTCTTTTTCAAACTAGACACAGCGGCGCTGCCTGTCAAGACATTTCTTAATGACAAAGAGATGTTTGTACCCTGGAATATGAATTGCCGTCTGTGTAACGTGCCTGAGACAATTGATCATTGCTTCATCCTGTGCCGTGATGCCATGTTCTTTTGGGACATACTACAACGAACTCTTAAGAAGGACGTTGAAATTACACCATACACTATTAGATTTCTGCCTGTTGGCAAAAACTCTGTTGTGCCTTATGATCTGTTTGTGTTGATGGGAATATTCAGTCTTTGGAAAAGCCGTATGATGGACAGACATGCCGAGCCACCAAGATCGTCCAAATCTGTGTTTCGTGAACAGTGTGCTTTGGTGAGGAGTGTGTAAGCTGCACACGAAGAACCTCCAAGCTGGCTGCCGTGCCTAGATGCAAGTGTGTGCCTCCCTGAATTTTGATGTTTAGATGGGGATGCAGTGTTGTGTTAGGGCTATGGCGGGCTCGTATTAAGCAGCCCGGTAACTTGAGACGCGAGCCAGTTTCATTGAGGTTTTCCCCCTTTTTACGGAAGTTCTTGCATGCAATGAAAAAAAAAATTGTGTGGCCGTTTGGTCTAACGCGTCGCTCCAGAGAATCGACAGGCAATGGGAGTGCGTTGGTTCAAATCCCGCGTGGTGAAACTTTTTTTCGCACATTTTTTTTTCATCGCAAGTTGAATATTGCGTGACTTGAATGAGAAAACTTATTTTGTTTAGAATCGCTTGAATGTTATGCCGTGTTATGAAATGAACTGCATGCATCTGTTCATTTGATGCATACCGCGGTAATGTGAGCTGTCCGAAATTCGTTGTCAGTGAGCTCGCACCGGCTTTTGGTCAGCAGTGGCGGTTTTCTTCTCGATTCTGCAGCATTGTGACTATATTTTTTAGATGCAAGCGAGAGGTTTGTGCGAAAGATGACATTCATTCTTCTGCTTTAATTAATTAGCACAGTGGTGAGTGCTCCGCCGCGGCCCGATCAACAAGTGGTCGTCTGCAACTTTCGATTTCGCCGTTGCCGAGGAGCCCACTCTTTTGTGGGCCTCTCTTAAGGTGCCTGGTATGTTAAGAATTGTTCCGTGCAACCGGTTAGCGGCTGATCCAGTCTTCGCCAAAAAAGTCTCGGACCGACTTTGGCATTGTGCTGTAGAGTAGCCCAAAGGACTTGGCGAGAGCAATTATTTTTTACTGATCGCAAAGTTCAGAAGCAAGGTGTCAGCTAATTTAGAGTGTTTGTTTATCATGCAGAAGCGCAGGAAACATATTCTAGACTTTTTAATCGCCTATTTTCTGCCTGTATATGCGTAACATTCTTGTGCATATCTTAAATTCTTTTGTTTTTGTTAAGATATCTTTTGTTCTTAAGCAAAGTGCGTTTTCCTTTGCCAATGAAGAGAGCTCTACAACTTGGCTCTTACGAGGGGGTACCCAAAAGAAACCGGACTAAATTTTTTGGTCGCCAAAGCTTCTGTGGTACCGCGTTTTGCCACTAGGAGCGCATACAACGAACATTCCAGAGTCAGTAAGCCGAGTGCCGTCGTTGAAGGAGGCCAGACTAGTTTAGGCAGAGTTTTAGAGTCACGACTGTTCTGTGTGAATGTCGTTTTTGCAATGGCTGATTTTCGTGAACAGCGTGCGCCTGTGAAATTCTGATTTTTGCTCGGAAAAAGTTGAATGGAAACTCTTGCAATATTAAGAAAGGCGTACAAGGACGATGCTATGGGGAAAACTGAAGTGTTCCTGAATCGAATCCTGAATCAAAGCAACAAGCATGCCAATGGAAAACATCAAATTCACCTCGCCTCAAGAAAGCTCGTCAGGTGAAACCAAACCTCAAAACAATGCTGATTGGTTTTTTCGACGTGAGAGGAGTCGTCCATTGAGAATTTGTTCCGCAGGGTCAGAAAGTTAGCCAGGCTTTCTACTTGGATGTTTTGAAAAGATTGGGCAACAGTGTGCGGTGGAAGCGGCCAGATTTGTGGCGGTCGGGTGACTGGTTTTTCCATCAAGGCAATGCCCCTGCTCACACAGCCCTGTCTCTACGACAATTTTGGACCAAAAATGGCATGACCCCTATTCCTCAACCCTCATACTCTCCAGACCTTGCCCCGTGCTACTTTCTTTGTTTCCTAGAATGAAAAGGCAGGTGAATGAAAAGCGTTTCGCTGATGTTGCTGAGGTGAAGAAAAAAACGACGGAGGCACTGTCAAGCATCACAAAAGATGAATTTAAACAATGTTTTGAAAAATGGAATGAAAGATTCGAAAAGCGTATCATTGCAAGTGGGGAATACATTGAAGGAGATTGAAGGTCTGTGCTTAAAATGTGGACAAATAAGTTCAAACAAAAATAAGTCCGGTTTCTTTTGGGTACCCCCTCGTATATGCGGCAAAAGAGCAGTATATTGAAACTGATGGGTCAAATTATTTTTACACACACCACCTTGATAAGGCCTGTTTTCCCGTGTTAAGTGTTAAATTTTGAACATAGCGTTGATTCACACAGTGACAGAAAATAGTACTGTCTCAAGAGTTACAGATTTGTTGTTGTGCACAAATGTATATGAAGGCAACACAGAGGCAAGTCAGCTTGTCTCGGTTTCCCTGCTCTCCTAGAAGAGCAGAAGCTGCTCAGGCAGGATTTTTATGCAGCCAGGTAGAAAGAGTTCCAAGCTGTAGGTGCGTAAAGTAAGAATGCAGAAAAATTTGTGCAACGCTAGGAAAAAATATTTCGAAAGAGCAAACAATAAATAAGACAGGACAATAAAGAATACTGACCCCGCAGTGTTTGCGAGAAATTGTTTATTCTGGAAACAGCCAGTGGCATGGATCACAGTGCATACAAATTAAAGGACACGTGCAGTGGATGTACACTAACACAGAATCACTCAAGTCCTCAAAATTGGAAAAAAAATGTGCAGCCATCGAACAATACTATTTGATAAAACGAAAACCTGACCAAGGTATTAACAAAGACATGACTGGAAAAAAAAATTTACTCTGAATTAAGAGCAAGAGCCAGCTTGAAATCATTCACACCTCCCAAAAATTAAGGACAAAACATACAGTACTGGCTACCTCAACAGTGGCACTGCATAACATGTCAAAACGACCAGAGACTGACACTAATGCAAGATAACACCAAACCAGGACTCCCTTTTCAGGACATCAAGATCAGACACCCATACATACCATTCCCAACCCTCACACACAAAATGAGGCCCATTCCTAGGGGTTTGTGAATGTTCGAACTGTTTGGACAGCACATTGAATAAATTTCTGTTCAGTTAGTCGAAAAAATCAAAGAGTACATGTTCAAAATTATTTTAAATGAATCCAATTTGCTCTCAAATTTTCAGATACCTTTCGAATAATTGACACAACGCTTGATTAAGCACCACCGTATTTTTCTGCAATGAATCTTCCAAAAACTGCACACATTGAAGACGAGTACCAGTATTCATATTCTAATTGGAAAAAGTCCAATTTGCACTCCCTTAAAAATTCTGCTTCTATACAGACACTATTAACACGACCACCTCACCACCTACACTACAAGTTACTGCCCGATATAATTTGATGCAATGAATTGCAATGACGCAATGATTTGATGGAAATGTTACAATTTTTGGTGGAAATGTTATAATTTCCCCGGAAGACTGATCAACACACACACTCACATGCACACATATTTCACATTTCCACTCACACACGCACAAAGGTTCTCACAGCATGCCGATGAGTCCTCTTTCTTTCCTCGGTAGCATGTGTATTACTTATCAACTCGAAGTGACACAAGTTCCTCGATGTCACTTAAATATTCATCACTGAAATCAGTGCTCGACTCATCAGAGGAGGAGTTGTATGAGCCAGAAATGCTGAAGACAACCGGTTCAATTCCAGCGTCAACAATCATATCGCGTTGCCATGCTTCAGCCTCAAATTGCTCCACATGAGCACAACCATTGCTCCACATGAACACATGCACACACAGCCAGTTTTCCTGGCTTACAGACGCCAGTGCTTCCGGCAGGAGCTTTTCCACTTCGGCTAAAGCGAAACATTTGTGGCGACTTGCGATGTATTCCTTCACCTGGCTCCAAAGAAGTTCTATGGGATGGAACACGCAGCGGTATGGTGGTAAATGAAGCACTTTGTGGCCATGGGTAGCCGCCAGGGTGTGGATGCGGTACACAACGCTGGGTGTGTTTACCTTTTGAGAAAGCTCCAGCAGGTCTGCCCTCACCATGTCCTGTGACCAAGGAAGGAACACCTTTCTTTGTGAGGCAAAGCTGAATGTCAGCTTTGCGCGTAGATTTGGTAGGTGTTTTTTCAAGAGTCATGCTATGATATGGAGCATTGTCCATGACGACAATGCTATTGGCTGGAATGTGTGGCAAAAACTTGTCGGTGAACCACTTCTCAAAGTACTTGCCAGCCATCTCAGAGTGGTAGTCAGCGTGGTTTCCCTGTTTTGTTCTGAAGAAGTCAGCAGCGTCTTCAACGAATCCCGTTGCACTCCTCTAAGCACGTACAAGGATCAAACGGGCCCCTCTGCCCGAGGGCGCAGCCAATCCCGTTGTTGAACCTTTCAGGAAGGCATCCTGAGATGACTTCACAGTCTTGTCCTACCAGACGTATTCTTTTGTGTGCCCTGCGTTGACCCAGGTTTCATCCAGGCAGACGATGCACCTGTAAATGCAAAACAACCGAGTGCACGAGTTAATGCTTGTAAGTAAACAAGCACACTGCAGCATATAAGTAGACAATGCACTGCAACAAACACACTGCTGACCACTGTCTAACAAATAGCCACTCAAAGGCACTGGATAAAAAGAATTATCTCGGCTTAATTGCTCCCTTGTTCGGGCTTATATTTCACACCCAAGCGGCATCTGGTAGCCAGTGTATATTCACTGTATGTTTGCATGGGGCACTTGACTAATTCGGCAACGTTTGAAATCTCTTCATTCGCGGCGACTGCGAACACAAATTGACAACGTTCGCAGCAGTAGCGCCTGTAACTCCACCACCGGAGCAACGGGCAGTGTACTATCAGCGTCAAATGAAATGCGAACAAAACACCTGAGTCGCGAGCACAAAAAATCAAGCATATTAGAGGCTGGAGGTTAAATACAGGCATGGGCTATTAACATTTCAGAAGAGCGGTCTTTCCCGCTTCGATCGGAAAAGCAACTGCTCATGCATTTTGCCTCCCTAGTTTAATATCTGCGATTTGTGCTCTTCGCGTTTCAATTGGCTTGTTCGCGTTTCAATTGACGCTGACAGTACAGTGGGTGTCCCTTCGTTCCTACGGTGACGACGATATGACACTACCCATTACAGTGGTACATTTTTGGCAGTTCTCTTGTTTTTGCTTGCCGCACCAATTGGGATTTAGCGATTAAATCTGGCCTATGCAGACACGTGCCCCACCCAAACATAGCGCAAAACTGGTCGTGAAACGTCACCTCTACGCAAAAGGTCGGCAACAGCAACGTGGTTAAGACGATTTCTTCTAAATGTGTTATTCTGAAGCAACACTCACTGTTACGACTACGAGGTTGCAAAGCTAACATCAAGCTCTATGTGAAGCCAGTCTAAACGTGCTGCGTAAGAAAATAAGCAAGGAACGACTCGTACCTGCCCTGTCCTCGGAATTCCGTGACCGCCCGCAGGTACCTGCGACGCCAGGCAATGATGTCGCTTCACTTGATGAGCGCAAGGTTCCGTTTACTTTTTGGAAATGTGAACCCGATTTCCTTCATTAACGTCCCCAATGTGGTTTTCTTGAAGTTCGGCCGGTCGTTGTCCTCACTGGCAGCCTTTATTTAGCACACTGCGCAGTGTTGGGACTTCCCTCTTCGAGTACATACTGTGCGCTTTCAGACGGATGGCATGGACTGTGAAGGTGTCATTCTTGACTGTCAGCGAGCTTGAAATCTTCACGTCGCGAGGTCTTTTCTTCGGAGACGCCACCGGCCCGCACAGACGCTCCGCCGTGATTTTGGCAACGGTACGGGGAGATACTCCGGTGTCCTCGCTCACAGCACTCAGTACTTCCCGAACAGACTTCTCCGGAAAACGAATCCAGGTACGGCAGAACACATTCGCTATTACTTGCTTGGCGTGCCTTGAGAGCTTGAATGCACGAACCTTCGGAAAAATGCGTACAGGACAGCTGGCCGCGGCCGCTGAGCTGGACGCCATTTCCTCAAAAGTAAAAGGGAGCCGGACGGAAAGAGTAAACACGGCGGCCGGCGAGGACAGCGAAAACGTGAAATGGAAAAAGACGACAAACGCAAAATACAAAATCACAGATCTGGATCGATTCACTCGCAATAACAGCGTTTTTTGTCAGGCTGATGACAAATGTATTATCCACGAAGCCTTCCGTCAAAGCATTTGTTATTTTGCGGCCACCACAAGCAACGCACTATTTTCTGTCACGGATGCAGGCTGCGCAAAAAAGAGCTCTAGGTTTGGCAGCGTTGCACCTGATGTATGAAATGGAGTATAGCCGTTTGCCCGCACACACCGGATGTTTTGCCACAGCGCAGCTCACGCTTAGCCCTTTTCAACCAGATATGTACGATACAGGCGGGGAAGATGGTAGAATCGCAAATGTGAACATGCCATCCCTTGTATTTTTTATGCAGGACCCATGTAGGCTACAGGAAGGGAATACTGGTGGTAGCCCACACACAGCCCAATTGGCTCCGTCAGGGTGCTGCACGGCAGCCCCTACTGAGTGTGCCCGCCCTTCACCATCATGTAGCCGCATCTTTCAAGCACACTAACTGCACGCAGCCCATGCTTACCCCTTTCATACCCGATTTAGAATACAGGCGTTGAAGGCGTCGGAACGGCAAATGTTCCCATGAACAGCCAACGCGGGAGCGTCGCCGGTGTTGCACAGACAGCTCAAACTGCATGCCTGAAACGCTTCGCCACTGTGAAGCCCAACGTTTAGCCCCTGTATTTCCTACGGGTGACCCATGTAGGCTGAAGGCTGGAATACTTGATCTTTGCCCACACAAACCCACTGCGGCTCCCTCACCATGATGTAGGGGTAGCCCCTTTTGGGGTTGCCCGCACTTCACCGCAACAGAGCCCGCATCTTAGCCCGCGTGTATATGCGGTGGGACCTAGGTGGGCTGCCCAGTCTGTTTGAGCATATAACTAGCCGACGAGGGCCCCAATCAGGCATGAAGTGGGCAGCCCAAGCGTTTTTTGCCAGTACTGCACCCGCAGGGAACCCATGTGCGTCCCCCGCGGCCACCAGCCCTCATTCCCCATGTCGGACCCGCATGGGCCCGCCAACTTGTGCGTGTGTGTGTCACTTGTGTGTGTGTCACACCCAAGGACTGTTGAACCTCATCCCGGATGAGGTCTGTGAGCGATGAAAGCTGGGTATGCGTTCCCGTTGGCAGCAATCGGTGGAGCTCTTCTCGCACAACTTGACGGACAACCTCCCTCAGGCTACCGTTGTTAGCGGTGTCCAGCCAATTTGCTGAGAAAACGCGCTGCTGGCGGTCATACTGGCGGGCTCGGGCATCAAGAGTTTTTTCAGTAGTGGATGCCTCTTCTATGAATTCCGCGACAGTTTACGGTGGGTTGCGGACGAGGCCGGCAAAGAGTTGCTCGTTAACTCCTCGCATGAGCAGCTTTACTTTTTCTTCTGCCTTCATGTTTGCGTCGGCACGCCGGAACAGGCGCTTCATTTCCTTAGTGTACACTGCAACGTCTCGTTTGGGTGTTGTTCGAGACTTTAGCAGCTGCTGGGCTCTCTCCTTTCGCACGACGTTCGTGAAGGTCTGTAGAAGCTGCTCTTTAAAGGTTTACCAGTTCGTGAGGCTAGCTTCCTCATTCTCAAACAAGACTCTTGCTGGTCCCTCCAAAGCACAGAATACTTACCTAAGTTTCGTGTCGTCGTCCCAGTTCTTGAAGGTAGCCACACAGTCGAACTGTTCCAGCCATTCTTCCGGGTCGGTACCAGGCGAAGCGTCGAAGGCTGGGGCAAGCTCTTGGTGGACGTTGCGACTGGCTTTCGCTTCCGGGTAGGGTCCGGCAGAATCCTGAACTCTGGTGCGTCCCCTAGCAGACGTCGGCTAGCGCGGTGGACTGGACTCAGGTCCTGCGGTGAATGATTCAGACGACTGCCGTCACGACTTGTAGGGGGTGTGCGGAACATGCAAGGCTTCCCCGCACCTCCACCAGATGTCACGTTGTAGTTACGGCAATCCAGCACTCAGGAGGACAGCAACAAAACTTGCAAACGAAGCTCTTTGTTTGGGCTGACTCGCGCCCGTAAAAGAAATGAATCACTCGGCGGCGGCGTAAGCAACAAACGTGCTCGTCAGTCGTCGAACTACAATTGCCCGCCACTCGTGGCATCACTCAATTTAAAGCCGGCAAGGAAAATTCGCGATAACAGGTCAAGATCATCTACAGCAATCTGGAAAAGCGTAGATGCAGCTCTTCGTGGCGGCGATCAATCGAGAATAGTCCGGTCACTTCCCGCGTCACAAACAAAATGATAACACCCGTTTCGTGCGGCCTTGAGCGCGAACGAACGGACCCTGCAATGATACGTGGCAGTATGCTTTTTCCTTATCATAGCTCGAGTAGAAGGGTTGGGTGTCTTTACTCAGGCGAGCTATTGGTTCTGCGAGCTTGAAGAAGTTTTGAACGAGCCTCCTATAACGGACGCAGAGGTCCGGAAGATGCGCAAGCTTCATTTATCTCTTGCGTGGGGTTATGCAGAAACCACGGCCATGTTTTCTGGACCGGTACTCAAGCCCTGAGCGCTCACGATGTGGCCAAGAGACTTGAGCTCTCTAAATGCGAAGTGTCACCTTTTAGGCTTGAGAGACAGACCCAAGAAACGAAGCGCCTCGAAAACAGAGTGAAAACGCTTCAGGTACTCCTCGAACGTGTCGAAAAAGGTCACGACGTCGTCGATACACACAAGGCAGGACTGCCACTTCGGGTCAGATAGCACGGTGTCCATCATAGTTTAAACGTTGCAGGGCCTGGATATGAGCCGAAAGGAAGCACCTTAAGTTTGTACAATCCGTCAGGAGTAACCAAGGCGGTCTCTCCTCGGTCATATTTGTCGATCTCGATTTGACAATAGCCGCTACGCAAGACCAGTGACGAAAAGTAGGTGACGTGGTGGAGGTGGTCTAATGAGTCATCAACGCGTGGCAAGATATAGACATCCATCCATTTTAGCGACATTGTTGGTACGTCTGTAATCAACGGAACGCTGTAGGCTGCCGTCTTTCTTTGCAAACGAGGACTACAGATGATGCCGTCCGGCTCGTCGATGGTTGTATGACGCCTTCAAAAAGCATTTCGGCTACTGGGTTGCGGATGGCATCTAGTACCTTAAGCGAAACTCGGTAAAGAGGCCGAGATAGCGGTTTTTGGTCGCTATCGACGATAATGCGGTGCTTAGTTATCGGCGTCTAGGGAACTTTGGACGTTGCCGCAAAACAGTCACGGAAAAAGTCAATAAGGCTTTCCACGCGGCGTTTCTGATTGGGTAGAAGGTCCGGGTTCGCGTCCATCTTAATGGCTGTTGCTGTGACCGGTTCCGCTGTTCTGAGGTGTGTTGTGGTGGATAAGGCACACTCGTCGGCATGCATGCCAACTTCTTCCAAGTGAGCAATCACTGTTTTTGTTTCGCTAAACTTTCGGGTTCAGTACTAATGCTTGACACTAAGAGCTCCGTACGCCCCTAAACAAGGTCGACAAGGGCGCGAGCAACGCAAACTTGCCGAGGCAGTAGCAGCGACATGTTGGCTTCGGAAATGCCCCGAGTGCCGAATCTGGTGTCCCACTTCACCGTGACGAACTTGCTTGCTCTCGGCGGTGTAGTTATGTCGTCGTCAGAGGCGCATAGCACTGCTCTGTCCCGGTCGGAGTCGGTATCAACGGTTCCCTCTGTAGGAAAGGATATCAATTGCTCCTCCAGGTTGATAACCGCCCCATACACATGAAGGAGGTCCATGCCGAAAATAAGATGTTTGGAGCGCTCTCGTAACATGGCAAAGGAGCTAATGAAAGTGGCTCCAGAGATTTGTGTGCGGATGGTTCAGACGCCATTCGGCGTTACCACATGACAAACAACTGTGCGTATCTGCGGCACATACCAAGGTGTTAGAACTTATCGCGGGGTCGTGGCTAGCTGGCTGCTGTATGACAAAAATGTTGGTTCCGGTATCCAGCAGTGCTGTCCGCTGATAGCTGTCGGCAGCAAGTAGAATTTCGGTGGCGGAAACCATTTTTTTTACAACTCGTCGGCGAGGTCTTCGGTGGCGTCGTCAATGAGGTCGTCGTTCAAGTCATCGAGGTGGTCATCGGTGGGGTCGGCCATGTCGTCAGCGGAGGCGTTTCCGACAGGATTGTCTTTGGTGTCGGTGGGTGAGGCAGTCGGCATTCGGTTTGTCGCATCAAATAATCGTATGGAGGCTGTTCACTCTCCGCAGCGGTGGGCCTATTCCAGGAGGAGGCCGTCATCAGCTTTCCGGGGGGGGGGGGGGGGGGAGGGAGGCACCTGCCTCTGAATTGGCCACATGCTGCGCAACTGGGCGAAGCAACCCTCTTTGAGATGTCGATCTAGACTCAAGTTGTGGCAGCAACGAATTCAGCACGTGATCGGCCAGGTACTCTTCAATGGCATACGGTCTCTCCGCCATAGCGCGATTCAGACGCGCCCGATTGAAAGCCACTTAATCCCATCCTCCGGTATCGGCAGTTGCGGAGGACATAACCTGGCTCTCCGCAGTAGTAGTACTGCGGCTGGTTGTTCGGTGTACACCAGCCATCCGCTTTTTGTAGAACAGGGCGCTGGTCACGCAGCTCGATGGCGAAACACCTATGCGGTGGTTAGGCGGCAGGACGGAATGAATGCCCACCTTAGCAGGTCTCCGTAGGGATTCAGTGCAGCTCGTGGTGCACGGCTTCGGCTGTAGTGTCCGTAGGGCTTCGCTGTTGTTCATCATGTAGGGCTCCAGCTGTGGTTCCGATGGGGGCCATTGCTCGCCGAATTTCGTCACGGCCGTCATCGGCTACAGCTGCAAAACTTCCAGGTGGAGCATCTAAGAGGAGTTTGCGCAGTTCTTCGCGGACCACACTCCGCATAAACTCCCGAAGTGCCTCGTTCCCGGCGACTGGCACCGCCGCACAGTAGCCGCAACACTTCTCTGAACACCGTACTGCGCACTGCGTTCATGCAAGGAACGCTCCATACCCGTGGTTTCTTTGGGGATGGTGGTCAAAAAAAATTTATCGCCTATTAAATTTTTACAGAAAGGTGATTGGAGTAGGACACTCTTGGCCCTTAGCCCCCCCCCCCCCCCCAACACTAGGTGGAGCCCCTATTCCAGGGCCTCGTTGGCAAGCAATTCCGCCCGCGTTCGTTGAACCAAGGCCTTTTGCGTCTTTAGGTCTTGACAGCTGAGCAGAGCCGCCTCCCAGTTCTCTCTTGTGGGGTTGGGGCTGAGGGGGATAGAAGGGTTTGGTTGACACGCCGAAACAATGTGGAAGGTGTCAGTCACCTCCCCACAGAACTGGCAAGCGTCATCAAAGGATGTATTGAAATGTTTAAGCACCGCCTGGCACAGTACAATGTTAGTCACAACTTTGATGAGGAGGCGCTCGTCAGCGCAATTCAGGCCCTTACAAGGGGCTGGGTAGCGACAGTGCTCCTCCTTGTAGTAATCGGTGATGTGTTTGAATGTAAGGGCCAGATTGTCTGATTGGGAGTAGGCTTCCAAGGACAGGGAGATAGCCCGAGGAGAGAGTGCGCGGGAGGCCTGATCGGCCTGCTCGTTTCCCTGGAGTTCCTGGTGGCCTCGCACCCAAATCAGGTGGCGTGGAGTTGGATCTCCGCATCGGCAGCTATATTCCAGTATGCGCAGGCAAGCGCGGCAGCCTAGCCCAGCTCTTTCTACCTACAGGCCCCTCGCGAGTCGGTGATGATGTGTTTTGACTTGGGATCAGTGAGAGCCAGAGAAACGGCAATCTCCTCCGCGTATGTCGCGCTGTAGGCTTTCGAAGTGAGCCAGTTAACTGTGTTTTTGTTTTGTACGACTGTGGGCGTGTGTACCAGCCCCCGTGGTGTGGGCCGGCAACGTCGACGTAATACACGTGTTGTTGGTTTCCATAGTATCGTGCCAGCGGTTCCGCGCGCGCCTGGCCACGACCCTATGGTTTTCTCTGGACATGTTGCGGGGGAGGGGTCGGACCCGGAGGGCGCGTCTCCATGTTCTGGCACATTCTCCCTTTCCTGAATGTGGTAGTCGCGTTTCATGCGTAGCCCAATCAAGAGTAGGCGACCGGTCGTGTTCTGTGCTAGACGCGTGTATTGGTTGACTAAGTGGGCTTCTCGAAGCTCCCGGAATGTGTTCACCACGCCCAAGGCAGAAGTCTCTCGTTGGACTTGGCGACCGGGAGATCGAGAGCCCGCTTGGCGACTTTCCGGTGGATGACCTCCAGTTGGTCCTCATAGTGTTTGCGCAGGTGCAAGTAGGGGGTTGAGTAGAGGATTCCACTCGTTACGAAAGCATGGGTAAGCCGCAGTGCATCCTTGCTTCGTAATCCGCCCCGCTTGTTGGAGACCCGGCGGACCAGGCGGCCCACCTGGTCTCCCACCGTGCGAAGTTTGCCTACGGTGGTGTCGACCCTGCGTTGGTGGTGTAGAAAGATGCCAAGGACGCGCATCTCCTTGGCTTCCCTTATCGGTACGAAGGGAGACTGATACGAAGCGGAGTTGTGTGCCGAGGGGTGGGACGCAAGCGTACAAATTGTGATTTCGGTGGAGAGAACTGGAGTCCACAGTAGGCCGCGTAGTCGTTCACTAGGGCGCCACTGCTTGCAGGCAGGGTTCCATGTGGCCCAGCTTACCTTACGTGGCCCAGATTGTAATGTCATCCGCATAAAGAGCGTCGTGTATCCAGCGCAAAGACAATTTGGAGAGAAGGTGAAGCATTGCCAAGCTGAAGAGCAGGAGAGACAGGACCGCGCCGTGAGGTGTTCCCCTCGAGCCGACGGTGTATGGCCCGTGTTCCGCATCTTGTATGCATATATAGGCTTGACGGTCTGTAAAAAATTGTCTTATGTAATGGAATGTTTTGTGCCCACACTTTGGGTTACTGAGGTGGTCCAGGATTACTTCGTGTTTGACGTTGTCAAATGAGCCTTTAACATCCAACGCCAGGACCATCTTGCCGTTGTGGGGACATTCGACAGGATCTAAGATGTCGTGTTGGAGCTGCAGAAGTGTATACTGTACTGTGTGTGAGGGCGAAAACCGAACATGTCCGCGAAAATGTGCTGTGTTTCGAGATAATTGTTTCGACCACCATCGTCTCCATCAGCTTGGCGACACAAGGCGTGAGGGAGGTGGGGCGAAGGTTCTCCACATCAGTAGGTTTGCCGGCCTTCGGGATGAAGGTCACGAAAGCCGATTTCCAATCGAGAGGGAGAGGACTCTCTCCGTCCCAAATGCTACTGATGTATTTGAGGAGCGCGGCGTAGGCTGCGTCGGGAAGGTTGGCCAAGAACTTGACCGTCACCTTGTCGCGGCCCGGTGCAGTGCACCGCTTCATCTTGCTTAAGGACGCCCGGAGGTTGTGGACGTGGAACGGGGTGTCCAGCTCTGTGTTCTCTTCGCCTGCATACGAGTACGCTGCCGGCCGGGGGTCCTTAGTGGTGCACAGGTATCGATCCCTGGGCGCGTGCGCTAGCTGTGTTGTCGTTCCTGTAACGTTGTGCAAGACCCTATGTAATTGGCGTTGGGTTTGCGTGCGTGCCTGTATTCGATCGATGAGAGCGCGGAACAGGCGCCACGTGTTGCGACCAGACATCGGGCGCGCAGCCACGTTGCATCGGTCCACCCAGTTAGTATCGGCTGGCTGAGTAGCATATTCCGCTGCCTGTTGTGTGAGTTCGAGGATGCGATTCTTTGGGCGTCAGTTATTTTTCTGTTTTTTCCATCGTTTGGCAGAGGCTGCGGCGGGCCTCCCAAATTTGGAGCAGGTGGTTGTCCACGTCTGCTTGTGTTCCTGTGAGCTGTATCTGCGTTTCGTGTTGTGTGAGTGTAGATGTGAGTGATTGGGACCATGCGTCGTATCCCGACTGGAGGTTTGGTTTGGTTTGGTTTATTGGGGTTTAACGTCCCAAAGCAACTCAAGCTATGAGAGACTCCCTAGTGAAGGGCTCCGAAAATTTCGACCACCTGGGGTTCTTTAACGTGCTGTGACATCGCACAGTACACGGGCCTCTAGAATTTCGCCTTCATCGAAACTCAGCCGCCGCGGCCGGGATCGAACCCGCGTCTTTCGGGACAGCAGCCGAGCGCCGTAACCACTGAGCCACCACGGCGAGGCAATATCCCGACTGGAGGGGGTACGGTAGGTAGAGAGGTACGGAAAGTCTTCCAGTCCGGTACATGAGCTTGTGTTAATGGGCGTTTCAGGGAACGCATGTAAATGGTTGGGTTGATTATACAGTGATCACTACCCAGAGTGTCCTCTGTAATCAGCCTGTCGGCATGGCGTATGTTGCGTGTAAAGGTGAGGTGAGGGCAAGTGTCTCATTGAATCGAATTACCGACTCGTGTTGAGTTGGCGGGGTCAGTGTGCAGGGTGAGCCCAAGTGTGGAAAGAAGTTCTGCAAGCTTCCTCTCACGCCTATCCTCTCGGGGTTACCCCCATAGCCTGCTCGGGGCGTTGAAGTTGCCGGCGATCACGAGGGTATCCTTTCTCGCCACCTGCATAAGTCGGGTAAAAATTTCACTGAAAGTGGTGTTCTTAAGCTTCGGTGGGCAGTAAATATTTATAATGTGTGTAGGTGGGTCAGACCGCTTTAGGGACAACAGTGGCACCATCGTGTATGGGAAAGGCGGTGTTGTGGGGAGCGTGACCTCCTGCGCAGTATACTGCCTGTGAACAAATATACATGTATGCGGGTTGTCTGCGGGTGTGGCACCGGCACCGGGTTCCTGAAGGGCAACCACGGCGACGAGGAACTCATTGGTCTCAAGATAGAGGTGGAGATAAGTCGACTTCTTGCGGGTCATGAGACATTGGCAGTTCCACTGCGTTACTGTAAGCGACTGAGTTGTTCTTGCTCGCGTCTTAGGTTTGGGAACCATGATCGGAGGCGGTAGGTTGGGTTACGTTGTTGAGACTTCCCAGTCGGGTAGTGCACAGCGCAGACGTGCAGGAGTCGTCAGAGAAGTCAAAATCATCGGGAATAACTCTGTTGAATATTGAGGCGCGGTTAGCACCCCTGATGGCCCTACGTGTTTAAGGACGCGCGGATTATCTTTTATTCATTTTCGGATAATGTGAGTTACGGCCTGTGTCACCTGTGTGATGACACTGTCCATCTGACGCTCGACGGTATATGGATGATTTTGGGGAAGTCGCCCGATTGTGTTACAATCGCGGTCACTGGGGTCTTCACGGGCAAGCCGCGACTCTCCACAGGTGCAGCAATCTCCCTGTCATGTTTTCTTCCACGTCGCTCGACGCGGGCGGAGTAGGGGATTGGGCTTCGAGCGAGTAAAGCTCACTGCCTAGTTTGTCGTTTTGAGCTCAATGAGGGCGAGCTCGCGCTTGAGTTCCAGTATCTCGGCGGGGCTGGTGGGCGAGGAGGGAGGAGCGGAAGGAGAGGAGGGGGCCCTCGCCCAGCTGCCTACCTTTGGTTGGTTGCAGGCGGCGCCGCCAGATGGAGCGCTGAGAGCTGGGAACTCTGCTTCTCCAGGAGGTGACGTTATTGCTGCTGTCACGCCACGGCGTGGCGTCTTCTGGTCGACTTGCTGCCGCCCTGTAGCTTGACTTCCCCGTGTCGCGCTGGAATTGGCTGCCTTGGGCGGCTTGAGTGGCGTCCTGGGCCCTGGCTGCGGAAGCCTAATGAATTTGCCGGTGCATTCGCTGGAGCTGGTGAGGTGCGGGCCCCTGCAGATTATGCACATGAGATTGCAGTTGTAGGGGCCATCCCTCAGTACCTACCTCCACGTTTTGGCCACAAAGGCCGCAACTTTCTTTAACCGAGGTGGGATAGCTGTCCACCCGGAGCCTCAGTGTGCCGCAACGGTAGCACGCTGGTACTGTTTTTTGTATTCCTTGACGGGAGTCAGTTCTGCGTTATAGTGGACGTAACGTGGAACGTTGCGTCTCTAGAAAGTAAGCACAACTACGTTTTATTGTCCCAGCTTGCGCACATGAACTAGTTCGCCACCGCTCCACTGCACATTGTTTCAGGGACTCTGGTTTCTATGCTGTGGACAGCTATCACTCTGCGACACACATCACCGGTGAGCTTGATGTGTCCACGTTGAGGGGTTGGCCGCGGGCGTCTTCGCAGCCAGCGGCGGGAGAACCGGAGCCGTCAGGCTCAGCTGAACCGCTACGTGGTGATGCGGAGGGTTGCTTGAAATGGCGACAATTAGGCGTACCTCGGTCAGCTCGGGGTCTCCAGGATCCTGCTAACTTCACAGATGCAGTCGCACAGGTTTGATAGGTGTTACATCAGATTGCCGCGGTTTCAGCCGAAAATCGACACAGACGATGCTCCACGCGTCCGATCGCCGTTTCGTTGGCGAAATCGGCGACGGATGTTCACGGGTCGCGTATGAGGCCACCGAAGAGCTGCTCCTGCACACCACGCATGAGGTGGCGTACCTTCGTGCCCTCGGACATGGCAGGGTCAGCCTGGTTGAATAGACGTGTCGTATCTTCGATAAATATGGCGACGCTTTCGTTCGACTGCTTTGACCGGGAGCGAAGGGCGATTTCAGAGTTTTATATTAGTTCGTTGGTGCTGAAGGTGGCGAGCAAGTGATGGCGGAACGCTTCTCAGCTGGGAATTGTTTTCTTTTGTTTTCTTTGTTATTTTTTCTCGTCGCCTGTCACTGCTGCCCGGTATAACAGGGGCTGCGGCTCAGTCAAGCTGTCTATGACAGCTTTTTCTGCAGCTCCTCTGTCACTTTTTGAGGCAAACATAAAATGATTGATTGATTGATTGATTGATTGATAAAAGAAGCCTTATGGCTCTCGAACAGCGTCTTTGCCGACTCTTAGAAGGTGACATGCATGATTGGTAGGCTTCTCTCCTCATCCGATTGGTTGAAATTGGCCACACGGCGAAAGCTGGTCAACTCGCCCTCGACATCCTCGAACCTGTCGCCGTAGAAGGATGGCGGTGAGCGAGGTGTAAGGAGAAGAACCGGTAGGAAAGTGCCAGAAGGCACGCCTGTCTGACTGCCAGTAGAGGATGTCATTTTATGCACAGGCGTCGTCAGTGCCTCAAACTCAGGTTCCAGAACTCGCAGGCATTCATTCGGCTAGTGGACGGGTATTGTTTCCAAGCGTCGGGAATCAGCGTCAAACGTACGTGGGACTATACCCTGTGGCTCCACCAAAATGTCGCCGACAAACGTAGCGCGAATGAAAAAGAGGCATTTAATCGGATGACCAAGCTGGCCAGCAGCGCGCACCAGAGCGGAAACGCGGTCTTTCTTGTTCCAACACGATCCAAGTCATGCCACAAGGCCGCATAGTGGCGCCGGAGCTCTGTGAGCACTGTGGCAATATGCTGTTAATTAAAAACTGAATTACCCCCCTCCCAAAAAAAAGAAGCAGAAAGTTCTTTAGAACGAAATGCAAATAGCACGAGAACTTATTGTTACTTATTCTCGTCTCCAAAATTATCAGCAAGGCTAGTGAGCGCGATGAAAAACCGCTGAGTCGAAATTTCCGACCCCCTAGTGACTGACATCATTCACGTTGATCGTGCATGTGTCCTATTATGGGTTCAGCAGCATTTCTAGAGAGCAGTGATATGATCATACTCAGGGAATCAGTGTAGACGATGCTGTTTTTGATGTTCTCTTTTACTATTTGCTCTACAGACACAGAGATGGCATAACACTCCGTAATAAAAGCCGATGCGCACTGACGTAGACAAATCATCCTTTCGCTGTCGATTTGAACTACAGCACTTGGTTGGTTGGTTTATAGGGTTTAACGTCCCAAAGCGACTGAGGCTATGAGAGACGCCGTGGTGGAGGGCTCCGGAAATTTCGACCACCTGAGGTTCTTTAACGTGCACTGACACGCACAGGACACGGGCCTCGAATTTCTCCTCCAAAGAAATTCAACCGCCGCGGCCGGGATCGAACCCGCGTCTTTCGGGCCAGCAGCCGAGCACCATAGCCACTGAGCCACTGCGGCGGCCCAAACAGCACTTACAAGAAGCACTTATGTTTTGGAGCCATCAGTATAAAACTCAGTGTAGGTGTTATATTTTTCTTGGAGCGCGTAGAACTCTTGCAGTATATGTTCTTTTGTCGTTTCTTTTTGTGTAAATGTGGCAGTGTGAAGTTTCATACTGCACGGAGGCTGTACCATTGCGCCAAAAGGACTTGTCTCGTTAATGTTAGGCAGAGCACAGCTAGCTCTTCACGTTTGTCTTCAAAGTGCAGTACTACCGACATGGTATAATGTGTTCTGAAGTTTAATAATCCTTTGGATGGGCTCATGGTGAAAATGGGTTGGCTGAAATGGTTCCGGAGAGAACGGATTGTTAGTAAGTACATGCATGTATACAACCCCCAGAGTAGGCTGATTATTTTTTACATAAAGGCTGGCTACTGTGATGTAGTATATGTTCCTGATGATAAGCGCAGAACAAGATTATAAAAAAGGTCTAATGTTTTCAGGTAGAATGCTCTGGCTAACCCCCATACTTTGTACCCGTAGTCAAGGAAAGGGCACACCAGAGAGCGATAAATTTGCATAAGACATGCTTATCAGACCTCCACTTTTTTATTTAGGAATTTTAGAAGCTTGCTCTTTAAGGTTGTTGGTGTGTGGGAGAAATATTGGCTTTTTTTTTAAATGTGACACCTTAAAATCTCTTTTCTGGTTTAATCGGCAGCGCGGTTTGGTTCAAGTAAACATTACGGTTGGCTGGCTGGTTTATGAGGTTTAACTTGCCAAAGTGAGTCAGGCTATGAGACACGCCGTTGTAAAGGGCTCCGGAAATTTCTACCGCCTGGGGTCCTTTGACGTGCACTGACATCGCACAGTACACGGGCCTCTAGAATTTCGCCTCCATCGAAATTGGACCACCGCGGCCGGGATCGAACCCACGTATTTCGCGTCAGCTGCCGAGCACCACAACAACTCAGCCACCGCGGCGGCTGAGGTAAATATTGCGATCTTTCTGTAGACGTTGGCGGAATGAGAACAGAACAGCTCTAATTTTTGAGGAGAAAGCTTAATTCCATTCCAGACCGCAGCTCTTTGGCACCCGTTTCTGCGTTTCGCTGCGCCGCCGTCGTCCGCTGTAACCAGCAGTGGATACACTTTAAGTGGCGACGCACTTTGCCCTCTTTATGTCTCAGGGTTACACAGATCGGTGTTCTTCCTATAACGCTTTTCACTGTAGTATCCTTAAGTTGAACCGTTTCGTTAGCCTCCATATTTCTCTGCCATAGGTGAGTACCGGTAATATACAGCTCTTATACACTTTTCTCTTGAGGGATAGAGGGATATGATGCCTCATGTCTTGTGGTAAATATGAATAAGTGGACAAAGCGTGAACTGCTCCGTTAGGCAACATCCCGATATTTACAACTCAAGCAAAGCTGTTATGGCGGCTAGTTGGTTTGTCTTCAGGCTGGCACGCCCTACGTGGCATAAGGACTAGTTACAAGAAAACAGCACACGACAGATACGTGTAGGTAATCGCGCATGCACCTGTCTTGTCCTGTTTCTTGTAACTAGTACTTGTGTCTAAGTATTGCCCGCCAGCCTGAAAATTAAAATTCCTTTCGACCTCGCCAGCGCTTCCTCGCGCATGTCCGACATGCGGGGTGGTGGCAGTTGCCACCATGCTCCGCTTTTCTTTCTTTATTTTTTTTCTACTGTGTTGTCAATTCTCATCAACATTCGCCATCATCTTTACCTACATAGGCAGCCGACACGTGCTCCCTCTGACGGGCGTCGAGACACGTTACCCAGGGGATATCGTCCTTCCTACCAGTGACGCCGTGCGCGCTGCGGAAGCGCCCGTCGTAATGTTTTTCCGAATCAGAGGAAATAGTGACCCACCAGGGGGACACGTTCACCTGCGGCCTCCCCACGTCGCCTTAGCACGCGGCGAGGAACGGCCATGTGGCGAAGTTCAATGGATCTCTGAAGACCATGCTCGACTCAGTGTGACAAGGAAAGCATACTTCTTATGATAGGTGTCTGGCACCACTGCTCCTCACATACCATTAATATCTACAGGTGAGTCTTGTGTTCTTCCTTTTCCAGTTTTATTTATTATTTATTTATTTACAGAGTGCTGCATACCCTAAGATGGGTCCAAGCAGGAGGGGCAAAAGCACAAAAAAAGAGGTGCGGCAGATTGCATAGCACAAAACTAACATAACAGTAATAAAACAGTGTAAGGAACAAGGAAAAAAAACAACTCAGCAATTATGAATAAGTAATTTTGTTAATGGCATCGATGCTGTTTAGAACCTCAGGCGGGACTTGATTCCAATGAGGTATTGTGTGAGGAAAAAATGAGTATTTAAAAGCATTGATTCTAGCGCTGTAAGGCGTTAGTGATTCCTTGTGACGATGTCGTGTTAGTCGCGTTGTGATCGGTTTAAGAAATAAATCTGGGCTCATGGAGAGTTTGTTATTTTTGAGTAGGAAAAGAAATTTCAATCGTTGAATTTTTCTTCGTGTTTGCAATGTCTGTATGTTGTTTTGTGTCATGAGAGTGGTTGGAGAGTCGGTAGAACAATATTTACTAAAGATGAATGTAACAAACTTTCGCTAGATCATTTCCAGTGTCTCGATGTTATGTTTCGTGTAAGGGCCCCAGACGGTGCATGCGTACTCAAGTTTAAGTCTGATGATGGATGTGTAGGCTAGAAGCTTTACACTAGAAGGGGCAGCCTTTAATCTATGCCTAAAAAAGCAGTTTCCGAAAGGATGACGTACATATGTTGGTTATGTTGTTACGAAGAAGAGGACGCTGGCAGTGGCGCGGGACGGAACGCTCGCGATAGGCCAGCGGCCTTAAAAAACATCTCTTATCCATCGTTCACCACGCCTCATTCTTCGGCTGGCCGCCACTTTGGCCAGATGGGGGGGGGCCGCGTCGGTAGTCATCTGGACGGTTCGGCCCGTCGGCTCGTCGGGTCGTCCGAATGTCGGCTCGAACCCGCGACCTCCACCAAAAGATGTTACGGGGATGCTACGGTATTACCGTTACGGTAAGTCTATATTGGCGGCTGCTCTTAGATGGCCAGCACTCAGCTCAGACACCAAGGGCCCAGCTACCCACTCTCAACGTCGTCGTCATCCAGCGCACCGCCTCTTCTTCGTTCACGATTCGTTCACTTATTGAGTAACCAGTTCACCGGTAACAATACGTTTGTTCCAACTACGTTTACTGGTTATAATAACACCTAAGTATTTGCATTCGTTAACTTCCTCAAGCGAATGATTTGGAAGGGCATACAGAAATGATAGGCTACTTTGTTTATTGGTCACTTTCATAAAGACTGTTTTGTCAATGTTAAGCTCCATGTCCCATCGACTGCACCATGATTGAATGTTGTGAAGGTTAGAATTAAGGATGACTTGGTCTTCACAGGTTGGCTCGTTTATGGGGTTTAACGTCCCAAAGCGACTAAAGCTATGAGAGACGCCGTAGTGAAGGGCTCCGGAAATTTCGACCACTTGGGGTTCTTTAACGTGCACTGACATCGCACAGTACACGGGCCTCTAGAATTTCTCCTCCAAAGAAATTCCAGCCGCCGCGGCCGGGATCGAACCCGCGTCTTTTGGGTCAGCAGCGGAGCACCATAATCACTGAGCCAACGCGGCGGCGGTCTTCATAGGATCTGACTTCATGAACTAAATCATCGGCAAAAAGATTGATTTGCATTGGTTCACTAATTACATCTACAATGTCATTGATGTAGACCAAAAACAGTAATGGTCCATGCACACTTCCTTGCGGCACGCCAGAAGTGACCGGAAGGTAATTGGAACAATGGGCATCAATACTGACGAACTGGGCGCGGTTAGAAAGGTAAGCAGAAACCTAGGAAATTATGAAAGAAGGAAGACCGATATTTTCAAGCTTATATATTAGTTTGGCATGAGAAACAAGGTCAAACGCTTTCTTGAAGTCTAGAAAAATGACGTCCATCTGCCCTGCTTTTTTTAGGATGTCACAAAACTATGTACAACAGAAGTTAATTGAGTGACTGTAGAAAAGTCCTTTCTAATTCCATGCTAGTGTGACGATAAAATGTCTTTGTCACTAAGAAAGGAAGTTGTAAAGTGGATACAATGTGTTCGATTAGTTTACAAGAAGAAGACGTAAGTGATATTGGAAGAAAATTAGTAACAGATGGGGCTTTACCTTTTTTCAGTATTGGCACAGTCCGCGCAACTCTCCAGTCCGAGGGAACAGTGCCGGTTGATAGGCTGGCATGAAAAATTATGGCTTGAAATTGGGATAAAAGTTCACTATAACGGCGCTAGAACATATGTGGAATTCCGTCTGGACCAGAAGACACTTTTCTTTTCAGATTCAACATATTTGAAAACACACGTGCAGAAGATACAATGCTTGGTCCGGGATGACATGATACAGCAGTTTGACATAAGAGGGAATTTGATTTTGTGAAAATACTGTTGAAATTTATGTTAAAATGCCCAGCAATGCTTGTTTTATCGGTGATAAGTACACCATTGTGCAGAATTTAGTTGACAGGTTTGGTTTTCCTGCACAAGTGTCCCCAAAACTTCTGCGGAGCATTCTGAATGAAGCTTGGTAGCGTGTGCTCAAAATAATGTTGTTTTCATTGCCGCAGAGCCTGTCGTAGAGCATCTTGCGCAGCTTCAACAGCGTTTCGGCAGGCACGTGTTCGTTTTAATCGCTTTAGTTTTCGTTTTAGGTGCAAGACTTTACGCGTAATCCAGGGATTATTTTTGCGTGTTTTCTTTACTTTGTTGGGAATAACATTTTTTAGACAATACGTGCAGATGTTTTTAAACTTATTCCATAGTACAGAGACGTCATTTCCTTGAAAATCATTCAGGGATAGGTCAAGGTAATCAAGTATGCTTTCGTCCCTGGCACGCGAAAAGTCTTTCACACAAACTAGCTTAGCATGGGGAGAGTTGTGGAGTTTTTGAATTCTACTTGAAAAATATACCATACTGAGATCAGAAAGGCCATTTCCCACCTAGACGGAAAATTTTTCAATTGATCGGTTGGCAAAAACAAGATCAAGTATAGAGGCACAAGTGCCCTGGACACGCGTTGGGTTTGCAACCACGTGTTGAAGATTGTGTAACACAATATCAAAAATTTCAAGCGTGCCTAGGCTGGAAGCAGAAAGAGGACAATTCCAATTAACTCCCGGCAGGTTGAAATCTCCAGGAAGAATAATGTTATCATGAGTGAATTTGGTCATGTGATCAGCCGAATCAGACAAGAACCGCTGTGACGAATCAGGTGGTCGGTAAACCGCAAGTAGAAATAACGGCCGACCCCAGCAGCATAGTTTTAACGAGACGCTCTCGTGATCATGAAGATGTGGTAACAGAAAAGCTTGAATACTGTGCTTCACGAAGACAGCAACACCACCTCTTCATTGTCTATCACAGCGGTATACGCTATACGAAGGGGGGAAAACATCATCATCATCCATTTCTTCTTTCAGCCAAGTTTCAGTGATTACTACAATATGCGGATTATAATCTAAGATTAGGGCTTCTAGTTGATTGCTTTTATTTACTATACTACGGGCATTAAGGTTCAGTAGGCGTAGGTTATTATCGTTAGGCGGCTGGCGTCACTTCGTGCCTGAACTCGACTGACGATAGGACTGGGGACTGGACAGTTCAACTATTGCACATGTGGCGTCGTCCAACGCATAAATTGTACTATCCACTTTCAATTTATCGTTTATCAGGGAGACCTTCTTTCCTTCTAGTTTTTCGTGCTTAGCACTACCCCAAGGAAGCTTTCTTTTGCGGAGCGTCTCGCGTTAATAATCGTTCTGAACCGATATGTCCGTTCCTTTAAGTTTGAATGCGTTTTTCATAATCCCCTCTTTTTCGTTGCAGTTCTGGAAGTATATTATAACCGGCTTTTGTTTTCCTGGTTTCCCAATCCGATGAATTCTTCCGATAGACTGGCAGGTGATGCTAAGCTTTTCAGTAAACGTATCGACAACTTTTTGTTTTAGTGCAGACACAGTTTCATCCAGGTCTTCAGATAACCCGCAAACCATCAAGTTTGCGCGCCTACTCCGGTCCTTCAAATCAATGACTTTCGTTTTAAGTTTGTTTGGTGCCTCTTCAATGCTCCCTATTCGTGCTACACTGTTTTCTAAGTCAGCGAACTTGGAGGTAAAGTCAGACATAGGTTTTTCCAGATTTGTCTGCTGCGGTCGAAGGGCTGCAACATCATCGGTTAGCTTATTCTGGTCAGCCAGCAGTTGTTTTAGAAGATCTTTGGTACTGGGGTCCCCGATATTTGAGCCGGGATTTAACTCGACATCCCCGCACAGAATGAGCTTGCACACGCTAAACACTTCACAAGCAATAGAAATACACTGAAGTGGGTACGGCAGAACCAAGAGACAGGCGCAATCACTCTGAATAGCGCTATAATAATCACTGACCTGCATGAAGCAGAGGAAGCGCATGTTAGGCCACATTCTAGTGCTTGGCCCGCCGTGCCCACTGAACTCTAAGGCTTGCAGATCCTCTTTTATAGGAGAGCTCGATGACATCACGCCGCTGGTAGACGGCGTTGAACTTGTGATGTCATGATGTACGAGAAAGGAGCAACAGGGCGTTGCTGATACAGATGAAGCCGCCGAGCATGCATCAAACTTTGGTCCATCTTGCTGCGATGGCGTTCCGGCAGAGCCAACTAGAAAATCCTGCATGAAGCAGAGGAAGCGCATATTAGGCCACATGCTAGTGCTTGGCCCGCCGTGCCCGCTGATTTAGGAGTTGATTTAGGAACGCGACATGCGAGCGCCACTGAGAGTACTCAAGAAGCTGTGCAGAACTGAGAACACCTTGGTGAAACCCCCTCCATGTACACCTACATCATAGACGAAAAACTTCCAAGAGAACGCATGGAAACTTGCTCAAGAGCCATTGGAACAAACACACCAGAAACGAAAAAGATACTATGACCGGAAGAATCGTTCTAGAATCTTCATTCGCACGAAAGAGATTGCTATTTTGCTGGCTGCAGACTCCAACAAGCTCCTTATGCAGTGAAAATATCAATACGACGTCCTTGAAAGCAAAAACGACCTCGTGGAGCTAGAGCGCAAGAAAAAAATTAAAGGGGGCACTCAAACTCCGCATTAAAGGGACACTTCACCAGCTTTAGAGTTCGATGACCTTCAATGCGGCCAATGTTTAAGGGTTGCAAGTTAAGTGTCAGAAATATTGTGGCGCCAGCTTTTGTAACAGTGGCGTAATTATTGGTTAAAGCCGCGAGCCGGTTCAGTCTTCACCGCAGTGCGCAGCGCCGAGGGGAGGTGATGAAAGTAGCAGACGACAGGAGTATGACAGACGCTAGTGTCGTCAGGGTGGGTGTCGAACAGACTTCCACTCTCGGAGCCGCGTGCACCTGGCTGAACTCTTGGCCGCCAAACATTTCAGAGCGGATCTTTTCTTGTGTGCCGCTTATTTCCTTCTCCGCAATCTTGATGCAAGATTTTTAGCGTCCTTAAGAGCGTTTTTGACGAAATGAACGACTATGCCTGGATTCTGAGCAGCCTATGGCTGCACGAACACTAGCGGCAGAGACAATATCGCGTTTCATAAGTCCACAAAAGAACGCAAGCTATCAATGCAATGGGTCGCTGGCGACATCACGCCAAGCAAATTTTTTGTGCTGTGCTCAGACCATTTCCTCGAGAGTGACTACCTCAAAGTTTGTCGATCATGCGTTCCTTTGGAATCCGAGTGAAGTTTGCACGACTGAAAACTGATGTGGTGTCTTCCGTCTTAGCGCACAAAAGATGCCCCTCACCACCACCTAGAGCTAGTTTCCCAAAAATAAAACTTGAATTAGGAGGTTCAATACAACCTCTTGGTTGTCTGTGCATGCATGCGCGGCGTACAGGCGTGCGGGCACTTGTCAGGATACGCGGGGGCGCAGTTCTGTGTGACAAATTAAGTGAGTTCTAGCGCATCTGAGGTTTTGGGGGCCCGCAGTGCTTGAGCGCAAGGATTTTCCGTCAAAGCCTCTACGAGCATAAAAATTTGCCTGCCTTTGCTCTGCTGAAAACAACGTGAGTGCTTTGAAGTCTGCCCATCAACCTGCCAAGCTAATCACGAAAGTGCACTGCAGCTTAGTGCACTTATCATTTCGGTGACAGTAAAGGTTTCGAGCGCGAGATGCTGAACTTCAGCATAGCTAAGTTATTTTATGACGATGCAGTCGCACCACACAAGTTTGTTCCTAATAACAATAGGTGTGCCCAGGCAACAGCGAAACGCTACAGTGTGACTCATGATTAGGTAATTAATACGATATAGAGAGTCATCCCGCTACTGAATATCTTAATGAAAAAAGGCAGTACTTCTTGACTCGTGTTCACGAGCTCGTACAATTTTGCAGCATTTGTGTCGTGTCTGACATTTCTATTGTGATTGCACTTACCAAAGACGAAGTTTTTAGGTCTAAGCAAGAACGCTAGTCACAAATGCGTGCAAAACTAATAGGAATGCAGATCCACACTGATGCAAACTCTTCCCTGTTTTGAAGGAATGGTTGGGCGCTAAAAAACACACGGAAAAGGGTTGAGTACACAGGACGAAGCGCTTCGTCCTGTGTACTCGTCCCTTTTCCGTGTGTTTTTTAGCGCTCACCAGTTCCTTCAAGTATGTATTTCCAACTAGCCCCAGCAGTAGCTCTTTTGTCCCCTCTGTTCTTTCATAATATTTTGATTATGTTGTATTGTACAATGCGCATTTTCTTAATTTCAGATTCTTGAAGAGCGTCTAGAAAATTCGGACTCTGGTGCTGCTACTCCTCCAGCTTCGCCATGTGCACACTTGGCACCTGCAGACTTGCCGCCTCTAGCCCTTTATAAAGTCTTGTCATCACCAGGCTTGCTGCCTCTAGACCCGCCCCCTGTATGCTTGGAACCAGTAGCCTTGCTGCCTCCAGCCTTGCCGCCTGCAAATGTTCATCGTCAGGCTTGCCACCGGCAGCCTTGCCGCCTTCCTGCCTGCCTCCTCCAGGCATCCAAACAGCTGGCATAAGATACAAATGTTGTTGAAGGACTTGAGCTACACTGACTGCTTTGCAACAGACAAGTGTGTTCAAGTGGTAGCGAAGCCATCAACACCTTGCTAAGGCTCACAAATTGTATGGAGCAAAACGTGTGGTCAGATGATTTCTCTCTGTATTTAGTAAAACGAACTTTTCGGCAAGTTAGTTGCTAAGCTTAGACATAACTGCAGCGCGAGCGAAACAACCACATAGAAACAGAACAGGCTCAAGACACGGTGAGTTGTGAGTGCAGCGTTTGTCAGTGTCTTGAGTGTGTTCTTTCTCTCTCTGGTTGTTGTGTTCGCGCTGCAGTTGTTTGTGCTCTTTGAATGTCCGTCTAGTTTCAAAGCAATTATGTTATGCCCCACTGCTGATCCACTATTTCTTGCAGTGAAGAGGATGCAGCGAGGGATGCAGTGTGATTACTTAACAACCTACAATTGTTCATAGTTTCCACTAATATTTTATAAAACGCAGATTAAGCAGAAAAGAGGCGTGAGTAAACTGTGGGTCTTATGCATCTGAACGGAGATGAACGGAATTTGTTGCGTTTAAAAATTGCCATGAAAGTATAAATGATACAAAAAATGCTTGTTCAAGGTATGTAGGTTGGTGGCAGCATGATAGATGCTGTTGTGCAAGTCAAGATGGCTGCAGATTAATGTGTGGACAATGACGACAGCTGTAACGACAGCGAGCTGACTGTTGATCTGGATAAAGACTACAGTCTGTTGGCCGAGTTCAGGTATGTATGCAACAGGTTACTTCTGACACTGTGCTTGCACTATCCCATGTGGAAATTTGGTTTTTTGTTACAATGCATGAGGAATTTATAGGTGAGCTAGTACCATGTTTTTTATTTATGTTCTACTGTTCACAAGAAAACTTGCTCCATTTGTTCCAGCCATGGCGATCCAACTAGAACTGTGTTAGGGGAAAAGTCCCCCAAGCAGGTTCGAGCGTCCTCTGAGGTGGGGCCCCGGAGGATCCAGAAAACTGTCCCAGACCGAGCACATCTGTAGATAGAACAAAAATAGTTTTCCTTAAAAACAAGCAGTCAATGATGGGCAGAGCAGCGTGCGGCCGAGGGTCGAGTTCTGGTTCAATCGAGGGAATCCGCTGTCTGTCGCTAGAAAAGCGGCGGGCCCAAGCACCACCGCAAGCCTGTTCCCGCAGAGGCCGGGAATCGGACGCTGAGCACTCGCATCAGTGGCTCCGATGAAGCACCAAAGAGGAGACGGGCCGCCCAAGTCTGTACACCTGGGCACGGCCAGGTAGGCACCTTTTCACGGCAGCAGGTCCCAGCCACGGGACGGCAGACACGAACCGACAGCAGCGCCGGCAGGATCTCCGGGCCGGCAGCACCTGCCTGTGTCCAGTAGGGCGCCCGCACTCCGAGGCAGCAAGAGGCAGGCGGGAGACAGGAGACAGCAGGCCCCTGGTGGCGCTAAACTGGGCGAGGACGGCTTCCCCAGGCCTGGTCACCCGGGTTCAAGAAGCCATTCAGCCGTGACCTCGCCTGTTCGTTGCCCGAGCTCGTCTCCTCGCACCGTTTACGCCACGCCTCGTGTCTCTTCTTTTCATTTTCATTTCCTGAGCGAGCGTCCGACCGCCGCTAGTGCTCCAGGGCGCTGGTGGCATCACAAACTGTAAGGGAGCCCACTCAACCAGCAGTCTAGGTGAAGTAACTTAAACAGCTTTTCCAAACCTGCCTCACCTGCCTGGCACTACGCACTTTCAAAATGAAGTGCAGAGGCGCGTTAGTTGAAGCCTACGCAGAATGTCCAGCAGGCCGATTATTCTCTTGGAAAAACCAAGACGCGTTCAGATAGCAGCCTGATGTGAGTTTACAGCTGTCGGCAGCCATTTTCTTCTCGGGGAATAACCCCGTAGCCTCCAGACGGTGAAGCAGAGAGCATGCTTAAAAATTCAGCTTAACTCCAGCCTGCATTTGACGCTGTAAGTTTTATGCAGTTCGTATTTCATTCAGGAATTCATTGGAGACGCTTAGTACTATGCAAAATTTCTTACAGGTTTGGAATGAAGAACAGGCGCAGCTATTCGAGGATGCCTCATATAGAGGACTGATGTTCGCTGGACATGGTCGAGCCGACTAGCCTGGCTACAGGGCAAAATTTGGGACGTACTCTATGCTGGACGCGGAGAACAACAAAATCCTGCATTTCGATCTCGTCGGGGGCCGTTCTAACTTTCTACATGGTCTGAGGACTTTCTAGTACCTGATAAGATTTCTTAAGCTAAAGTAGTTGCACGGTAACGAGATGTATTTCAAGTTGCTCAATGGGGTACATGCTTCGTGGTGTTGTTAGCTACAAATTTGCACTGTCTGTTTTGCAGTCGAATGAATTTGCTGGTAGTTGCCACATGGAGCTCGAGGAGCTAAAGAACTGCTTAAATTCCTGGAAGACCAAGGATGGTGCACTCAGGTGCTTATTACTGACCAGCACTCAGAAGTTAAAGCCTTTATGAGGAAGCAAAATGCAAGCATCAGCAACGAGTTTGATGATTGGCATGTCGCAAAAGGTACTGTGAAGAAAATGGGTTCCTCATCCAAGTACGTCCCTACATTTTGTAGGGCGCGCACTAACTTTTATTGTAAAATCTGCTTCCAGCTTTTGCCAAGAAGATAACTGTTGCCGCAAAGCACACTGCCACCAGGAACTTGGGCTTTGGGGGAAAGCCATAGATAACCACTCGTATTGGGCAGCAGTGTCAGGCGACGGATGTAAAAACCTGATCGGGACCAAGTGGACGTCAGTTTTCAAACATATCACAAACGTATCCGTCCACGAGAGTACCCTCTTCCCTGCATGCCTGCATGACGAAATTGCACCTCAGCAATAGCTCAGTGAAGGTATGTGGCATGCTGGTCGAAGAAGATGAGGAAGATCAACTGTTCTTGGCATGTGCTGTTTCGAAAGCACTGCTGCTCATGTACGACAGAGCCGTACCATAATTTTTTCTCTTTAAATTTTCATGTTTCATCATGTGCATATGAATAACACTTTATAATAAGCAAAACCTCTGATATCTTAAGTTGTATTGTTAATGCAATTTGACGGAGGCAACAACAAAGCCGCGACGTAAAGGCAACAGAAAAGTTGGATGCGTCACAAGCAGTGGCTCCTAGCACGTGATCATCTTATACCCAGTAGACTGGATGTTCATTGTAATGTTCAGTATACTAATTTGAATACAGTTCGAGAGGCCATTCTTGTAATCATTTAGCATATCTTGCAGGAATCACATGTCACGCAAAAGAGCCCCCCTACAATGCGCACAGAGCCATTTTTGGATATTTCGACCAATTTTGTCTAGGTTTTCACAATTATCACCTCAATAAGCTCGACGTGCCTACTTAGTGAGCGTTCACCGTGATTTTTTTGAATTCCTCATGCTGCTCACGCGATATATGCCGCAGAGCACAAAATGAAAAAAATCTGTCAACAAATTTCAGCCATCTGTTGAGCATAGCAGGACTGAACAGCGCACAAACGACGAGGACACAGAGAAGAAGCGACAAGACACGAGCGCTGACTACCAACTGAATAGTTTATTGTAGTAACGTGTATATGTACAAAATAACATTCCGACAACCAAGTGCGCATGGTTCGCAGATAGGATCGCTGTCATCAGGCAGCTTAGTCTAGATACATGATTTCGCGGGGATGAATGATGACCGAAGGAATTCTTACGCACGTGTCAGAATTTTTGTGAATGAGGTAGGCTTCTTTTAATTCTCTGGTCTTTTTTTCTTTGTGCTTGTACAAAGCTGATATAAGTTTAAACAAAGGCATGCAAGGAGAGTGTAACGGGGGCTTATGGCTGCGTTCCTTACGGTGCAGTACTACGTTCGATGAGGGTGCTTTTCCCAATTTTTCTTGTCATCGATTCTTCTTTTTACTTTTGCACAAATGCTGCCAGCTTAATGGGCGCAGAAAACTTAACGTCTACTCCATACCCATGTCCTACTTGTTGTAGGCGATGCGACATATCATGGACATGCGGTATGACCACGATATTTTTCTTTTCCTTTTGACAGGTTGTTTCAGACGCCTGTCGTATGGCAGAAGCCTTAACTTTCTTCAGGACCTTACTGCATGCGATCAAGATCAGATCGTCAGGGAAGCCTGCTGACGTCAATTTTTGCACCTGCTCTTTAAAGCTGTTCTTAATGACCTGCTCGCAGGAATTGAAGATTGCCGAACCTATGCATGAAACAGCTATACCACCCTTAACTAACTTTGAATGGCCGGATTTGAAACTGAGCAAAGACTTCTTCAATTTTGGTACATACATTCAACAAAGATATCTTGCTCTAAATTCAACATTAAATCAAGAAACGGAAGCATATCACCGGACGGGGCTTCAAAAGTGAAGTTTAAACCTCTTCCACATTTGCGAAATATCTTCAGAATGCCTTCGACGTATTCCGAGAGGTCAGGCGTGCTTACGAAAAGAAGGTAATCGTCGACGTATCTGAATACCTTTTTTCCAACGGCTGGTAGGTTATTTTTGGTGGCCTTGTGAACATAACACGGATAAATTTCACACAAAACTGGTGCCACACTTCACCCAATGCGCGCGCCAGTTTTCTGTAAGTACTATTTTCCTTCGAACTGAAGAAATGTGGACTGCAGGCATATGGACAACAGTTCCAGAAAAGATTCCACAGATTGCTGACATTGCGGGTGAAGTTTTGCTCATCATTATCATCTGTTATACATTTGCGAACACATCCCAAGAGATGATCATGCTGAAGTGAATAGTACATGTCCTGAATGTCTATGCTGAAGGCCTTACATGCACCTGGGTTGTAGCATGCCAAATATTACACAAGAGCAGACGAATGTGACACATGGAAAGGACCCTCAATTTTCAGTGCGGGGAAGTTCTTCTGCAAAAACGTTGACACCACAAGCTGCTACGTATTTCGTGCAGTGATAATGCATCGAAATGGAATCCCCGGTGTTGAGCATAGGAACAAAACAGACGATTTGAAGAGTGAGCTACTTTGGTGCAAAATTCGCCATGCTGTTCTGTCATTCACGTGTTTGTTTTCTTGAAGTCGAATCGTAGTGAAGAAATATGCTGTGTAAAGCCATAATATCAAAACTGCTTATGAGACGAACAGCATCTCTTTCACAACATTTGCATTTTGCGCTTCGGTTGTTTGCCAGCACAAATATCTATTCTTGTTTAGGATTTATGGCGCAGCAACGGCACAGTAGTTTGCTGGTGACGCCTGTATCTCGTATCTTCTGGTTTGTTAAACAGGCTTATGGACGCTCTTTTCATAATCAATTGCTTTCATAAAGCTGAATACCATTGCGACCTTCAAGCCGTTAGTGGCTGGCCTGCAAAAGCTACCTACAAGGGACCAGACGTACGGGCTGAAAAAATTTCATGGAGTGCTGCTCCATTTTACCACAGTTTTGTGAATACTGAAGCTTTGGTATGAAGGCAAGGTCATTCTTATTGTTTTTTTTCATCACACAGTGTGAATTAAATTGACATCATTTCTATTTATAATGTATGTAGAACAAGGGCAGATGGAATTACTACACATATAAAACTACCAATTCCTTCTATAAATGTCCGCGATCTACTGTGAACACACAGTGAAAAAAACTGTATAGCCCAGCAATCAGCCATATCAGAAGTTCATTTTTGCATGTTGGCATGGCCCAATTCCAATGCTCTCACTGCCAAGGCACCACAGTTACCAAGAAATGTATGCAGATTAGATGCTATACCACAGCCTCTATTTATTTCTCGGTCAAGTCGTGCCACACACTTTCAGCGGTGCACATAAACATCTACGTTGCGAATTTGTGAGGCATGCCTTTAGATATGACTTAGGGTAAAAGAGTTGGGCAAGTTATAATTTCTACCTAAAAGTTACTTTGCGACAGGTGGATACAGGAGAGCTGGATGTGGCAGTACTTACTAGCAGTAAGCACACGTGCACTATGGCAACATGGAAATGTACGCGCGATAGGAAAAATAGAAGTAAAAATACACTAATTGCTAACAAGAGAGCTAGTTGTCAAAGAAAAAATGCTGTTTCTTTTCTCATGACCGAGAAATCTGGCTAGTGCATCTGCCTGCCCCTTACGAAAATGGCAGATATGGGCCAGATATATTTTATATATGGCTGTATATGCTCATATATGGGATCATATACAGTTAAATAGGTCCATATATGGTCGTATATACGGCCAGATATGACCATGGGAAATATGCCGCCATATACTGCTATATATGGGTGTGTAAGACCACAAATACGGGCAGATACGGCCATAAGGTACCTTATGTAGTGCCATATACTGCTATATATAGTCGTATTTGCGTCCTTATATAGATGCTCTTTCATTATATGGGGACCTTCATATCCTTATATGGAAACAATCTCGCAGATATGGAACATATCCTACCTCATATATGGGATGCTTGTGCCATATACTTCCGAGCTTAAATAATTAACTCTGTGTCAAAAATGATATTATTGGTTTATTAAGATGGTGAAACACACCGCACAACAAGGTACTAAGCTTTGTATGATTGAGGCTTCAATCAAGTTAGACTGCTATTACATAGCGGTGTTTAACTAAGGTGAATTAAAGTACAGTGCTATAAATTACCTTCAACTTTGCTATGATTTAAATGTACTAATAAATGCATATACGCGCTTTCTATCTTGGGTGGACTTCGAACCTTCCTTGCGAACTGAACCTTCCTGACTGGGTCTAAATAATATTACAAGTCCAGCGAGTTGGTTGCGATCGAAATTATAGTTTTTAGGAACATTGATAGATTTTTAGAGTCCCGAACGTACAACAAGCGCTTGGGGATCGAACTCAGCCCCTTCGCAAACGTGATGAATACTCAAACCATCAAGCCGGTGGTGCGGTGTACGTTCCTTCCTTGGGCGCTGTTCCCCAAAACTATGTCGTTCTGAAGAACTGGGAAACCTCCATTGTGTGCGGTAATACCAGACAACAAACGTTTGCAAAACCGCTGCTGCATACGGCCATTTCTTGTCCAGGAGCGTAAATAACATTTCGCTCCTTACGGCACAGGGATGAAGATTAAGACGCTCTAGTATAATTGTCAGAGAAAAAATCCAAAATGTTTGGAAATTCATCTATCTAGAGTTGCCAGCAAAACGTTTACAATGCAGACGAGAAAAACTCCACAGCTACACGCAAATCTTTTACCCATCGCCTTTTCCGCGCCGCCGAGTCTCCGTGGTGTACTAACCAAGCTCGCAATTCTACTCCGACTGTTGTGCCAAGCTCAACAGTTTGTAAAAAATCTTCTGCGAATAGTTCTTGATACTATGCGCGTTGGTCTGTTTCTTTTCTCCTCAACTTTTTCTTCCCTTCACAAACCAACCTCCCCTGCCGGCCGATATTCAGATGCCAGTTCTGAGACAGGTCGTCACGGGGAAGCAAGACATCCTTTATTTGCGTAATAAATGAGTCGCCGCTGTGTCCACGTTCAGCCACCATATAGTGCCTAGAATATAGCCGCCACTCACGGCAAAATGTTCCTTACCCTACTTAGCGAGAGATGGCGTTGCTGAGGCGGTGAAAAAGCGGACCCTCGAGACCCCCCCAGAACAGCAGAAAAGCTCAGCAGATAGCTGGAGGGTGGGTAGTCCAGGTCCGTGTCATTTTGCCCCTTTCTTTCGCTCCGAAAGGCACGCCGAGGGTGCCGAGGGAACCAGAGCTTTGCAGAGGGGCGTTGCAAGCGCGAGTGAAAAGCACCATAGCACCGTCTCCCGCGACTCCCCACAATTGACCGGACAGACCTGTCACCCATACCATTTAGAAGTTGCGCGTAACGCCCTTTCCCTTGAAAAAAAAAACCAGTTCCGCACATGCTTTGCACGTGTTGGACTGCCTGGAAATCTGTTCGCGCTGACGCTTGCTTTTTCCTTTGTGCTAGAACGCTGACAAGATTAAGAGGATTAGGAAAATGTACAAGGGCGATAGAAAATAATGTGAACAGCATGTTGCCTACGCACTGCGAAATTGTAATTCATGTCTGTAGCGTACTTGTGCTCGAATTAGGCGCCGCGCTGTTCGCATTTCTTTCTATCGCGACAGTACCCTCTCAGGTGCAGGTTCCAAGAAAGAGTGGTCAGCGATTTTTTTGTTCTGTGCCGAACCTAAAAAAAAGAGAGAACTGACAGTGCATCAGGTACACTTTGTGGAGCAGATTGTTGACAAAACCGCCGTCACCGTTGCGCCGAAATGTGTGTCGCAAGTAAATGGCAAGTTCATTTAAGACGTGGAATTCGGGCTTAATACCTTTTTTTTTATGGCAGGGACATTTTCGCAAAATACTTAATTTTGTTGGGTAGCTGAGCAGTTCGATGTACGCAACTTTTCTGGCCAAATAGTTGGAATTTCTTTACGTTTTTTGCTGAATAGCTGAAGATAGGTGAGGCTGAAATGAAAAACGAAAATACGCGCGAAATGTGCTTACCAGCTGCTCGCTTACGGCTAACAGAAAAA
The DNA here is from genome assembly GCF_055824585.1 of Amblyomma mixtum. Classification (NCBI taxonomy): domain Eukaryota; kingdom Metazoa; phylum Arthropoda; class Arachnida; order Ixodida; family Ixodidae; genus Amblyomma; species Amblyomma mixtum. The sequence goes on along the minus strand of NC_143013.1, from coordinate 167,385,572 downwards.
ATGCTATAGTTTGGTCAGTCACTACGCAGTGGTTGGTACATTTAATTTAATGCCGATTGCAGCGCACGTGCATTCCCAAAACAATTTATTTGCAGAGCCATCTCTTATATTCAAATGCTCACTCATGTGCAAGCTAATATCTTTACTAATTTTACTTTGAGACATTTTTTACATCTAGCAAAATAACTTGGAAATTGAGCCGGGCGTCATACAAAGGAACAATGAGGCGATCACTGACCTTGCCTCACACGCATCTGCCTAACGCAGCTGCTGATGTCAGACTCCAAAATATTTGTTTGCGTTACCTGACCAGCGGAAACAAATAGGAAAAAAAATAGTTTCGTTACCGTGAGCTCTACGACTAAACACTGCATGCTTAGTGAATTACAATGAAAATTCGTCAGAAATAATATACACACGCAACATACCAAACCAATTTAGGAAGAGAAAACCGCCTACTTCAACTTGCGCACAGAAGTTATCCAGGCTTGCCGTCTCTCGTTCTCAATCATTTCACAGACAATTCCCTCGAAAAGCATTTTTGAATGGGAAAAAGTGTATGAACGCATTTTTTTTTTATACAATGGAAGATTTCACTATACCAACCTCCCGTCGACATGCTTGCATGGTTTTTTTTTGTCTTGCTATTAATGTTTTTGTTATCGCTCGATGCGAGCGATGGAAAAGTTCTGCAAGATTTTGCTACACATCGAAAAGATTCCCCATTACCTCCAAAATTTCCTCAGCAGTAGATTACAAATTTCGAATATTGATTTTTTTTTCTAGGAATGTGGGACATATGTCAAGGAAATCTATAGAGTTACACTGGCTGCACTTGGCTGTTGATGTTGTGATAACTATTGTGGCAGCAAACGACACAACAATACGTTTCTCCACTCCCTCAACGTCGCGGCATTCCACTCATGACTCACAACGAGCAGCAACCCCTCTTTTGTGCTCCCACGAGCAGGATGGCATGTACACACAATGAAAGAAAGAGTGTCAGCAGCGCGAGCAGCACGGGTACCAGTCGAGGCGTTGCTGACTACATGCGCTCTGCCGGCGACGTGCCCCCACAGAATTTCGGAAATGACCAGCAGGCATGACAAAAGTGCAATATAATCGCTGTTTTACATTCGTTACAAGTCCGGATAGTGAAGCTGGCTGACTGGCTCCAGCATTGTAGTGAATTAAAACGAGGACGCAGCTATTATATCGCAGTTTTTCATGCCTCACTCATTGAGGTCCCACTCATAGTGAAGTTATTGAAATTTAAACAGCAAGACAAAAAATCGATAATAAATTATTTAGCAGTTCTAGGAATACCACGTGGTACTCCATGTATAATAATGCCTCACGCATCATTACAAAGAAGAAAACACGCACCCAAAATTTAGGCGTCCATACTCCTTTAAGAGCCCTTACAGTTTGAAGAACAGGTGTCTAATTGACTCACATAATGAAATCAGCCGCATACCTAACATCCGCATGCATAACATGGTCGGCTGGAATTGCGAAAAACGCATCGTTACTACACAAAGACAATGGTAGTGCTATATACTGGATGTCTCAGGATGAACACTGCTTTGCTTTATGTACATGTATTCCGCTCAGAGAATCATGGGTGTAAGTAAATAAAAAGACTAAGCATTTCTTGCTGAGTATGTTACAGGACTTTTGTGTTAGGTATTTCCTCAGGGCATTCATTTAATTAGGGACAGCAAAGGAATTTTGACGTGATGTATCGCATGTGATGATAAACTTCTGGAAGGGTTTAGCGATGTCAAATGCAATGAATTACTTTACAAAATGTAATGCACTTTCTAGTTTTCTTTCTATTGATCCAGAAAAGGGTTTTAGATGGCGGGAATTCACCAATATCAATATAAAAATTTTAAACCGCTCTATGCAACGTGATACAAATCCATACAGGAAAACTTGTAAGCGAAACTTCGTGAAAAACTACATAAGCACGCTCAGAAAAACGACATCGTACCCACAACCAGCACGCATGCATGTAAAAAAAACCGCCCTAAACCGCTGAACCACACAGATGTATAAAAAACCGTAGTCTGAAACTACAGATGCCCGCTCCAAGAACGCCCCCCAAAACCACTGCCTATTACTCAGCGCATTCCTTCTCTTTACACAAAGAAACAAAGCAACTCCTAGGACTCCTATCAGTGATGGCACATTGAAAACACCCCAGACTATGTAAATCCGCTCCCAGTTTGCACTCATGAATTTAGTTCCAAAATACACTCTGTTCCAGTGGACCCTCATTGTGCATGCGCAAGCATGCATGATCTCCATGGAAAGAGATGTAATTTTATCTTCGATATATAAACACAGCACTAGGTCGAGCCACCCATAATTAGCGAAGTTTGTTTTCGCTTTCGGAGGGAATATCTTGGCGCTCTCCTAGCTGACTGCAAACTGAGCGAGAGAGCGACGTCCACCTTCCCCCGTCCCCCTTCTCTGTTACCCAGATGACGTCACTCGTGCTCGCCAAACTGCAGCGCATGGAGCCTATACTTAACTTGGACACCACAGCCATCGTTCGGCTATTAAAACCCCATTCGAAACACCATGTGAGAAAAAAAATGCTATGTAAATTATTTACTGGTCAGATGTTAACAGCCCATTTTGTTCCGTCTACAGCAAGGCAAGCGAACAGCCCATGTGAACAAAACAAAATATTTTGCCTGTATACTTTCAGCTGTTGTGCAGAACTAGGCTGATTCCTGTGTCTGGGTGAAGGACCTACCTATGTACATATTTCTTAACTGGCTCCAAGTGAATACTTCTCTGCAAGGTAGAAAAAGAAGGCGATATGCGTGTTCGCGTATCATTCCGGCTGGATTGTATAGAAGGATCCTAGTTATAATGAACCTGACGCTCACGCTCATTCTGTTTGCTTCTTAGTATGACTCCCCATATTTCCGCAAAAAAATACTAAATCATAGAAAGATAGCTTTTGTCTCTTGAATTTAAGTCCATTGTGCACGCAACCAGACCATATCACGGCTCTTTCGAAGCTCTCCAGCGCCGTCATGAGCTGCTTCGATGAGACCCTTGCTTTCGACGAATAAGCGCCAGTCCGCATTGTTCGCGTATGTGGTCTCGGCTTTTGTGGAGAGCGAATACACAATTTTTGACGAATGCAAATGGTCATAAGTGAAGTTTTGGAAACTGCAACCCTTCGCGGAGGATTGCTGATATCGCAGGACGAATAGAACGAGCGGGAAGCGCCGGTGTCACCCGGCATGCCGAGCATTGCTTTAGGGAGCTGTCAACAGTCGACCACTGGCGCCGCTCGTGGACAACAAATCAGATCATTTTCATTGATGCGATCAATCGTCGAACATGCTTCTGGATAAAGCAGTTCAGCACCGAGTATTTGTGGTATGGAAGAAAGCGGATCTACCACGAACGGGAAGCGCAAGTTCTCCGGCTATCAAGTGTTTCGTCGCAATCATCCGGTCTTCTTGCAGTGATCATGCTGTGTAAAAAAGCATAGTTAAAATCCGCGCATCAGAAAGAGAATATTCAACATAGCTTGCGTTTTATGCCATATACGAACGATAACGGGTATTCAGACAACGGTGGTACTGCAGTGCAGTCGACATTTGTGCATTCCCGCTGAAATTTCACGCGCATGCTGTAAATGCTGAATGACGAGTCATTAACTTGAAGCACTAAATTAGCGACAACGCAAGCAGTGTGCTAAACAAAGAGGAGAAGAAACAAGTCAGCAGCAGATGTCGAAATCAAGAGGGCCGAAGCAGTTGCGGGACGCGGCTCTGAGGCAAGATAACGGCCACCGCCAATGACAGGGGCGGTCTCTGTTCGCATTTCGTAAGCATTTGAAACCGTCGAATGTCGGCCGGACGCCGAAGAGCCTCTGAGTGCTCAACTTGCCGCTAAGATATCTTTTTCTCATTTTCGGCAATGCTCTGTCGACTCGAGTGGCGATCGGTTCGACGGGATTTCAAGCAGCCGTGTAGCACGCATTGGGCATGGCAAGGAAAATACTAGCGATAACGTCAAGGGGAGCGATTAGAGTATTACAGAACAAACTGGTGTCATCCATATCTTACATTAACAAAATGCGGAAAAAATGAGCTTACGGTGGCCAAGTAACGAACCGAACAAAGGTCGGCGTTTAGAGTGGCAGAGTGGACTCCAAGGGCAGCGAGTCACAGTCAAAGCTTATGGAATGTCTGATGAGCAGATGTGACAAAAAACAAGGGTAGCCTGACCCTGCCCGACTGAATTCAACAACAGCTAATCGGTGGTCGATGGGAGGGTTCTTTGTCTTGTAAAATTGATCACGGATGACGATGATGACGATCCCCGTCTTCAACATTGGAGTGAAAAGCGACCCTCAGATCAGGCAATTCGGTTCTTATAGCCGTTGCAGCCTTCTGCTTCTCCTTAAAGAACTACATGTTGTTGTGTGCTGCAATGGAGTACAGCGCACACAAATTCCCCCCCCCCCCCCCTAAAAAAAAAACATTCCGACCCAATCCGTGCATTTATGCATGCAAAACAGTATATACCAGGAATCTAATTTTTCCAATGAAGTATGCTAACTGCTGTTCCCTGGTAGAAGGCATTTGTTGCTGAGTTTTGTGTGTTCATGACGACGAGCGCTAGATGAAGCTGAAAAGTGTTTTGTTTCATTCTAGGCAAGAGAAAACGAAGAAACATCACGAGATGCACCTGGTCATCACAGCAGGGAAAAGTTGGGCGCCCTTGGTCACTCTAGCCAGGTCGTAATCACGTCGATTTAACCGGACATTGAAGATACCTCAGAACGCCGTCGGTTTTTGAAAAATTCAGGCAAAGATAACGGCCTAACACAATGACTGCCTGTGTTTTCACAAAAACAAGCACTAAAGCTTCAACAAGTAATTAGAATTTTAAGAGGTTTGTTAGGAAAATAACGGTGATAATTCCACCACACTAAACGGCCGCTTGGCCGAATAACTTGGATACAGAAACCGCTGTGGTGTACCGCTAATCATTTCTTAATATAAATTGTGAAACCGCACCTTCACAACATCATTTAGGTGTGCAAAAAACTCCTGAAACCTATTGTCCGAAACGGAAATTGCCGTTTGACTAGCTACATATTTGATAGAGAAGGCGCGCCGTTACCTTTGATAACCAGCTGAAACGTTCCCGTAAGCCACCCTGTCCTAAAGCAACAAACATGTAAAATGACGTGACTATTTGCCACAACGGGCAACTAGTATAGCCATTCGAGAAGAGAAGACCGCTCACGCATGGGGTGCCGAATCTGCGGAACAAGCAGATGTTATATCTGCGAGCGAATGCAAACGTCAAGCTGCGCATCGTATCAATCTCTAGGAAAGGCGACTGGGACCTTTGTGATGTATCTGACGTGATGTATGGTCGAATTCATTGCGCAGTTTCCAGCACAAGGAGCAGAGAGCAAGCGATTTTCGAAATTCGCTTTAACAATCACTTCGAATATAACAGGTCTCAATCAAGCCTCTCTTTGGTTTATGTAGATAGGACGAAATATTTATTCGGTTCAGTTTACATAATACGTCCTGCAGAGTGATCCGAAAACACGACGCAGCAGGGGTATCGTTAGTTATATTTATTTTGATAAAGATACACGCGATATAAAGCCCCATCTCGATGGACACTTCCAAGGCATACACGCGAAGTGCCAGCGCGCCCAGCACACGCCGCGACGGGCGTCGAAAAGTGCCATGAACCTCCATGCTCCTGGTGCTGGCTTGCTCCCCCTCGGGAGCCGACTGAAAAAAAATGTCAAGCCGTGAACAACAGATGGTTGGGGATCTGCAAGGATTCCAAGAAAATTTAGGGGAGGCTGAAAGAGCTTCAAGCCATGAAGAAAAAGAGTCCCCGAGAGCCCCCGCGGTCCTTCCATTGTTGTAAACCGGACCCCGCTTCTGACGCGCGCGTGAGCGCCCGTGCGCAGGTGCCGATATCTGACATGCACAGATATGCACAGATATCTGCTAAGGAAGGCATTGGTGGCGCCACCCTTTACTGTCGTCTGTTGCACAGAGCTAGAAGCCGGACTCTGCAGTGTGCTACGCACTTTCCTGCCGGGCGAGCAATTTCCGGTTATACCCGTTGTTGCATCCACTTGTTTTCCCTTTGCAATCATGGTACAGCGCCACACTTGTGCGTTTTGAGGAAAAAGACACTTTTGACGTCGTTAAAATGACCTGCGCCAAGCATGCATGGGATGATGAGCCATCGGAAGGATCAAGGGTGCAAGTGGGCGGGAAATACCAAGGATTCTGTGAACCTGCAATCATCAGTATTTCAGGTAAGCGTGAACAACCATTTACTGTTTTTCCCGTATTGCTTTGTTGTTTACCTTTGTCAATGCTGTCGGCAGTTTTCGATTATAGGGCTATAAGTTAAGCTAAATGGTATCATAATGCATGATTTATTTGTAAGCTGGGCTATGTGCAGTCGGAGAGTAATCTCTCATTTTTCAGTAGCGAAATTTTTACCGCCACCGAGTTGCGTTCCTGCCAGCGGTAGTTCAAGTGCATGATATGAATTGTGTAACGCAAAAAACATAGACTAACCTCGCTAAGCACATTGCGGGGCTAGTTAGGGATGTATTTTCTAAGTAACGAGACGTAGACAACAACCTGTCATGGATTCTGTCATATGCACGTATCAAGAACTGAACCCTTTTCACTGTCGTAAGTAATAGTGGTAATTCTGTTTTAACACGGGATCAGCATTGCTGCGTTCTGCGTATCCAATTAGGTTACAATGGCCCCATTACATTTGCCACAAGGCTTGCGCTCTACAGCAAAGCAGGAGCAGTGGAATGAGGAGCTGGTACGCGTTTTATTTCGGGTGGTTAGTGCGAACGAACGTGTTACAGAAACAATTGGCGTATACCTGTTTCCGTTCGCGGTTGTGCCAGGAAACTTTAATGGTAAAGCCCGAAAAAAAAAAGCATGAGACTAAGCTTTTAAAGGGGCATCGCGATGATTTGCTCTGTACAGGTAATATTATTAGATTCATCATGCGTTCCAGAGACCAGAGCAAAAAGAATTATTGAAATCGGGGCATGCAAGCGAAAGTTATTCCACTCTGAAAATTCGAAATGAAAAGCTCAGACGAAAACGCATTTCACTCTCCCATTTCACTCACCCAGTACCGAGATTGGGCGCTACCAATCAGAACCGCGCCTAGCGCCCACGCAGCGGAAGCGTGCATGCAGTTGCTTTGTCGGGGCTGTAGACAGCCGTGCATTTTGACGGCGTCTTCCCCCCGTGTACGCGACGCCATAGTAAGGGCAGGGGCGACTAACGACAAAGGAAGCTCCCCGAAGTTTCTTTTTTATTCGGACTGTAAGGCTGTCAGCGGTAGCCCCCCTCCCCTCCAAACTCGACTCCCGTCTCCTGTCCAGCCTTTCTCTTCACATTTTGGCCAAGGTGTGTCGACTGGCTTTTTTTTTCGCTGCCGTCTTGGTATGGTCACGGTCGGTCCCGACGCGCGCGCTTTCTGGTCTGAGACAACGTTTTTTGAACAGCGCTGGCCGCCATGAAGGTTTGAAGCGGAATGGAAAGTGCCGCCCCTAGCTGTATTCTTGTTAGTTTTCGTTCGCTTTCCCTGCTTCTTTCCATTTTTGGTGGCATGCGAAAAAGCTTTCAGTACTCATAGACATAATATTTTGGACCAATTCGCAAGTATGAAGGAACAATATGCAAACTGGACGCCCAACCAATGAGAAAGGCAGCGCCCTATCTAGATGCCACCTCATTTCCGCTGCCGCAAATGGCCGCCGCTTTGCGACACCATCGGCTCGAAACAAGCATTTCTAGCGAAGATTAAAATATCAAATATTATGATTTCGATGATCTCATTGCGCGTTCAGGACTCACAATGTCCCTTACTCTGCATACAAAGATTAAAGATCCCATGCTTTATGTACGTCGCAGGGCACCTTTAATATCCCACAATGGATTTTACGGTAGGCTGTCTCGGATTCAGTGCATAATTCTTCGACTTATGCTACTGTGGCCATGTGCACAAGTTCTGCGCAGATTTATATCATGATCGCTCTAAATTATCTCCCACGCAGCCTACACAACGGCCCTGCCGACCCAGAAGGGGTGGGAGCTCTCCGGAAAGCTGCTGTTGCTGGCCGTGGGCACTAAACTCAGCGAAATAAGGAGCGAGAAAGAAAAGCACCGACGATAAGAAGCATACAGAACTATAGAACCACAAGAGCATTAAATGTACCCCAATAAAATTTCCTGCGCAATTTCTGTGTGGTAATTGTGTTACTTTGTGTTACTTGTGTTACCTATGCTATATGATTATCAGGACCTTTAGAGCAGCATAAAACCGAGTGGTTTTTCAATTTAAAGCCGCACTTAGAGATGTATTGGATGACATTTTTTAACATTTGAAGATTTTTATTTTACAAAGTGCGAGAGATATGTCGGTTTGTTCAGTGAAGGTGGACCGTACAGCAAGACGGGCATTATGTACGTAATAGAGCTCAATAATCTGAAAAATGATTAATTACATTTAACTAATCAGCTTTCAAAATTTTGATTTTGGGGCGTAAGTCTGTATCGCGAAAATGAAGGCCGTCGGTAAAAAAAGATAACCTTAGCTTTCAAATTTTCGTAATCGTTAATGTGGTTCGAAATACTGAACATACACACTTGCAAGCTCAGTGAATTGCCTTGTCCGCTTCGCATATTCAAAAACGCGTCGCTGCGCGTCGTATCGTCGCCGAATTCAAAGAAACTTTTTCTACATCTTAAAATACACAAACGGTGTCCGTGTTTGATGCATAAAAAAAGTGACCGACAATTTTATGCATTGTCAATGCGGGTAAACAACTCAGCGAGCTTTGAAATGCGCAAAATCTGGCGCTCGATATTTCAAACCCCTATACCAATTAAAAAAAAGTTTGAAACTGGGCTCGCCTTTTACGATGACGGGCTTTAATTTCGCAACATAATATTGCCCCTTAGAATCAAAATAAAATGTTCATTAGTTAATGTTAGTTAATTATTCGTCTATTAAATCAGGTTTATCACTTACATAATGTTAACCATCCTGTATAACCCATCTACACAGCTCCAACGTATCTCCCAAAGTTTTAAGATAAAAATCTGCGTCAAAAATTTAAGCTGTATTACATATCTGAAGCAGTAGCGGTAAGGACGTACTGCACAGTCGCTTACGTCTGCATGTGGCGATAACGGCATATGTATGACAGCATTCTGCAATGGTTGTAACTAATTTCATTACATCTTTTGTTTGGCCGCCCTCCATCACTGTTTGGAGACGCCACGCCCCAGGTTCACTCTTTATTGGCTAATGTGATAGAAGGCCGCGTCGCTGTTGCAGGCAGTCACTGAGAGCGAGCAGTAAAGAACTCGAATGAGAATAGTTTTACTGGCTGTGATGCTGGTGTGGTTCTAGAGTAGCAGCCTGCAACATTGGAGAAGGGGAGCCTAGGTGCTTGCAGAGATTGCAGATGAAGCGCGCCGCAAATCGTTGGATTTCTTCAATTTTTTTTGTACCGTCTCCTTCGGTAGATCTCGCCGTATGAGGGCACATATACATAGGCTGCCATTTATTATATATTTCCATATGAAAGCTTATAAGGTTTTAATAAGGGAGTAATCACTCATTTTCATTCCGCCAAGCAGTCACATGGCTACAAAGGGACCCGACAAAGCTTCCACAGAAACTTTTGCTCTTTCGTAAAAAGATTCGTCCTGGTCTGGGGACATGGTGTATGACTGTGCTTGGATGGATGCGAATAAGTAATTAATACCTTAATGCAAGTCTGCTCCGCCTTAGGGGGAATTTCCCCTCAACATTTAACCAAAAGAATATAAGGTTATGTGCAGATCTGTCAGTATATGTTCGTATATAGAACTAGCTCCATATATAAGCTGCAGCCAAATATGGACAATACTGATTTATCTATATTTGGACATATATGGCCCATATAAGTATATTCATCCATATATGACTATTCGCAGATATGGCTATATATGGATTTGGCCGTATCTGGGTATATAAAGACCATATATAGAAATCCCATATATGGGCTCCATCAGATATGGTCATATAAGGATAGGACATATCTGGCTATATAAGGACCATATATACATATATTTCCATATATAAGTTCAATCCATATATGAATATATAGGGAACTGGGCATATCAGGCAATATATGCCAGATATATCCATATATGAGTTCAATGATGATATGGATATATAAAGAATGGGGCATATCCGGCCATATATGCCAGATATATCCATATATGAGTTCAATCATGATATGGATATATAGGGAATTGGCATATCACGCCATATATGCCAGATATATCCTTATATGAGTTCAATCATGATATGAATATATAGGGAATTGGGCATATCAGACCATATATGCCAGATATATTCATATATTGTCATATATGAGTTCAGTCATGATATGGATATATAGGGAATTGGGCATATCAGGACCTATACGACCATATGTACATATATTTTCTTATATGAGTTCCATTCTGATAATGGTATGTAGGGAATTGGGCATATCAGGCTATATACGCCCATATATTCATATAGGACCTTATATGCCCAATTCCCTATTTGTTAATATCTGGATTTTTTCATATCAAACCAGATATGACATTTCTGTACGGGGCAGTACAACAGTGCGGCACATTGGGCTGGTTGGTTGACATACATCTTGCAGATGCAGCGCAAGGAAAATGAAGGGTAGCACTAGTGCCGTCTGTTTTTCACTGCCCTTTATTACACTAAATTTGCAACACATTTGCTCGTGCTTTTTAGCAGCATAGAAGACCTTCACAATTCGTAAGATTCTTCATTCTCCATACTTCAATAGAACAGAAGTGTACATTTTTTGCAGCTAGGCTTACCGGTGTAAATACGTGTCTGCATTTACCGCAAAAAAATGCGTTGACTCTGTAACATGTTAGGAATACAAGAATGCATTTTGCGCTCATGTTATAGAACATGTCCCTGGTATAATGTCACTTTGCAGGATGTGTATTGCTGTGTTTTTATACCAAACTCCCAATTACTGGCTTGCGCTGTCCTGTCTACTGTCATGCGCATATCTGGGGCTTTTGCAGTATTGAAAACTTAGTGTGTTCATTGTGACAATATGTCTGCTGTTTCGCGGTAGTTCATAGAAAATGTCAGTGATCATTTATAATAGCATCAACTATACGTGACTCTTACAAAAGCCCAACTAGGAGCCTTCCACTACAATGAAAATAGTGCAATAGACCAGGCTGTCACGCAGGATGGTAGACAGAGGTAGAGCCTAGGGCTCCCAAAGGTTACAGCAGGCACAGCGATAGGTCGTCCTGTGAAGGGGGAGCCCACCCATGGTAAGCTATCTTAGTGTACTTCATTTCTGGTGTAAGCGCCATCTCGAATGCTTTGACGGGATGTGGCACTAGAGTGCTCATCCTCCAGGAGGGTCCTCTGTGTAGAGGTTCCACCACCACTGAGAAGCTAGTATCCTACGGTGTCAAAGGGTGAGGTTGTGAGACAAAGGAAGGCGACATTTAGTTCACCGTGTAACGCGAGTGTAGACACTAAGTTTTTGTTTCCGTATTTTCTTTCTTTTCAACGACACGTTAGACATTAGAATGCATGTATCACCATGTGGCATTCGCCTGTGACTGCTGTTTAATTTCTAATTGAATTCCTTCTCGACACTGTATCGATTTCGTTAGCCGCATTATTGCTGTGACATGAAGCATGTATTGAGATCATGTCAGGATTAAAAACAAACTTAATATATCTGTGTGGTAATAAAATAAAGCTATTCATCAGTGGTTATCTTTAAGTTGTTTCGTCCCGCGTGACGTAAGCACCCACTGCAGGTGCGGCCATCGTTCACCTGATCTGTCTAACATATCTGAAAGAGAGAAACACGCAAGTACACTTAGCTGTCTATAGTCTTATATTGGTTTGTCCAGTGTACATCATCCTAAACTTTATACGGGAAACAATCTTGATAGCTGTAATATTTATCGCTGTTCCTACTGTTGACTGCATAGGATGGCTAATAAGTTTCACACTTTGGTCACAAGTCTCATATTTCTTAGAATGTGGACACTGTAGCATGCACTGAGCAGATGATCTAAATGAGTTTGGAACATTAGATATGTACCTTAGGTGAAAACTAGTTGAACACTACACCATTTGCTCGATGCATAAAGGACTTCCAGTAGTTAAACTTGCCATTCTTTGTCTTTTAGTCCTGTTCTGCACTGCTGCCTGACACTCGAAATGCGCGGTGGATCCTGCTGTCTGGTGTCATGCAAATGTGGAGCTTCTTGATCTGGCACATTTGTGTCGGTGATTACATCAGCCCTGCAAAGTAGCCGATTATCGACTTTTCTAGGGTATGCATTGTTCCTGACTGCAATTTCCCATTCTTCATATGCTGCTGCGATGATGTTTTATTTGATTCAGTGATAATTTCTTGCTCACGGTTGTACAACAGATTTGTCCTTTTCTGTGTGTTTCCTTTTTTGATGTCCTTCCTCACAAAGAAGTCGCGGTGGTGGCGAACGTGTCGACGATGCTTGGCGACGCACCTCTTTGTGGTTTGCTTTTTTTCTGGGTCACTTGGGGCGGAATACAAGGAAGGAGGCCTTCGGCATCTCTTTCTAAGATAATGCGATGTAGAGTATGCTCTTTAGGCAGATGCGCTGTTTATACCTTGCAAGGTCTAAAGCAGGTTGAACTGTCAAGTTCTTGTTTCCAAGGAGTAATGTCTGAATCAGTGGCTTCATGCACTTCTCTACTCTTCTATTAGCTAGGCCCCAGTTGTTAAAATGTAGTAGTGCAATTCCAGCTGCGTTAAAAGAGAGGTTATGTCTTCGCTGTTCAAGGGCGGCCGACTGTACAATTTTATTACATCTGAAATCGCAAAAAGATGAAATGTGTTCTGGAACTTTGGTAGGACTTTCTACATACTGGGTGATGTCTTCCACAGGAAATCATTAGCACCTATCAGTAAGAACAAGCAGCTATTTGCCGGATTGAAGGGAATTATTGCGGTCATATGCCTCTTCTGAGGAGGGTCGTGCTGGGAGGGCGGTCATAATTATTAGCTCTTGGCGCATCTTATCATTGTGACTTGCACGGGATGCTCGTTTAGAAAGAGTTTGTACAGAGGTTATCCATTTGCGGAAACTTCACTTTTCTGCACTAGTATTGCTTGGTGTATACCTTGCCTTCAGCGCCAACATGACCCATTTGCACAGCATGCAGACAAAGAAGCGATGGTATTTGAATTCCTCTTTTTTTATTGATACTGTCAGCCCTGTAAAGGGCTATTACAGGAGTGGTAACCACAAACGAAAGAAAAAATCAATTCCAAGACATCAAATAAAAGTAACGCGCAAAGTATGCGCCTACACGTATGAATTAAACTGAATGCACAGAACAGCAGCAATGTATGTAATCCAAACAGCACAATGTGGCACACGCAGGCAATATGGCACACGCAGAATTCGTGAATATCAAACGATATTCATGTCTTTCTCCCATGCGCAGTTCATTTTTCGCTTCTGCAAGTGTACTGATTTCTTTTTGCTGCTTGGGAAACAGAACATGGCTTGTAATTGACATCAGGCACTATTTTTGGTTGCCTCACTATTCCTGTTCGTTCTAGTCACGTAAAGGCAGGTGCTCGTGGCTTGGCTAATTGCAGGACAAAGCAGAGCGACCCTTCAGCGCAGGGTCTCTTTTGGCATCTAAAATGGGTGTTGGGAGAAGTAATCTGCAGAGTTTATGGGTCCAGATCGTTAATGCACGTCAGAGTCCTGCACATGAACGCACAGGTGGCTTCATTCAATACTTTGAACTATGTTAGCTTCTTTAGCCGGGAACATGGTAGCCATGAATGTGCACTCTTTCAGCAGTTCAAAGAGTGATGCATAGACAAATATATGAAACAATTTTTTTTATTGATACAGTCATACTGTAGGCCAACACTATGGCTCTAGCACGAAGGGCATTCAATAACAATAGAGACTGAAAAAGTGATGACAAAAAAAGTAATAAGGCTTTGAAAACAAATCTGGTTCACCAAAAATTGGCCTACATGAGATTTTATTATCTTCACAAAAACGTGAGACTCAGAAGAGTGAAGGGGGAGGTAATTACAATCTGCAACTGCGCACAGGAATGAAGTGTACTTATGAGAGTTTGCTTTCGCAAAAATGAGGACTAATGAAAACTGATGAGTAGGCTGGGTTCGGGTGCCGTTTTCCCTTATGCACCTCGGTAGCTGCGATCAAAGATTTTGCGTGCAACCTCTTGGGAAGTAATCCACGGCATCTGATTTTTGTCAATCAAATTCCGTCATTCACCTGGTTTTTTGATCATCACTTTAATATATACCGAATATATGACCACCTTTGGAATTCCTTCATTTCACTGTTTCTGACTGTTAGGGTCCCACGCTACTTCTGCATATTGTTTTTACATGGTCTCACCTTGGTAATTTTTTAGCACTTTTTATTCTATTGCCATTGAGGAGATATGGGAAATTCGTAGTGGCCATGTGAGCGTCCTAACAAAGATACAGACTGAGCGTGCTGACCACGCTCATTCTGTATCTTTTCCACTCGGGTTAAATGAGCAGCTGGCATATCTTACATGTTGAGCCCAAATGGCATTTATTGTGCACAAAGTCCTAACTGTATCCAGATGAACTGCACTTGAATCCACAATGAGGGCAGTTTGCGATGCTCAATGTAGGTATTAGAGTAGTGCTCATAAAACAGCTCGTTCGTTATGCTTATATGCATCTGGCTCATTTGGACAGGAGTGCCACTGAGAGTTTTTTTTTTCGAAGCAATTGACGGCAAAGGTGCAGACGCGGAGGCGAAATAGGTGACGGAAGGGGAGCTGTAGCTAGCGCAGCGAGGGAAACTATTCAGTTTCTTGAGAGAATTTGGAATGGGCGCTTTCTAGAGGGGTGTTAATTTTCTCAGCAATACTCTATGGCCTCCTGCGCCATAGACAAAGCTAGATAACTAAGAACTCAGGGTTGGCGTAATGTAAGGAGCATTTGGTAAGGTTCGCTGTTACACCACATCGCCTAAAACCTTGAAGTGAGGCTTGCAGGGCTCGGTCATGTCGTGATCCAATCTGGATAAGGATGTCTTTGCTTGTATTGAGACATGTCTTCTATAACATGCGAAATATGTAGTTCATACACCTCGGCTGCTCAGAATGCCACCAAAGAAGAGGTGTTGCACTAGTACAGGCCAGATGGTGTTTCATAGTGAGTGATTATGTGCTATTAACTTAATTTCTTTTGGGGGTAGCCATGCTCCCAATCTATCGTGGAGATTATCCTCAGTTTGTTAATTTTAGCACAACGACATGGCGCGTGTGCATAAGGTATCGCTCTATCAAGTTTAGCATGTCCGCTTTGCAAGTCTACACGTATGCGAACGCGGCATTAGTCAGAGGACTGGAGACAGGTACCATTGGGAAAACCTATATTATTAATCACCAAACAGATTCAATATCAACAGCCAGCAAAGCTTTGATTACAACTTCGATGTGTTGAACGCGTTCTCGTTCATTGCGTTGGAGCACCAGAATTTAGGGGAGTCCCCTGAACATTTACCACCCCCTTCCCGCTTCGAGTTATTGATCAATTCGCTCTCGCCCTACCATAAGCCTGCCGTGTCCTGGTTAGTTCACTCGGCAGAGCGACTGGTCCGGTGAAGCGGTGATCCCGGGTTAGAACCCCGGACCAGGATGAATTTCTCTTTAACTGCGAAGTTTCTGAGAAAGCTGTATATCTTTTCTGTGTAGCCGTATAGCTGCGCTTGGGTGTATGTCAATGAGTATTTACTCCTTTCTTACAAATATACTCCAGCTTGTGGGATTCCTCTAAGCATTTCACCAACACTGTTCTCAATTCGAGTTATTGATCAGTTCATGCTCGCCCTACCATAAGCTTGCCGTCCTGGTTAGCTCAGTAAGTATAGCGACTGCTGCGGTAAAGCGGTGGTCCTGGGTTCGAACCCCAGTCCAGGACGAATTTCTCTTCGCCTGTGAAGTTTTGAGAAAGTCCCCTGCAGCCGTATGGCTGCGCGTGGGTGGCTATCAATGATTCATTACTTCCATATCACAAATCTACTCCACCTTGGGGGATTCCCCTTAACAGTTGACCGAGAGCCGTAGGGAACATAAGTGATCACTGCCTGCGATCGCTACCTGCCTGGGTCAGCATGCAGTATGGGAGTAGAATTTCAAAATGAATTTTAAGCGAGAACATGCCCGATAAATTTGCTGCTCTGGTTTTGGTGCGATTCGCACACTAAACACGTTTTCTATGCTTGTGGCAGGCTTTCCGTTGTGCAGAATAAACTTCAGAGTAGTGTGGGTATCTGCCATCACAAATATCCACAAACATGGTCCTCGGCTCGTTTGTTGCTTGGGTAAGATGATCAGAGTGAGTCAGTGCGCAGGGCGACAGTTTGCAGCTCAGCAAGGGCATTTTGCATACCTTTTGCATGTTCAAATTGAAATTCGTCAATGCTATCAGCGATGCAAGCTAATTTGAATAGTTCCAAGAGACATTTTGGGTTTGCAGAGAGCTTGTCTTCACAGTATGCCTGATGAGCGTGTTTCGATGAGGCGCCACTTTAATTCGGCATCAATATTGTGAATCCTCCCACAAGAAAAAATTCCCACGCAGATTGTACACGTCTTTGCTGTCGTCCCTCAAAGTGTCAAAGTTGGTGATCAGCTCGCATACCGCAGTAGTGTAAGCGTTCTAGCTGCCGATGCTTGTACACGAGACAGAGGTTACTCCAGTGGCTGGCAATGCTCAGTACATATCACCCTCGGACCAATGTTAGTGATGTGCGTCCAGATTCAGCTTTTTCCAAAGCCCTCTGGATGCAGTGCAATGTGGTGCCTTCGATCTACATGCCACACCAGATTGCGGAGGTGCCACTTTGGGCAGTACCAAAACCGTATATACGTAGAGCAATTCCAGGGATAACAAAGAAGACGCAAATCCCAACAGTCGGTCTGAAACAGCTACCGCTGCCATACATTGCATGTATGTATGGTGAATACCAGCATGTTTTTGTGGACGGATCCGTGACGACCACCTCTTCAGCTGCAGCGCTGATAGTGTCAGGATGTGCCCTATGTCACCGTTTCAGGCTAATGCATAAAATGTTACCTACTTCAACCGAATTAGCAGCCATGCGAGAGGTCGTCGGTTACGTTGGGCACCAGTCAGTGCACCAATGGACTATATTATGCGACTCGAGAACGGCATTCCAGGTCATACAAGCTTGCGTTAAACCGAGGACATGCGAGAAGCTGGTTCACCATATTGTGGTTTTGTTAGCTGATGCATTTCGCCGCAGCCATATCATAAAGTTTCATTGGATACCGAGCCATTGTGGCAAAGCAGAAACGAGCGTGCTGATGCCGAGGCTCGGCTAGCACATGATGATGGTGCTTTCATCGAAATAGCCTTTTCCAGATCTGACATTATAGCATTGCTCGCGCATTTAATGCCAGACGCAGTGCAGTTGCACAAGAACGATTCGAGCCATCAACAGGACAACATCTCTAAGCTGGACGCCAGCTCACCATTTTATCTGCCATGTAGGGTACTGCGACGTCAGGAGAACTTATTCCACCCGTTATGGCTTCGCCTTGCTTACACCAAACACTACCTTGTCAAGTTCAGAATACACACTAACCCAAATTTCTTACATTGCCACACTCCAGAGACTATTGGACACCTTTTTTGCGAGTGCCCGAACTACACTGATGACAAGAGAACATTGGAAGCGACCGTGAGACAACTGAACTCTCGTCCTCTCTCTAAAGAAACTGTTCTGGATGCCAGGGCGAAATGTGCTAATTGATGGTGTGTGACGAAGGCCGCGCTGAACTTTTTATGTGAAACAGGCCTGGGCACGCTCCTGTGACCACCTGTGGACTGCCTGCACGGTTTACACAGTTTGCTCACTTTACGGTCTGTCATGCGTGAGAGTTCACATTTGTGTTCTTATGAAGCCCCTACTCCTGTATATGCTAATGACATGCGTTGGTGTGTGTTGATCACAGGAATTTCACATGCGTCTGCTCACCACAATGCGAGTGCCAGCCAGTGTGTGTGTGTGTGTGTGTGTGTGGACATCCCCCATGAAACTCACTGTGTTATGCCGTCATCAACAGTTTTTCGCACTTTCCCTTTCCTCGCCTTCACCTTCCCCAGTATGGAGTTGCAGGCCAGGCCAATATTATCAACGGCCGACCTCTCTTCCTTTCCTCTCATCAAAACTATTTTCTCTCTCTCTTTCTCTCTCACTTGCTTCACGGTCAGGTGCGAAAGTTCGCAAACTGGGTTGTCCACATGCGCCACTGGGCGGCGAAGCTCAGGAATGGCAGTAGCACAGACGTTGCAAACCGTAAACTTCAGCTAGGCTAGCAGCAGGGACAATCGCGATACATTGAGAGCAGGTGCTTCGAGAAGGTTGGTTGGTTCAGGCTTTCAATATTTATCCTCAAAGTAGCGTTTAAAAGCTGCTTGTGTGGCATTGCAAATAACTTTTATGTTGTGATCACAACGGTCATTTTTCTTCCCAACATGCAGATCCCCATATGCTTTGGGCAGGTGACGTCAAACTGCAAGCAATCCTAACACACAGCACAAGAAAGGATTTCAAGTGCTATCTATGTGTGTACTAAAAGGCTACTGTTGGATACAACTCCACGGCAAAGCGGACAACGTCCCTCAGAAAGGGCGCTCCACCCGATGTTGTCGGCATGGTGTCATGGTGTCACTTTCCCCTGCTGTGCATAAGTGTCATTAAGGCATTCGAGGAGAATTTGCAGCTTTGTTTTTTATTTGTATCTAACTTTAGTACCAGGGAAAAAAAAGCGATGTTTGAAATAAATTTTTACTGTCCAGCAGATGTCTTGTTGTCCTTCCTGAACTGGAATTTCAGAAATGCCGGAAGAATTATACTGGCCATCTTTTGATGGTTAACGTTTTCTGATGATGCTGATGATGCAGCTTGGCAGAATCTATCGTCTGCCTTTTTCCATTCTGTCCCACACTAGAAACACATATTGGTGGTATGCTGCATATCTAAATTGCGTGTAGAACACAAAAAGTGACATTGCCTCATTCAGCCTTGAAAAAAGAAGCTTTTTTCCAGTTAAATGACTCTGTGTCAACTTTTGCAGCCACTTTACCGCTTCTCGTAGCAATTGCCACACACAGGAGGGTGGCATTCAAGCACTCGTCTTTAATTTCGGTGGCATCATAACGCACTGGGAGGACATCTGGCATTTAGTTATTTGATGCACTTCTTGGCAGCACATACATGGTTCTTCGATGTATATTGGGACACAGTGCATGCATTAGCACCTGTAAATGAAGGAAACCCTCAAGTGTGAACAATGCAGAGCGTTAATACATTAAGCAATTCCGAAGTTTTCGGCTCATTCTAGCATAGAATATTAAAACCACCGATCGAGCGGCAGCGCTACAATTACTGCAATATGATAGCTGTCGTCAAAATCGCTATGTTTTCCGAAGATAAATTTAATTCGCAAAATCGGCACTATGGGAGCACATGATTGCCTATACCTACTCTGATGTTTATCGATTCTGTCCAGCATTATCAATGGAATTACGCGGGTGCTGCGGCGTTCTTCGGTATGGCTTCTTGTCGATCTGCCACGCATCGGTGCGACACTATCGCGAGTCGCACCGCTCTCTCGCGTCAATAGCTTGCTGAATCAAGCAATCATCATCATCATCAGCCTGACTACCCCCACTGCAGGGCAAAGGCCTCTCCCATGTCTCTCCAATTAGCCCTGTCCTTCGCCAGTTGCGGCCACGGTATTCCCGCAAATTTCTTAATCTCATCCGCCCCCCTAACTTTCTGCTGCCCCCTGCTAGGCTTGCCTTCTCTTGGAATCCACTCCGTTACCCTTAAAGTCCAGCGGTTATCTTGCCTTCGCATTACATGCCCTGCCCAAGCCCACTTCTTTCTCTTGATTTCAACTAGCATGTCCTTAACCCGCGTTTGTTCTCTAACCCACTCCGCCCGCTTCGGTTGAAATGTGAACTGTACACATTTGAGCTCACGGTACCTAACACCACGACTTTTTCTGTGCTTGTTTGTATACAAATCTCTAATCCACGCCACGAAACGAGCACAATTTGTGTGGCCGCGCCGTTTGTTTGCAATCTTTATGAATCCATCAAGCGCTTTAACGTGTCACGCACGATGAACGCAGATCTGTTCATACAACAGCTGGCCACAAGCTGATGCAGCAGTGCAGCGCACCGGTGCGTACCATTGTGAATTTCCCATTGGCGAAAATACAGGTGCCATCTCCTCGCTGTTTGTATGCGTCGCGTTGCCATTGCAACTGTGTGCAGAAGTCGCCGCTGGCTCGAACCAATAGGGCTCAACGCCGAATTCTCTTGAGCAGCGCGAACGTTGCATGTTTAGCCGATTACGATCAGAGAAAAACACGTGCGTACATTCGCATTCAACAGCCGCTGCCAACCGATTTTGACGTCACGACGCGCTTGACCAACGAGCATGCCGCTTTCAGAATGCCCTGCGGTGATGGGACAAATTTTTGCAATATTCAAGTGGTTCTTGGTTATTTAGGACCAGTTTTAGTGTTATATTCTGTTAAAGTGAGTCTAAACGCTCAATTCGCTCCCCCAACTCATTTTTTCGGAAGTGATGTGCCTTGCCTTTAAGTGTATCACGTGTTATTGTTAATCTGTTAATGGCCATGCGTGTGGAATTTCTCCTTCTCGACATTGCAGTCATACATCCCCGGGACTTCTCGTACTACTCCTGGCGCAGTGCTGCAGGAGTTAAGCGATTTGCCACTGCCCTGCGAAGGCAGGTGCTGCCACCGGTGCGGCTTGTGCAACCAAGGTTGCTCTGAGCCAGCGACCTCTTAGTACTACTGTAACTGCCAACTGCCATAGTGGTCAGTTTTCTCATAATCGGGTGGGAAAATTGTGACAGCGCCACAAGGTCACGTGTCCTACGTGGACCACCCACGTTGTGCCTTCGAGAATCTTTCGCTAACAAAGCCTACGCGCCGCCAACAACTATGAGTTTTCTGCGGACCGCGCGACGTGACGCTGTCGCGTTAAAATATTTGCCATTACAATGCTTAAGAACTACGAACGGCGCCGTGCTAATCAAAGAGATCGGACGCAGCTTAGATCGGCCGCCTCGCTTTGGGGCCTTGGAACGTCCGGCGGTGATTGCTTATGTGAACTGCCTTTTGTGAGCCTGTGTCGAACACTGACCTCTCGAGATGTCAAGTTGACTTGTAGTGTATCTGAGCCAAAGATTGTAGAAGTACGATTCTTATGAATTTTTTTCTTTCACATCGAACAGTTCTTTTCGGATTTCTCTGGAAAAACCACTCCATTCCAATGTGCGCTCAGCCTGACATCCAAGTAGCCTGCAAATGTTCCGCGGTGTCCCATTCCGTTGGAAGTGCGATAATGTTTTGACAAGGACATGTAGAAAATGCTTAGGAAGAGGTATAATAACGGGTCGCAATGATACCACGCTGCGAATGTTGTAAAGAAGGCAGATAATGCCCTCGGACTCTGCAATATTTTCTGAGAACTGACAAAGTTCATACATTTGGAGAGTAAGCCAATCACATGTATGGATGAAGTTCTTCCACTTGACTTAACTAAACTTGACTAAAGGCACTTGCGTTTGGGCTAGTTGGTTCATCATAAAATTTTTGAACGGCGCAAAGGAACAAAGGCAGGATGGGACAGAAAGAGCCACGCTTTCTGTCTCCGTGTCTTTCTGTTTGTTCCTTTGCGCCATTCAAATATTTTAACTAAAGGAAACTGGCAAGTTGCTGTGCCCTACGATAGCCGCGAGCAAACGGTGCTTTTTTTTTAGAATGTCGGTGCTTTACCGTATTTTGTACATGGCTTTCTCCCTCAAGACCGTGCTAGCAGTTTTTGCGCCCCTCATTTGAGCGGTTCTTTGTGATGTGAAAGAAGCTCGCCGCTTTTTGATGATATCCTCAGCACGACAGACACATGGCAGGAGTATTAGTTAATACTCAAAGAAGTATTCGCTAGGACAGACAGGGCGCCCTTGACCATTAAGTCAAGCAGGTGCGGGATAAGAGAGCATGCGACATGTTTTGAATCCAGCGTGTAAAGAACAGAAAAGTGCAACTTCTCTTGAAGGCACTACGCTATTTTAAGGCTAATAGGCCAACAACCGAGTGATTAATCCTAGATTACCGAAGGTTTATACAGCTATGACCGAAAGTTTGTACCCCACTAAATTGTGATCGGGAAACCATTGACTGATCTCACGAAGAAAGTACAAGCAAATTTTGGGGACTGGAGCACGAACACGCGTTCGCCATCCTCAAGAAGGAACTCGGTGATACTCCCATCCTGAAAGCACCGGGCCTGTAGAAGCCCTTCCTACTACGTACGGATGTACGGATCTCACTAACGGCTCCGCAAACGCCATGGCGCAGTAATCCTGCGGGCTGATAGCTACAAAATCCTGTATGCCGTTGCCTACATTAGTCGCATCAATTTCGCACAGAAACACGTTAATCCATCATTGAGCGTGAATGCTTAGCACTAGAGGGGGCGTTGCAGACCTTTCACATTTATGTGTATGCGAAAAATTTTCTCATCACGTGCTTTCACCGACCAGTCAAATACTTTCAATCAGCCAGGCACGTGAAAAATAGTTTTGCGTTGAAACTTACTTTCGCAGGAATAAGCTCTCAGCACAGACTACTTAAAAAGAAACAATACTGTGGGTTTTGAGTACCTTAGCCATATCCGAGCTCCTGGTGGCCGAAGGGGTTTAGGTGTTTCGAATAGACGTTTTCCTGTATACTCCTTGCTGGCTCCATACAGCTCCATTCCACATTACGAGGACTCTCGCTTGTATAATTATAAAAACTTTTCTGTGAAAAAACACCGGTTCTAAGATGTGTACCCACTTCCTTGTGTGGAATTGAGCCTTCTATTCCCCCTACTGCCACCTGCGAAGCCACCGCAATTGCAAGTCACTGTCCAGAGACTGAGGGAGGTTGTGGGGATGTGGAATGTGTCACAGCGTTGCTTCCGGGCTGACAACGACAAAGTGTGGCCGCGTACGTGGCGAGCCGGTGCGCCTAAAATACCGACACTCCGAGCTCGGCACCACCACAGGCGCGGCAGTTCGTTGCTTTGCGGCATGAGGTCCTTCGGAGCTAGATAACCGTTTTTTTAAACGTTCAGTTAGCTAGCACCGGTCGGGCACTGAGGTGGAAAGACCGGCTGCCTGCGCACAACTACACCACATAGCCGCATGTCAACGCCTACCTCCTAGTGAGCAGGCGGTTTTGCAACATGCTACTGCGCGCTGATTTCAGCATGCTTGCAGCCAGGCAGCTTCCCGGTAGGCTCCTGCATGCTGGCACGAGCTTGGTTGTAGCCAGTTAATAACCACCAGCCCACTTGCTAGCACTTCCCGGCGTAGTTTGCTGATGTTAGTCGCTGACCGACGTCCGTCAATGGCTGTCAACCTGCAACACATGGCAACGGGCCAACAGAGCTACGCGCATAGGAGGCCGCACTAGGACGCGTGCTTGTTGGCCAATCTTAGTTTGTAACATCCCCTTAGTGTGTGTTTTCATGCTAGCTATGCCGTCTTGTGCCCTCGTCGCTTAAAAGAAAGTCTTAATGCATGAGTTTACTCTACTTTCTGCCCTGGTCTGAGGAACGGGCCTGGTCCCATTAACTAAGTCGCAGACTACCTATCTCTTCTGGATATTTTTTGCAAGCGACTTTAATGCGCCCAAACGAGGAGCATACCGCATTTCTTAAACAGCAGAAGAAACAGGGACGACCACAAACACCTTGATGGAAGAAACATGTCTTCGTGCAAAACAGTGTGCTCCTAGTCCAGATTTCTGAGCATTCTCACGAGGTAACACGGTAAAGATTCTTGTAAAGAGGTCGGCTGCGTTCGTCATCTGCAATCGCATGCTTCCTAATGTTCATTTGTCCAACCACTGAAGGGGAATAACACTCGCAGTGAATTTGCTAGAGACTGCAGTGTTGATCTTGTCTGTTCTTGGGCAGGGTTCGACTGATGTTAGGGGCGGGCGGGTTTTCTTGCTTAAGCTAATCTTCTACGGACTTGCGCTGCGTATTTTTCTAATTTTTCAATGCCGTCTGTGTTTTGTCCGTTCCCTTCAGAGATCATTCCCGAAATTCTAATTTCTTCCACAATCTGGACGGTCTTGCTTTCTACGTCAATTTTTATGTTGACTCATCGTTTTTTCAATGGGCTATAGACGACAAATTTCAATTTTTCCGGAAGCATGATAGACCTCTGTATGCGGCAAACCTGACTAGTGTGTCTGCGGCAGCTTGCCGCTTTTGTTCCATCTCCGCATCGCTTCGTTTGTTGATCCAGAGGTTTATATCGTCCGCGTGCGTGCTGAACTTTAAGTCTTGAATTCTACTTAGCATTGGGGTGTGTGCTCTCATTGCTAAGTTGAACAGAAACGGGGATAGGACGGAGCCCTGAAAGGCGCCCTTGCTCCCTAGTTTGGTCGTGGGGATTCGATGTCTTGGAATTTCATAACTTTTCTCTGTTTTAGAGGAAGTCTTTAATGTAGTTTTATGTTTCCTCGCCTACTCTGACGTCTTGGCTTCCGGCGAGTACTGCGTAGCGCCTTACATAATCAAAGGCTTTGGTTAGGTTTAAGCCTAGTATGGTCTTTGTGTCTGGTTTTATTGCCGATGATGTCGTGTTTGAGTCTCAGCACGCATCTTGCATGCTGAAGCCCGGTCTGAAACCTATCATTACGTGCCACCAGAGGTCCTCTTTTTCCATGTATTTAGTTAATCTCGTCTGCACTACATGCTCTATAAGTTTACCCTCGCATGAGGTTCATCAGATGGCTATATTCAGGAGAATCCCTCCAAAAAACCACTGTCTCAAAGAGCGCAGCCTCTTGAAAATAACTCAGGCCTACATCATCAGCCAATTATATTACTCCACACTCTTTCTAAACATCAAAAAAGCGGAAGGCCACAGATTCGAAGCCATAATTAGGTAATGCGTGAATGGAGCACCAGCACTCCCTGTATCCAACGCTGCGAGAAACTAGAAACAATGGGCGTCCAAATGAATGGCAGGAGCTATACGAAGCGGTGAGAACTGCACAACTAGATAGATTGAGCCAAACAGAGGCCCGCGCGAAAAAACATACGTGTTACGGAGCATCGTTTTGGTTATGCGGTCGTCGCCGGCTGCCGCGGTGGTTGTAATGGGGTTGAAGGCGGCGCAGATTTCTGCTGCCATGTAGCCGGCGTCCATGTTTAAGTTCTTAGCACCCGTGTATCCTGAAGCGATGGCGATTTCAGTGCAAGTATTGATGCGTTTTCCTTTCAGGTTGGCTAGGAGTTCCTCAGTTGTGCCCTAAAAGTCGTGTATGGCGCGTGTGAGGTTCGTGTGAGATGTGTATTTGGTGTGAGTTGGGTCCAGTAGACGTCTCAGTAGGAACGACGAGTTTTTGCATCCTAACTTGCCGTTAAGACGGTCGCAGGTCTGATGCCATTAGTCCTGACTCAGTTTGATGGAGTACGCTTCGATATCTCACTCGACGCAAATGAGACGGAGCTTGAAGGGTTGATTGTGTTTTTGGCGGAGCCAGCGAGCGTTAAGACTGCGCGGGGCCTCCCACATGTGTATGAGCTTGGCGTCGAGAGTGGCGCCATCCTCGTCCTGGGTAGTCGTGGAAGAGGCATTGGCGGTGCCTTCGAGCAGTGAGCTCGTGCATGTGTTCAGGTCGTCCATGGAAGTTGAAGGTGTGCTGAGAAGCTGTGGTCGCTACTTATGTCATGTCGAGGTTTCCCCAGAGACCGTTTCGGATGTTGTGGGTGAAAGTGAGACCGGGGCAGCTGTTCAGTGGGAGTCAGTTGCCAATACGAGTAGGCCTGTCGCGGTCTACTCTTATCAGTCCCAGTGTTTTCGATGTCTCCTACGATGTCTCCGTCTATGCTCGCACCGCCTTTGGTCAAGTGGTCAGGAGAAGAGAGAGCCTGCAAGAATGCTCCAGTCGCTTCTTTCCGGACAGACGGCGCCGTGCCCAATGGAAGTGGAGAGAGGCCCATTCATACACTCTAGGTTATGCGCTCTCCATTGGCAATGAGTAAAATTTTCTCCTCGTGCCTTGGCAAGCTTTACGAGCGGGTGGTTACGCAAAGACTACAACATTGCACCGAAGATAACGTCTGTGCACCCCCTATCATGCTCGGCTTCAGAGAAAAACTCTCGATGCAGGACGTACTCCGCCAGAAACAAGAACGTCGTCTACCCGCATCAATATGCGACATGAACTGCGGACGCAGAATCCACGGCTACGTCAAAGCCTTCCTGTCCAATGTAACTACCACCATCGGCATTAGAGACCTTCGATGGGACAAATTTCGCAAGCCAAACAAGGGAACAGCCCAAGGGTCAGTTATCTCACCCATATTCTCCAACACAGATATGATAGGCCTAGCTCAAAAACTAGAGAAGATAGAAGGCATCAAGCATGCCATGTATGCCGATGGAGTAATAGTCTGGAAAAGCACAGGCTCCCTCGTAGACAAGGAAGAAAGGCTACAGGAAGCGGCCTCCTTTGTAGAGCAGTGCCTCGGAGAAAGAACTCTCGACCGAGTCTTCAGAGGAAAGCAAAACCGGGCCGTCCCAACAAACGAGGACCTGAAACCGAAGAACATTAATAGTAGAGACGCCTGGGAGACCTTGCTCCGGAGCTCGGACCCTGAGCTCCAGCTCACCGCCGTCCGACTGGCTGAAGAGGCCGCCGGGATACAAGAGATCCCGGCCAGCATCTGACGCGACTACCCCATGCGGCCGGATCTCTCCTGATCCTCCTCCCTCAACTGAGGGTATGGGACAGGGGAGGTCTGGGTGAGGTAGTCTCATTCTGTTGGACAATAAATGTTTTCACTCACTCACTCACCTGGAAGGTACTCCAGTACTGGAAAGGCGAACAATAAGAATTTTGGCGTGTGAGTCAGGTCCAAACAGCTCAGTACACACATTTTCACCCTGCTCAAAGCAACAACGCTACAAGTCGCACGCATGATCACGCGCATCACCAACAGGCGGCATGGCATGCGTAGAGAGGAGACTAGTCAGAAACCAGGTAGCATGCTGAATGCCGTATGACACACAGCCTAGCCCACCGGTGCCTCAACAAGAGCGAAATGCAAGGAGCGGATGCGCTGCTGCGAGAAGCGTATTTTTTCCCAACACAATAAGTGGCTGGAACCTGCTGCCTAACGAAGTGTTTGAGAGCGAGATTTTCCAGGTCACAGTTGACAATGCAATAATCTGATTATGCGGTTCTCAGTGTTGGTTCTCCGTCTCGGGTGTAATCAGAAAGCTGTTGTCTTTATTGGAAGTTCTTAACATTTTCCTGTAACTTTTCTCTGCTTTGTTCTCTGTTGCTGTATTTAATTTTAGTGTTAATATCCGTACCCCTCCCCCCCAACAATAATGCCTGTCAAGGCGATGTAGGTATTTTGAATAAATAAATAAATAAAGACAAAGTTCCGACTACTGAGCAACACGTCTATTGAAAAACTCATGGCCCTGGGATTGCAAAACACATTTCAGGTGCTACACATTTCAGGTGAGTCGCAAAAGCTCAGGCTGCTGCGGACGACTAGAAAAGCGCTCTTACAGAGACTCGGATGCCGCGAGCAAATGCGAGAAATGAAGAATACAGAAATGATCCTCGAAGAGTTTCGAAGTCCCTCAAGGTAGCGCCAATACCAGGGAACATGGACTCCAACCTCCACCGCGGCAGAAAAGTGACAGCCGAATGCATCGAGGCAACATACGCTCCTGAAGACACAAGCGTGTATGCAGACCCGTCCTGGAGAGGAGACACCAAAATCGCAGGGGCCGCGGTGGTCCATTCGTCTCTACCCAAAATGACCAGGACGCCTATGCAAGAATGCACAGCTGCAGATGCCCAGGAAGTAGCTGTTGACCTAGCTGTGGTGGAGGGCTATAGAACCACGCTGTCGCTAACAGTACTCACAGACTGTCAAACAGTCTGCCGAAATGACATGAATGGAACGGTAGGTCATCACACGCTCCGCATACTCCTCGCGGTGAGCGACAGAATTTAAAAGCTCTGAAAAGAAAACTGTTGTGATGCGTGGTTCATCAGACGCGCGCGTTCATGAGCGCGCGTTCATGCGAAGGAGCAGACAAGTTTCCAGGGGCGAACGCTGCGTTTATTCCCGCATGTTCGTCGGTGCGTGGCTGGCTGACAATCACCCACCCGTAGGTTGCGGCGCACGCCTTTTATTAGTTTTTGGCGCGCATGCGCATTAGCGACGGCGGTGGCGATAGCCGGACACCACATCCCTCCCCTTTTATATTGGCTAATTTAACAAGCTACACTCCAGCTTGAGATCTGTCCGGTTGTTGACGATCTCTGGTCGGGTAGCGTCTTGCACCCGCCGTCTGGAACGCTTGCGAAGCGAACGGACCACTGGTGGTAGGGGCGGAGGATGTCACTGGATCGATGCTTGGTGGCAACGCCAGGAACTCGTCTCCCTCCTGGTTGGATGCCTCGCGGTCCGGATCCGTGGTCCGCGCGAGCAGCTGATCCTTGTGACGACGCCAGGTTAAACTGCCTCTAGGTGTGGTAGCACGAACGGTAAAAGACACAGGGCCAGACTGCCCCACAACAACACCAGGGACCCAGTTTGGTCTTCCTCGATAATTGCGAGCCATCACTTGTTCACCGACTGCTATGTCACGATCACGACGTGGGCGAGCCACGGATTTCTTGAACTGATTATATGCAACCCTTCCTCCCACCGCTGGCTTGACAACATCGAGTCGATTTCGCAGCCGTCGTCCTAGTAGCAAGTTTGCTGGTGACTCAGTTGTTGTCGCATGGGGAGAGTTGCGATAGGTAAGTAAAAACTTTTGAAGCCTCTGATGTAATGTGTCCGCTCCGCTAGACTTACGAAGAGCGTTTTTAAGTGTCTGAATGAAACGCTCTGCAAGCCCGTTTGATCTGGGATGATACGGTGCAGTAAGCACGTGACGACAGCCCAATTCTTTCACAAAAAGCTTGAACTCTTCGGAAGTAAACTGCGGGCCGTTATCAGTGACCATGGTGTCTGAGAAACCAAACCGCGCAAACAGCTCTCTCAGTTTGTGAACTGTAGCGTCCGACGTAGTCGAGCGCATAACAAACACTTCTGGCCACTTGGAATGCGCGTCCACGACTACAAGCAACATTGCGTTCAAATAGGGGCCAGCAAAATCTATATGTACGCGCTGCCATGGTGCTGTTGGCCAAGACCAAGGGTGCAGGTGCGCTTTGCACGGCTCGGAACGCTGTTCCTGACAACTTACGCAGGCCTTGACACGATTCTCGAGGTCCGCCTCGATGGACGGCCACCACACGTAGCTGCGCGCCAGTCGCTTGCTGCGCACGATGCCTGGGTGCCCTTCGTGGAGTTCGTCCAGCAGCAAGGTGCGCAACTTTGCCGGCACGATCACTCGCATCCCGAACATGATGCAGCCTTGGTGAACTGTGAGCTCGTTGCGTCTGTCAAAAAAAGGCTTCAAATCTTTTTCAGTCACAGACGCCGGCCACCCCACGTTTATGAAATCTATCACTCTACAAAGCAAGGAGTCCCGAGCTGTTGTTCGAGCAATGTCCTGGCTTGAAACTGGCATTGATTGCAACCGCAATGAATAAAAAGTTTCTTCTCTTTCTTGTGTTTCGTCTTTCACCACTTATAGCGGCAGGCGCGAACAGAAATCGGCTTCAGCGTTCTCGCTTGATTTTCTGAAGATAAGCGAATACCGGTACGCTGACAGCGTCACAGCCCAACGCTGCAAACGCGCTGCTGCGATAGTCGGAATACTGGTTTTTGGGCCCAAGATTGTTTGAAGCGGTTTATGGTCGGTGACTAATGTGAACGGACGACCGAAAATGTAGAAATGAAACTTCTTAACACCAAATATTATATGGAACGTGCGCTGCCCAGGTGGCACTGCAGTTATTCCACTGTTCGACTAAAGACTGCTGCCGTCAGTCGCTTGGGCCGCTACAAACGCGAGGGCACATTCTGAACGATTAGAAGCCCGCGTTTGGTTGATAGCACTATCTGCCTCGCTTCTGTAGACATAACCCCAATAACTGACACGCACCACGTGTGGCTTCGACAGCGCGCAGAAGCTCACGCCAATGAGCTCAGGAAGGTGGCGTGGAATAGCACCAAGAGCGCCCCCAGAACTGCTTGCTCCTCTCGCTATGCTGTGTGTTAAGGCGCTGCAGTCGACACGGCAAACTTCAGCTGCGGTTCCCTATTGCAAGGGCCTCTTTCGCAAGCTGGCTGTATTTCTTGTCGGCATCGGTCAAGGTAGGCGATGCGTAAGCGATTGGCTTTGTGCTGACATCATCCAAAACGTGGGAAAGAACCACGGATAAACCGTAGTGCGATGCCTCGCATGATAGCTGCAACGGTTTGCACGTGTCGTAGTGCGCCAAAATCGGCGGAGACGCTAGCAAGCTCTTTATCTTGATGAACGCTGCCTGGCAACGCGCATCCCAGCACCACGGGGCGTTTTTACGTAGCAGCCTGAAAAATGGTTGTGCCACCGTTGCTAGGTTAGGAAGGCACTTGCCGTAGAAGTTGACGACTCCCAGGAACGACTGCAGCTGCTGCCTGTTGTTAGAGGCTGGAGCCTTGAGGAGTGCGTCAACCTTCTCCGTCATTGCAGAGATGCCTTGTGCGCTGATTCTGTCTCCGAGGTAGCGAAGGTCCTGTTGGAAAAAATTACCGTCGATTATGTTACTTCCTAATGCGAAATTTGAGCGCAGCAAATAAGCTGTTTCACCTTTTCGATAGATAGAGGCAAAGAAATCGAGCAACACATGTATGCGCTATCACATAATTTTTTTTTTTAGCAGACGGAGGACTTCCATCGGTCGTCTCGCTCATGGCTCAGAAAGAACTGGCAGATAATTTCGCAGTGGCGAACGGCAGCGGCAATTTCGGGTCGGGCGGTGCACATATACAGATCCGCCGCCACCGATCTGGCTCTCTGATTGCCACCGCACAGGGCGAACGGCAGCGGCAATTTCGGCTCGGGCGGTGCACATATACAGATCCGCCGCCACCGATCTGGCTCTCTGATTGCCACCGCACAGGGGTTGCATTGGAGGAGGAGCAAAGAAAGGAATTAAGTTCTAGCCGGCGCTTTGACAACCGGAGACTCGCAGGAAGAGGGGGGAGGGGGCGGCGTGTACACCCAGCGGCAAACGATGGGGGCAGAAGCGCGCGCAGCAAGCGGACAACACGATAAAGGGAGGAGGGAAGAGATAGCAGCGACTGACTGATGCCGCTGACGCCGATAGTGAGTCAACCCCAGCTGCGGATGAAAGGGGGGCGGAGCTGGTTACGAGGCCGACGACAACGCCGACGACGACGCGAAACCCAGGAACGGACGCCAAAGAGCTGCGCTCTAAAACGAGAACTTCTCTTTCTTGACACGAACGCCTCTTTCAAGAAGTCGTTTTAACACAGCTTCCAGATTGGTAAAATGCTCTTCGTCACTTATTACCAGTGACCAGAATGTCGTCTAGGTAGCAGCAAACGCCGTGCAAGCCCTTCAGCATGGTGTCAATTATTCTTTGGAAAATCCCAGGTGCGGACGAAATTCCAAACGAGAGTCGATTAACAGCAAGCAATCCTTTCTGCGTATTTAACGTGAGGTATTGTTTTGACGACTCAGGCATGGCCACTTGCTGATAGGCCCGGCTGAGATCAATCTTCGAGAAATGCTTACCCCCCGACAAGGCTGTGAACAGGTCGTCCACCTTTGGTAATGGGTAGCGGTCGACGTCAAGGCACGGGTTAACGGTCGTCTTGTAGTCGCCGCAAATCCGTATGCTACCATCTTGCTTCATTACGGGTACCGCAGGCGTAGCGTATTCTGACGTCATAACCGGCGATATAATTCCCAGTTGTTCCTTTTTGGCCAATTCAGCGCCGGAAGCTTTTTGCAACGCGAACGGAACATTCCTGGCTTTAAGGAATCTCGGCTTCATACCAAGTTTAAGAAAAAGTTCGGCGGGTTCTTCCGTTATCGTGCCTAACTCGTCTTTGAAAAGGTGTTGGTACTTCACCAGCAATGCGTCAAGCCTCTTTTGAACGCTGATATGAGAAGGAGTGTCTGACCTTGTACTGTTGTTCAGGTTCCAGATTTTTGCCCACTCCAGCCGGACGGCGCGGAGCCACTCCCGGTCCAGTAGAGGTGGTCCCTTGTGGTCTACGACGTAGAGTGCGAGAATTGCCGAATGGTCGCCGCGCTGCACGTGGACCGAAGAGACGCCCTGGGGTCGTACCAGTGCTCCTGTATAGGTAAGAAGTTTAACTGTAGTAGGATCCAGTACAGCCGAAGGAAAGAGCTTACGGAACTGCGTCTTTGACATCACGGAAACAGCCGTTCCCGTGTCCAACTCCATGTTCACCAAGACGCCGTTGATGGTCATCTGTACGGTGACAGCGTCGCACTGAGCTGCTGACACGCCGTTAAGACTGAGGGTCGAAGCTTTCCGGGACACAACTGTCAGCATCTTCACGTTCTTTTTCACTGGCTTTTTCTTGGAAAAAGTCTTACCACTGCTTCTGCAGGCTCTCTGGATATGCGCCTTCTGGTTGCAACTGAAACAGCTGGCGTCCAGGTGAGGGCATGCTTCACTCGTGTGTTTTGGCGAACCACAGCGAAAACAGCAATTGCGTGTTTTCTGCGTTTCAGCCTGCATCTTGTGCACATCGCTGACAGCGGCATCTGTGCCGCGTGCTTCAGCAGCACTCTTCTCAGCCGCTTCCATTGCAAGAGCCCTGTCCACCGCTTTCGGGAACGTAAGCTTGCTGTCTTCCGTTAAAAGCACTCGCTGAATGTCTTCTCGTAGCAGGCCACA
Organism: Amblyomma mixtum; assembly: GCF_055824585.1. Lineage (NCBI taxonomy): Eukaryota > Metazoa > Arthropoda > Arachnida > Ixodida > Ixodidae > Amblyomma > Amblyomma mixtum. Next base: position 167,352,419 of record NC_143013.1, on the reverse strand, counting down.
CACGAAGTGGTCCCGAAGGGACTCGTCAAGGACGCTTCCTAACTCGCACGTTTGCGACAGTTTACGAAGCTCGGCAACCTAACTAGATATGACGTCGCCTTCTTGTTGACACCTCCGGTGAAACTTGGCCCGTTCTCCAATGACGGACGGCTTCGGGGACAGGTGGTCACTCAAAACTTTCTTGAGGACATCGAAACTTTTCGTAGAAGGCAGGTCTGGAGCAGTTAATGACTTCAACAACCCGTAGGTCTTCGGACTGATAATGCTCAAAAAGGCTTGTACCTTGTCGCCGTCGGGTACTCCGTTGACAATCAGGAACGACGTAAGCCGCTCTTCGTAAGAAGCCCAATCGCTGGCGGACTCGTCGAAGGGTTCCAGTTGGCCCAGTCGCCCAGTGAAGTGCGTCACTGCTGCCTCGGCCCCAGTCATGACGAGAGTCTCCGGCCGCCGCACACTGCAAAATATGATAGTCTTCTTCACGGAGTGAAATTCGGAAACACTTGCCTTCCAAAACTGAAGAACGCCGTCTTCAATCCCATCCTCGTCGCCAGTTGTTGTCACGCGTGGTTCATCAGACGCGCGCGTTCATGAGCGCGCGTTCATGCGAAGGAGCAGACAAGTTTCCAGGGGCGAACGCAGCGTTTATTCCCGCATGTTCGTCGGTGCGTGGCTGGCTGAGAATCACCCACCCGTAGGTTGCGGCGGACGCCTTTTATTAGTTTTTGGCGCGCATGTTCATTAGCGACGGCGGCGGCGACAGCCGGACACCACAAAAACGACAAGACCACCAACAAAACTGTGTGGGCAGCGGAACACATGGGAGTGGCAGGGAACCAAGAGAACGACAGGATAGCTTTAGGATTACATAACTTTGCAAGCATCCCACGAGACCGCCGACTCACGCAAACACCGAAGGAATACTCGGCCTTACTAGAAAAGTACACAGGGAGAAGGATGCGATATACCCCGCCGCACTAACCTCTCAAGAGACAGGAAGCTGGCAGTTGGAGGCAATTACAGACAGGCTCTTATCCAAACCTACATATACTAAACAAAATGCACCCTACGATATACGCGGAGAAGTGTCCCTGGTGCGACAAAACACCAACTCTATATTACATCCCACGAGCCCGCCAAAACAGACGTGCCAACAAGGTCTGGTACAGCGAGCTCAACAGACGGCAGTGGCAAGCGTAGCCCTGTACTGAGGGCAACCGACCATTGATTAGAGGTCGACGACGTCGACACTGAAGACTCCTGGGGATACAATCAAGAAGAGAACGTGCCTGACGGTGTCCCAAACCCACAGAAAGAAGCACCAGAGTAAAATATAGTTTTCCCTTACTTCTTTCCTTCTGAGGTTCTGAAATCGTTTACAGGGCGTCCGAACGAGATTCCTTCCGCGCCACGGTGGCTTTACAAATTTGCGCCGACTTTTGCGACACAACGTTTATGCTGTTTTCACCAATTAGTGAATTCCCTTCCAGACGCGAGACACAATCGGTTTTTGAAGCGAAAGCTTTGCTACGCTAGGTAAAGCTGACAACGTGCTTGCAGGCCACCTTTTGACTTTCAGATGAAGCAAAGAAATTGAAAGGCGCATGACTGGCCCCCTGGTGCAGTGGACCCCTTAGTCGCGTTTTAAGCTACGAACCCGATGAGGAGCAGAAGCTTGGAACCCGCCGCAGTGGTTCAGTGGTCAGGCGCTCGTCTGCCGAGCCGAGTACCCGAGTTCGAAAACAACCGCGGGGGCCGCGTTTCGATGGAAGCGAAACGCAAGAGGCACCTATGTGCTGTGCGATGTCAGTGCACGTTAAAGGTTCCCAGGTGGTCCAAATTATTCCGGAGACCTCCACTACTGCACCTCTTTCCCTCTTTCGTTCTTCATTCATTCCCACCGTCTTCGCTTCCTTTACAGTGCGGTTCAGGTGTCCGCAGAGTTATGTGAGACAGATACTGCGCCATTTTATTTCCTCAAAACCAATTTACCAATTTATTTATTGGCCGTCAGCGTCCATTTTGCTGACTGGCGTTGGCAGCGTTCTAAGCTACGATGATTTCATGTAAAGGAAGAACTTGTGGCGCTCACAAGGTGAGTGGAGGCGTGAATTGAGATTGAAGGTACGTGGATGGATGGAAAACTTTATTACGCGCGCTATTTTGGACCGTGCAAGGTCTCACGGCCACCCCACAGCCCTCACATTACGCGCTTGTGTCCAGGCCACATAGGGCCATGGCATCCCGGTTTGCACACCGCTGGCAGTCGATCCTCCTGCGAACGAACAAGGTCCACTCCGCCACCTTCCCTTCCTTCTGACAAAGTATCCGGCGCCAACGCAGCACCATTGTCAACGAATGGCAAGGCTTTCCGAGGGCTGACGTCACTGACACTGTGCGGGAGTTATCTACGTGGAAGCATCAAGTGGCCTACGCCCCCAACAAGCAGACTTCAGCGCCTGTGCTGCCTAGAAAAGCCCGTGTGCCCTGCAGCAACCCTTTCACACACTTGGCAGCAGCGGTGGCGGCAGCGGCTATCGACAAGCAACTTCACAAACCTACCTGCGTGTTACAGGTTGGTTTTGCTTCACTGTACTTTCTTCTGTCACTGCCGTTGCCGTTGCTGCCACAGCACTGTTTGTCTTAGTGTCGAGAAGCCGTACTGTACGCTCTTAGCTTATTCATAGTCATGGGAACTTTGCCCGATGATACGTGCCTTTCCTCCTATAAGTTTTTTGAAGAAGGGTAAGAAATGATGCAATGCGCAGAGTGTTGCCAGTATTACCATCTAGGCAAATGTGCGGGTGTTAGTGAGCAGGCGTATAAAAAGCAAAGCATTGAAGCAAGAAAAACCTTGAGATGCCCGGTATGTCGTTTATCAAAATCTCGCACCGATGAAGGACAGTACTCAGGTTCTCCCTCCCCAATTTTGACTCAGCACCTTGCTGAAATAAGCAAAGCCTTAGTCGCTCTTACAGCAAAGGAGGATGATTTATCACCCTTAAAACAAACTGTGACAAGCATTGAAGTGTCTGTGCAACACATGTCAGATACATATGATCAGCTGCTACTAACGTCTGATAGGCATGAGAAAGAAATCGATGATATTCGCAAGGGGGTCGACGAAATTAAAAAGAAACCGGACGCAGAAGACATTGGAAAGTTGAAACTTGAATTAAATGATATGGAATGATACAGTCGTTGCCAAAACATAGAAATTCAAGGAATGTCCCTCTCAGCAAATGAAAACTTGCTGAAAAAGTGAACGACCTTGCCAATCAGCTCGATTTGCCTTGCCGCACTGAGAGCGATATTGAGGGATTACACCATCTGTCCGCTCGACCAGACACTGTGCCGCCTGTATTGATCAGGTTTGCAAAAAGATTGACAAAACCAAACTGGATGGCTAAGCGTGCAGGCCTCAAGGACGGTGTCTATGTTGTTGACAACCTGACTGTCTTGAATAAAAAACTGCTGTGGCTTGCGAAATCCGCCGCCAAAGAAAAAGGTACGAATTTGTCTGGAAGAAGGAAGGGAACGTCTATGTTCGAAAGGAAGCAGGTGCAAGAGCCATTAGTATTGGGTGCCAGGAAGACTTGGCTAAGCTAGTGTCGTCTGATCTCGTGTACGTATTTTATACGAGGATCTGCTTTTTGTCACCATGCCCTACTACAATACTAATACATTTAAAGACTTGATCACTAATGCTAGCTACTCTGTAGATAATTCTTTATATATCTATCATTTAAACGCTCAGAGTTTGAAAAATAAAATGGAGCACATCGAAGGCGAAATAGACACTTTATCGCACAAATTTGATTTCCTAGCGTTTACGGAAACTTGGTTTAGCTGTCAGGAGGATGTTATCCCACTGGCAGGGTATGAAAACGTATCTCAGTTCAGGGTAAATAAACGAGGAGGGGGAGTATCCCTGTTCATATAGAGGCACCTGCGTTTTTACATACTGAACAACTATTCACTGGTGACTGACAATTTTGAAGTTGTTACCATTCTGTATTATAATATAGCGATAATGGTGGTGTATCACAGTGATGTGGATGTGTTTTTCCAGTTTTTTTAACCTTTTTTGGAATTTACCAGTCAACAAAAAATGCAAGTTGTATTACTAGGCGACCTGAATATTGATGTCATGAATGTTAATCCAACACAAGTCAGATTAATGGAAATGATGTTATCTTATGGCTGTGACAACATCATTGATACGCCCACTGGAATAAGTTGTCAATCGGAAACCTTACTCGATGTATGTTTCACAGACTTTTCACCCTGCAATACCAAGTCTGGTGTTTTCTCTTCGGGAATAAGCGATCACCTTCCCTTTTTTCCACTTTTTTCATGTGCGAAGGAACCAGATACTCCTGTTTTTATACGCAAAACATATGAGCAAAACAACATTGATAAATTTTGTTTACTTCTGTCTGAAACTGGCATGGATGATGCATTTAAAACAGACAACCCATCTACCGCGTATAACATCTTCCTTGACAATACACTGGATGCGTTCGACAAAGCCTTTCGAGTTATAGAAGTCACAAAATGTAGGAAAGCAAGAAAGGAGTGGATCTCTGGTGACCTTCTGAAGCGTATTAAACAAAAAATGCCTTATTTGCACGATTTCTTGACACACGCAATCAAGATGATTTAAAGAATTTAAAAAGTTTCGAATTAAACAAAACCTTGATTTGAAAAAGGCATTCTGGGTTTTTTGCGCAAAAGACACGACACAAAAGAAACGAGGTAGACAGAACAAGCGCTTACTAACAACTCAGGTGTTTATTGACGGAACATTTGCTTAAATACAGCAGCTGCTCTCATTAAACAAGAAGAGGGAAAGAAGAGACTTCGCATACATATATATCAGATCAGCACAGATCCCATCATCGTACGAGTGAATGCATGTTTCGAGGTCTAATTCTGCGCAAGATAACTGATTTATTTTTTTTGAGAGTAAAAATTGAAGGATTGCTGACACACGAGTTACCCGATTTTCCTATCTCATTAGCCTCAATTATCTCCCTTCCAAGTTGTGTCTTGCACCGGCGGAGTACTGACGTTTTTTCGAGCGCGGGAGTGCAGTTGCGGCAATTCCGAATATGGTCAATCATTTTGCTACCTGACTTGTTCTTGACATCTCTTGCGTGCTCACTCAGCCTTTCATTAAGGCACCTGCCAGTTTGGCCAATGTACTGCTTACCACACGCAAGCGGTATCGAGTACACAACGCTATTTTTACAGGCCACGAATCGCTGCTGGTGTCGCTTTGAACAAGCGACGGCCGCATCCTCCGCATTCACTCTCTTGCAAATCCTGGAGAGTTTTTCACGAGCGTTAAAAACCACTCTAACACCAGCCCTAGCACCGATCTTCTTAATATTATGCGAGATTCCGTGAATGTACGGAATAACCGCCACTTTCTTCCAGTCAATATGACCGGGTATGCTGGCTGGTTCCTTCAGCAGGCTCTTGGCAGTTGATGCCAGCAAGACCGGCTGGCAGCCTGCGCTCGAAAGGCGCTGCAACTGGATGTCAAAGCTGCGTCCTACCAAATGCAGGCAGCACTTGCTCAGAGCGTTGGAAAGGCACGACTTCACAATGCCTCGTTTTACGGCTTTAGAGTGTGCCGAGCTGAAGGGAAGCAGGGCCTTGTTGCCTCTGGGCTCAAAGGCCCAACATACGTGTTCACTTGAAATATGAAGCCCTATATCCAAAAACCCGATGAAATTATCTTCCGGTAACTGGTGCGTCAATTGTACTGGTGCTAGGCACTCTGCAAACGTCGTTAGATGCGTATGTACACTAGCCGAAAAAGATTCTTTGTCACAATCCACGAACACAATGAAATCATAAAGAAATCTAAAAACCCTTAAAACGTTAGTGTCGCGAAGGCAGTCATGCAGCATCTTGTCACGTGTCGCTAAAGATATGTCACTAAGACATGGTGCTAGGCACGATCCAGTGCATACTGCTTGTTTCTGAATGAATGCCATATCTTTCCACTGCGCATACGTGGAAGTTAGGTACATTGTTAACAGTTCGACGAAGTTATCAACCGATAACCCAGCGTTATTTTGGAAGGCTGTTGCACCATGGGTTTCAATACAATCGCGGACATTTTTTAAGAGACAATCGTCAGGTATGGAATAATACAAGTCCTTTATATCTACTGACAGGGCTGACATGCGTTTGCTGTTATTTGATTTTAAAAACTCAATTATTTCGTCCGAATTTTTTAGCCTAAAGGGATCGTTAATTTCTAAAACACTCAACTTGTCCTGGCAGAATCTGGCTGCGGCTTGCTGCCAGGATCCCTTTTCGGAAACAATCACTCGGGAAGGGCATGCATCCTTGTGTGTCTTGAGTGTAAAACCTTGAGTGTAAAACCTTGAGTGTAAAACCTTTTTACACCCTTTGACATTTGTAGCGATCGCTTCTGAAGCCTTCTGAAGATACATCGTTTTTTCTGGGACACAGAAGCCTCCCTCCTTATCGGCCGGTACGATATTCAAGGCATTATCCTTCATGTACCGAATGGTCTTTTCAACAGGTAGGGTCCTAGTTGACGGCCTGTGGCGTTGGAGGAAGTGAACGCCTTCGGAGACACACCTCTCGGCTTCAGCCCCTGAACGTCGCGAGACTTGCCTGACCATTTCCAGTAGTTCAGCTCGAGACTTCCGAGGTTCGGTGGCGAACTTTGGTCCAAGGCTGAGTACCTGCTGGGTCTGTTTCGGAAGTGACACGTTCCCCAACGTGTGGACGGTGTTCTCAGGTCCAGCGTTCACTTTTGGTACGCACCGTCGAAGGATTGGAAGTGTTCGTTGCCACAGGAATTCTGTAGTACTGTTGATCATCACGCACAATTGGCGCCAGTGCGATGAAGCACTGGAAGGCTGCGTGCGCTCTTGTAGCCGAATCCACAGAAATTCTTTGTACAGACGGCACTGCCTCTGTTACTCCGAGCGCCATATTTTGCACACTCTCCTTCCGTGCCCGGGCGAAGGTGTGCAGCCGCCAAACAGCGCTATAACTTCGCCAGGAAGCTCCTTTTTTCGGATATAGACCCCAAGTTCTCTGGACTTGCAAGCCACATGGGCAATGATGGGAAGAAGTTCCGATGGATACAAGGAATAGAGGAAAGGAACGCCTGCAGAACTAGAGATATAACTTACGAGTATGTTTTTGCAGGCTAGTTGGTGCCTAAGCATTCTGGGTTTTTTGCGCAAAAGACACGACACAAAGAGTGTAAAAAGGCTTTACTCGCGAAAGTTAAGACAAAAGCAATGAAATTTATCGAGACGTTAAAGCTGGATGGGCTAGTGCACTCTGTAGAGAAAGCTGAGAAGTTATCTTTAAACATGTTCTTCAGTGGCAACACACACAAGGATGCATGCCCTTTCCAAGTGATTGTTTCCGAAAAGGGATCCTGGCAGCAAGCCGCAGCCACATTCTTGCAGGAGAAGTTGAGTGTTTTAGAAATTAACGATCCTTTTAGGCTAAAAAATTCGGACGAAATGATTGAGTTTATAAATCAAATAACAGCAAACGCATGTCAGCCCTGTCAGTAGATATAAAGGACTTGTATTATTCCATACCTCACGATTGTCTCTTAAAAAATGTCCGCGATTGTATTGACAGCCATGGTGCAATAGCCTTCCAAAATAATGCTGGGTTATCGGTTGACAACTTCGTCGAACTGTTGACAATGTACCTGACTTCCACGTATGCGCAGTGGAAAGATATGGCATTCATTCAGAAACGAGGAGTATGCATTGGAACGTGCCCAGCACCATGTCTTAGTGATATATTTTTAGCGACACGTGACAAGATGCTGCATGACTGCCTTCGCGACACTAACGTTTTAAAGGCTTTTAGATTTGTTGATGATTTCATTGTGTTCGTGGATTGTGACAAAGAATCTTTTTCGGCTAGTGTACATAAGCATCTAACGACGTTTGCAGAGTGCTTAGCACCATTACAATTGACGCATGAGTTACCGGAAGGTAATTTCATCAGGTTTTAAGATATACGGCTTCATTTTTCAAGTGAACACGTATGTTGGGCCTTTGAGCCCAGAGGCAACAAGCCCCTGCTTCCCTTCAGCTCGGCACAATCCAAATCCGTAAAACGAGGCATTGTGAAATCTTGCCTTTTTAACGCTCTGAGCAAGTCCTGCCTGCATTTGGTAGGACGCAGTTTTGACATCCAGTTGCAGCGCCTTTCGAGCGCAGGCTTTCAGCCGGCCTTGCTGGCATCAACTGCCGAGAGCCTGCTGAAGAAACCAGCCAGCATACCCGATCAAATTGACCGGAAGAAAGTGGCGGTTATTCCGTACATTCTCGGAATCTCGCATAATATTAAGAAGATCGGTGCTAGGGCTGGTGTTAGAGTGGTTTTTAACGCTCCTGAAAAACTATCCAGGATTTGCAAGAGTGAATGCGGAGGATGCGGCCGTCGCTTGTTCAAAGCGACACCAGCAGCGATTCGTGGCCTGTAAAAAGAGCGTTGTGTACTCGATACCGCTTGCCTGTGGTAAGCAGTACATTGGCCAAACTGGCAGATGCCTTAATGAAAGGCTGAGGGAGCACGCAAGAGATGTCAAGAACAAGTCAGGTAGCAAAATGATTGACCATATTGGGAATTGCCGCAACTGCACTCCCGCGCTCGAAAAAACGTCCGTACAGCGCCGGTGCAAGACACAACTTGGAAGGGAGATAATTGAGGCTAATGAGATAGGAAAATCGGGTAACTCGTGTGTCAGCAATCCTTCAATTTTGCTCTCAAAAAAAGAAATCAGTTATCTTGCGCAGAATTAGAGCTCGAAAAATGCATTCACTCGTGCGTTGATGGGATCTGTGCTGATCTGATATATATGTATGCGAAGTCTCTTCTTTCTCTCTTCTTGTTTGATAAGAGCAGCTGCTGTATTTAAGCAAATGTTCCGTCAATAAACTCCTGAGTTGTTAGTAAGCGCCTCTCCTGTCTACCTCGTTTCTTTTGTGTCGTGTCTTTTGGGCAAAAAACCCTGAATGCTTGGGCACCAACTAGCCTGCAAAAACATACTCGCAAGTTGAAAAAGGCAAAGTAGCTTTTTTATCGCCTAAAGTTTTCATCAATGCAAAACAGTAGATCACTGTGGCAAGGAATTAATAAGCTCATTGGAAAGAAGCAGCATGCTCTTCCTTCGGAAATGCAAATCACTGGAGTAATGTATAGTGGTGTCTCTGTCGCCAATAAGCTGAATTGCCATTTTTTAAATGTAGGAAATTGTACTTAGTATAATCTTCCCTTAGCTGTAAAATCAGTCGATTCCTTTTTGGTCCCAGCTTGTGAACATTCAATACTTTTATCCCCCACTTCTGAATATGAAATTCTTTCCATTATAACTTCATTTCGTAATACATGCTCTCCTGGCCCAGACGGCATTACTGCACTCGCAATAAAACCTGCTGCTAAGATTATTGCCCTTCCTCTTGCGCATATTTGTTATCAAATGCTTCTTACAGGAGAGTTCCCGGATAATATGAAGTCTGCCCGTGTTACAGTAATTTTCAAAGGAGGCAACAAAAATGATCCCAATAACTACCGTCCGATATCTATACTGCCTTTGTTCTCCAAAGTCGCTGAGCGAGTGATCTTCACGAGGGTATATAAATTCCTGCATTCTAACAATATCATCTGCAAGGAACAATACGGATTTCAGCCTGGAAAATCCACCCAGGCAGCTCTGCTCGAGATAAAAAACAGTCTGATCCATAATATCGAACATAAGCTCTACACTGTTGGTGTATTCCTTGACTTCTCCAAGGCCTTCGATTCCACCAAGCACGACATACTACTTCATAAGTTATACACGTATGGTATCCGCGGAACACCTCACAGGTTACTACAAAGCTATTTGTCAAATCACACTCAGTTCAGGCGACTAAATGATGCCATATCCGACGCAGAAATAATCAAATTTGGCGTTCCTCAAGGATACATACTGGGGCCCCTTCTTTTTACATTATGCATCAATGATGTGTAAACATTTTATCTTATTTTAGCATTGCTCTGTACGCAGATGACTCTAACGTTTTCTTTTCCGGTTCAGATCTTCGTGAACTCGAGCGCTGTTCAAATTGCTGGCTACATGGACTTATCTTGTGGCTTGCAGTCAACAGATTGGAATTGAATGTTAAGAAAACAAAGTTTATAATTTTTCATCTCAAAAATAAACCTATAGACTATCCCATCCAACTACAGTTCAACAATACATTGATTGAATCTGTAAATTCGTGTAAAGTCCTGGGTGTATTTTTTCGTAGTGACCTAGGCTGGGGTGATCATGTAAATCACGTCCGTTTGCGTGTAGCTCGATCTATTGGTGTGATGAATCGCATCAGGTACTTGTTGCCCATACAGGCTCAAAGCAGTTGTATTTTGCCCTCATCCATTCACAACTAGTGTATTGCGATTTAATTTGGGGCACTTGCAACAAAACTGACACAGCCAGATTATTTTCATTACAAAAAGAGCTCTGCGCGCATGTTCTTCTAATGCTTCCTCAGGCGACTGCTTATTACAGTCCTTCAATGTTCCTCCGTTCCCACTGTGCTATAAGCTTTCAGTTGCTGTTCATATTTATCATAAAATAAAGCAGGACATCACATCTTTCAGAAACAAGTGCGTGAACAGAAACATACGCTATAGTCTGCGAGTCACTTCTTTTATTTCCAGTCGTACCCGGACAAACTACGGCACCCAACACATTGATAACCAAATTTCTGCAGTTTGCAATGTGTATCCTTCCATAATTGACCAAGCTGTAACTTGCAAAACCACTTGTCATTTCAAAACGAAAATGAAGATGCTTTTTATGCGTACGACTGACCCATCAAATACTTGTCATATGTAGTGATAGCCTCACTCCTGTCATATTTTCTATTGTGTTGCGAACTGTAGCGTTACTGGTCTTTTTCTTTTCTCTTTGTAATCACATGTGCCTTCATTGACTTTCAACTACTGTGAAAATTGAACTAAAGAGCTTGTTGAGTTGTAATGAATGTAACCACCCTTCTGCCTTTGTTGTGTGACCCGGGGTGAGGCCTCGTCAGGAAGAATGCCAGCAGCTTCTTCCTTTTGTCTCATATCGTGGGCATGTACTGTGCATACAAGATCATGTCTTAATAAAATGATTGATTGATTGATTGGTTGATTGATTGATTGATTGATTGATTGATTGATTGATTGATTGATTGATTGATTGATTGATTGATTGATTGATTGATTGATTGATTGATTGAGTGATTCATGTTGCGTGTCGGAGTCCTGCGACGCAAGGAGGCCCTCCCATTCATCCCATGTACCGATGGCGGGCTGTCCCAGCGGGGGAGGATCGGCAGGGCAGCCGAAGATGTGGTCCAGGGTGGCGTCCGATTCTCCGCTGAGAGTGCACTCTGGGGAAACAGGGCGGAAGTAGGATAGAAGCTGAGGGGTAGGAAGAGTTCGGGTCTGGAGTCGCCTCCAGAAGGTTTGTTGAGAGTGGGATAGGCGGATTTGGGGAGGGGGATAGAGTAGACGGGCATGGTGTACTTGTTGAGTCAGTTCTGTGAACGTGTGTGCCCGCTCCCTTGAGAAATCCCGGCTGGGGTCGCCATTTGCCCGACAAATAAGTCCTCGGGCTATGTTATCGGCGGCCCAATTTCCTAGATTGATAGAGTGACCTGGCACCCACAAGAGCTCAATACGCCTATCGGAATTTAGGGTGCACTATCTCAATATCTGTCACGCGGGGTGATGGACGCGTCCGCGGGCGAAGATAAGAATGGCTGTTTTAGAATCGCTAACTATATCAGCCGCATTTCTTGGGCAATGGCTATTGTTATAGCTGCTTCCTCTGCTTCTTCCGAGGTAGAAGGAGGGTCTATGAAATGGGTACGGGAGGGGGCTGCTGGATGGTAAGCCGCAGCTACTGAATGGTCTGGACCCCATGCGGCGTCCACCCAGCGCACATCCTCTGAAGTGCCATATTTTTAAGCAGAGCTTTGGCTAGCGCGACTCGGCGGGATTGATTGTATTCAGGGCGGACATTCCTATTAAGGAGTTTGAGGATAAGTGGGGTGTGTATGGCGCGAGGGAGAGAGATGAAGTCTAGTGTGTGCACGTATGCGAATCCCCAGAGAATCCAGTATATATCGTCCGGTCTCCGTGCCAGCCACACGAAGGTACTGTGCGTAGCGATGTGCATCTATAAGTTCTTGTATAGTGTTGTGCATTCCAACTTTTAAGAGCCTGTCCGTGCTAGTGCTCTTTGGTAGGTTGAGCGCTGCTTTCGTAGCCATGCGGATTAGAGCAATGATCGTGCCTTTATCCGCACAGGAGAGGTTCAGGTAAGGAGTGGCGTAAAGAATGCGACTAAGCACAAAGGCATTCAGCACGTTGAGATTGTCTGCTTCGTCTAGACCGGCTCGTGAATGTGAAACTCTTCTAAAAGGTGGATGACAGAGTAAGTGGGCTGTTTTAGTGATTTGAGGGTAAGTTTTTTTTTGTCCGTGTCCTGTAAATCCAATCCAATAATGTGGAGGGTAAGTATTTGCGGTATGAGAGTGTCATGCAGGTAAATCGTGATGGGGGAGGTAAGGATACGCCGCGGGCGGATTATGACGAGTGCTGATTTTGTGGGGGAGCATTCAAGCACAATGTTTGCCGCATGAGCACCTATAGTTGCGGTGGCTTCCTGAAGGGTCTATTCTATGTCGCCATCCGAGCCGTATGCGGTCCAAACCATTGTAACATCCGCGTAAAGTGTGTCCTAAGCGCGGAATGCGGCTGAGAGCCTTGGCCAGTGGGATGAGGGTGAGGTTGAAGAGGACGCGAGATAACACCGCCCCTTCCGGGGTACCAATGTTACCAAGCGTGAAGGAGGGCGTCTATATTATCTATATGCAGGGAGACGGTGCGACGTTGAAGAAGTCCCGAATATAGTTGTAGGCCCCAACTGCAGCTCTTGGATACCTTTTAAGGATGGCGCTGTACGTAAATTTGTCGAATGCTTTGGTGAATTCGACTGTACGTAACATGTAATTGAAGACAGTGTGAAATCTGAAGCAGGGCGTCCTGTGCCGAGAGAGGGGCTCGAAATCCTACCATAATATGGGGATATTGTCCATGGGATTCCATGTGTTGCGTGAGACGGGTGAGGATGGCATGCTCAGTTTGCCCAGGCAGGAAGTCAACGAGAACACAGATTTTTCTTTTTTTGGGGGGGGGGGGGGGACCCCGCCGCGGTGGCTCAGCGGTTACGGCTCTCGGCTGCTGATCCGAAAGACGCGGGTTTGATCCCCGCCGCTGCGGCTGAATTTCTTGAAGGCGAAATTCTAGAGGCCCGTGTGCTGTGCGATGTCAGTGCACGTTAAAGAACCCCAGGTGGTCGAAATTTCCGGAGCCCTTCACTACGGCGTCTCTCATAGCCTCAGTTGCTTTGGGACGTTAAACCCCAATAAACCAGAGATTTTGGGCATTAATGGGCTTATTTGGTTTAGGGATGAAAATTATTTTGCCGTGCTTCCATTCAGCAGGTAGCGCCCCTATTTCCCAGCACTCATTGAAGTAGTCGGTGCGAACGGAAATTGAACGGTCATCTAAATTTCTGAGCATGACATTTGTGATTTTGGTCCTCCCCAGGGGTTGAGTTTCGAAGCTTGATAAGGGCTGCTCTGACTTCAACCTCCATAATGGGGGCGTCGAGGGAGGGCTGATCGGAGCCTACATAGTCGGGATATGACACAGCTTGGCCGACACCGGTATAAGTTGATTGAAGTCGGCGTAACAGTGCTTGATGACTTTGTCGTCTTTAATGAGTAAGTGTTTTAAGTGTAAGCCGAGTTTGCTATTCGCTTCATGGGGGCTATCATATGTCGTAGAAGATGCCAGGCCCTGGTGGAGGAGAGATTACCTCCTAATCGGTCACATAATTGGTGCCAGTTAGATTTACGGAGTGTGGCACTGTGCTCTTCCATTTGTTTTTGTAGCTGCGCTAATTTTAGCTTACACTTCCGAATATGTTTCTGGGTTTTCCAGCGTGTGAGGATACTGTTTTGAGCTTGGAGTAGGTGCGCTAAGCGACTATCTGCAACGGGAGTCTCGAGGGTGGCGTGTACCGTTTGTGTGAATGATTTGACATCCTTTTTCAGCTCTGTCATCCATGTGTGGAGGTTAAAGGGGGAATCTAATGTTTTGGTCTCTCTGTGCTTTCGAAGATTATCCCAGCTGGTAATTCGGACATGGTAGTTTTTAGCTTTTTTGGCGAAGTCAAGCTGTATATGATACTGTCACGTAGTGGTGACTGCGTCTACGTGTGTCCCCTGTCTACGTGTGTGCAGTTGAAGTCACCTAATATTGTAGGGGGTCCTTTTTTTGCAGCGTTGGAGGCAGCTTTAATGTGAGAGATTACATCTGAGACCAGTTGTCTCGGAAGGAGGTAAGAGCCGATGATGAAGAGGGGATGAGATCTGTGAGTGGAGGGTCTTAATTCTAGGAATGTGTGAGGTACCGGTGAGGTTAGTACATGAAAAGTGTATGGTACAAAATGTTGAAGGTAGGTGGCAACCCTGGGGTTTGTAGTGGTGTCAGAGGGTAGCAGAGCGTATCCTGGGAACGATAAATTTGTGCCAGCATCCTAAGGTGCTACTATATCAGGCGGTGTGGAGGAAGCAGAGAAGAGCTGCTGCAGGGGGTCTCTTTTGCGACGAAATCCCCTGCAGTTCCATTGTAGGATGCTTAATTGGAGATTATTGCCTGTCAGCTGGGCCATGCTGAAGGGTGGGGAGGCGAAGGATGGAAGCAGCTATGGGGTTGCTATCAGGGATATGTGAAGCCATTCCAACAATTATTTGTAGAATTTGTTGTAGAATGGAAGTGGTTACTTGACGGATAATCGTTTGTGTAAGCTTAGTTATGGCGGCTTCAATGTAATTTTTGAGTCTGAGCCAGAATACTGGCTTCGATCTGTTGGGCAAAGTTTTTTAACTTAGAATCTATGTCTGGACTGTCGTCTGGCCTGCGTTTCTTTTCTGGAAGGGGTGTAGAGGGTTGGGTTGTTGGTGAATAGGATTGGGGTTGTGACGTTCCGTGCGTGAAATACCAGGGCCCATACCTGAGAACATTCTTCTGGAGGGTGAGCGAGTGTGACGTTCCGTGCGTGAAATACCAGGGCCCATACCTTCGGCGGAATTTTCTTTGTGCTCAACCGTCCTACTCCCTTGTCTCCCCTTAAACGGTCCACGTTCGGCGGCGCCGCCTAGACGGAGCCCCCAGCGGCGCCAAGCCACTGAAGGGGTACAATGGTACAAAGGCGCCGGCCGGAGGGAAAGCCAGCCCAATTAGGCATTCCTGGCAGTACAAGGACAAGAGAAGAAAGCTGCCGGCGGGAGACAGGCGACATTCCAACGACGGATGTCGGGGATGCCGCAGGGCGCCGCCGTGGAAGGGAGGAAGAAAAAAAAAGAAAGAAACATTCCAGTCGGGAGGACGGGAGATCGGGCGTGGCCGGCGGAGCAGATATAGCTGGCGAGTGCGGACGAGGGGCAGGCAGAGAGAACGAGATCGTTCACGAAAAAGGGTCCTTCAGCGCCGAAGCCGGACGGCGCGCAGCTTCTGCCAGCCACCGACGGATCGCAACTCCGGAGACCATCCATCGCCCCCAGGACGGCGTCGCCACGTAAGCTCGGACACCCCAGCCTCTGATGTACCATGTATAATTATTGATTACATCATTTTGTTTAAACTGAGCCATACGGTGTCTTCTTGCCTCTCCGTCCCGTGTGGACCTGCGCATTATGTGGGGTCGTCACACTGGTGTCAGAAGTGGGGTCTCAAAAGCAAATGTCCTCTGAATGCTGCGACATTCATGACTTCAAAATTGTAATGAAAGGGGAATCACGGGACTGATTGTGGGACTTTGACCCCCATTTGAGAGGCTTGAGGCACCGGAGGGCTGGAGCGGAAAAAAAAAATGTCTGTAACTGACGGAGCTCCCACTCCACAGCCGTCGCTCGGAGCAAGCATGCTGGCATTAGGAAGCGTCATTCCGACGTTTACGGGAGATAAGACAGGGGTTCCAATCTGCGATTTCTTTTCCATGCTAGAAGAGATTGGGAAAATGGGGGGATGGTCCGATGCTCAAATGCTGGGAATGGCGAGGTGTAAGATGGCAGGAGCTGCTCATGATTTTGCTTGGCGAAACGAAAAAGTAAAATCCACAAAATCATTTGCGGAATTTAAGAAGCTCACGTTCGAGCATTTCGACACTGAACCACGTCATGTGCGGGTACAGAGGTTCCGCGACGCCGGACAGATGGTAGGGGAGGACGTGCGAACGTTTGCGTCGCGGCTTCAGCGCCTAGCGCACGATACGCTGAGTAGGGAGGAGGAAGGAGACCAGCTAAAGAAGAAATACGCGGAGGAACTACTTAAAGAGGAAATGACCGCTTTGTTTTTGGCTGGTCTGCAAGACCCCGTGCGCCGGTTCGTGCTCTCGCGCAAGCCGAGCAATTTCGACCAAGCCGTGGCGGCCGCATTGGATGAGGAACGAAATGAGGCGCTAACGGCGGCCGCAGCGAGAGTTCGCGTCGTAGAGAGAGCGGTGCCCAACCCTGAGGTTGCTCTCTTGACAGAGCGGTTAGACCGCTTAGAGCAGCTGCTATCTCAGCAGGTGGAACGCCAGGTTGAAGCGGGCGCTCAACGGCGCCCATTCGCTGGAAACCGGAGACCGCCACAAAGCTACAGGCGCGGTATGCGAGATTTCGAAGAAATCGCGTGCTTCGCGTGCCAGGGTCGCGGACACATCGCAAGGTTCTGCCCAAACGTGCGCCGTGGGGAGCCACAAAGAGAAGCAGGCGAGACACGCCCTAAGCAAGCCTACAGCGAGGCTCCAGATACAGGGACAAAAAACTAGGTTGTCCTCCCCATACTGATGAGTGTGGGGAGGGAGCAGTGGGTAATGAGGTGGTGGTGGTTTGTGTGGCCGACGAGGCATGCCCTGTTGTGCGTTGCAAGTTAAACGGTTGTTGCATGGAATTGTTGATAGACACAGGGTCAAAGGTGACCTTGCTTAAGGAAAGCAGCTTTAACACGCTTCGAAGGAAAGGGGATCGCGAGGTGTTGGAAGCGTCTGGTGGTATGGCAACCAAATTTGTAGGCATTACGGGGGATCCTCTTGGCATAAGTGGGCTCTACCGGTTACACTTCACTCTCGGCGGAATTGCATTGGAGCACCCCTGCTACGTATGCCCGGACTCGGTGTCTCTGCCAAACGGAGTGTCAGGTATATTAGGGTAGGATTTTTTGAGAAAAGGGAAGGTAGTAGTCTCATTCTCTGAAGAAGAAGTTAATGCGGGGGGCTCAAAAGTTCCGTTTTTGAACAGGAGCAGGGCTGAGGTTCGCAGTACCGATATTGACACCCGTCAAAGAGTGGGATCATTAGAGAAGGTATATTCGCGGGTTGCCGTGAAGCTGGTCGATGAGGCTGTCGTCCTTCCGTGGTCGGAGCACATTTTGTACGCTTATGTGCCTGCAGATGTAGAGAGCGGCGCCGTGGGAGTGCTTGAACCGGTCGACTCTCTTAGTAATGGCCTGAAGGCAGCCGCGTGCCTCGTGACTGTTAATGACGCCCACAGAGTGCCCCTATGGGTGGTTAACTGTAGCCAGCAGCCACTGAGCCTTCCCAGGAACAAAACATTGGCTTTCTTCACCTCTGCGATAGAGACACATGAGCCCACCGATACGGTACTCGCAACTGTAGAGCATGCTAGTCCTTCGGCTCCTCCAAATGCGTTGTTCGATCTTTCCCACGTAAAATCCAGGGAGAGGGAGGCTCTGGCTGGTTTGCTGAACGACTACTCAGAGGTATTCGCCGCGTCCAACCTGGATTTGGGCTGCTGTGGCGTTATAAAGCACAGGATAGAAACCGGCACTTCATCGCCCGTTTACCAACGTGCGTACAGGATTCCTTACTCCCAACGTGAGGAGATGGAGCGGCAGGTGCAGGACCTTATTGATCGCGGCATTGTCGAACACTCAAAGTCACCATGGGGAGCACCGGCACTATTGGTGGAAAAGCCAGATGGCTCGTATCGATTGGTGGTGGACTACCGCAAACTAAATGCCGTAACTCGCATCGATCCATACCCCATTCCCAATATACAGGAGACGCTTTCTCAGCTGGGCTCTGCCAGGTACTTCACGGTAGTGGACATGGCGGCGGGATTCTGGCAGATAGCAATGGATCCGGCAGATGCTGAGAAAACGGCATTCAACACGCCCTCAGGGCACTATGAATGGAAAAGAATGCCGATGGGTCTGGTCAACAGCCCTGCTGTCTGGCAGAGAAACGCGGATGTTATCCTGGCGGGTCTTCTGGGGAAGCTGTGCTTCGTGTATATGGATGACATAATCATATACAGTGACAGTTTTGAGAAACACTTGCGCGATATTGAGCAGGTTTTGGTACGACTAAGAGGAGCTGGTCTCAAGCTGAAGCCTTCTAAGTGCCAATTCCTCAAAAACGAGGTGAAATACCTCGGGCACGTTGTTTCAGCTGACGGCGTGCGACCGGACCCTGAGAAACTAAGGTGTGTCTCGGATTTTCCATCCCCGACTAGTGTCCGCCAGGTCCGGCAGTTTCTCGGCCTGATCGGTTACTACCGAAGGCACATAGAGGAGTTCGCCAAGCTCGCTAAGCCGCTCACTGCCTTAACAGCCAAAAATGTCGCCTTTCGCTGGTGAAAAAACGAGGAGGATGCTTTTGGGGCCCTGAAGAGGAAGCTAATGAGTGCACCGCTGTTGCGCCACCCGGATTTTAATTTGCCCTTCGTTTTGGCCACAGATGCGTCAAAGTTCGCAGTTGGTGCTGTGTTATCTCAGGTTATCGAGGGCAAAGAACATCCCGTGGCTTTTGCTAGCCGACAGCTGAGCCCCACAGAGCAGAAGTACGGAGCTACAGAAAGGGAGTGCCTCGCCGTTGTCTGGGCAGTAAAGCACTTCAGATGCTACCTTTACGGCCGCCAATTCAAGCTAGTCACAGACTGCCATCCTCTGAAATGGGTGATGAGTGTCAGGGACCCTAGCTCGTGACTCGCTAGATGGAATCTACAGCTGCAGGAATACTGCTTTGAGGTGGAGCACAAGTCAGGAAAGACACATCTGAATGCTGATGCGCTCAGCCGTACAGCTGCCGTGTCAGCTATAGATGAGTTTGTCCCCGTAGACGACCCCGCCGAATTACGCACAGAGCAGTGCAAAGATCCTGACTTGAAGCGAATAATCGAAAGCTTAGAGGGCGCACCATCTCACCCCGAACAGCTAGGTTATTTCATTGGCAAAGACGGCACCCTGTGTCGGCGCACGAGGCCAACCAGGAAAGGGAGACCAGAGAAAACCGCTTGGGAGAGAGTCGTCATACCTCGGTCGTGGACAGAAAGGGTTCTTCGCGCGTTCCACGATGCGCCGTGCGCCGGTCATTTTGGCGTAGCGAAGACACGCAGGCGCGTCGAGCGTTTGTACTTTTGGAGTGGCATGCGACAGGATGTTAGAGACTACTGTGCGAAGTGTCATTCCTGTCTGGAAAGAAAAACACCCAAGGGACGCAGGCCAGCACCAATTCAGCCGTTCCCTGAGGTTTCGGCTCCTTTCGAGCGGACAGGTATGGATATAATGGGCCCATTGCCCACGACCACTTCTGGAAATAGGTACATTTTAGTATTTGTCGATCACCTTTCAAAATACGCGGAAGCGGTAGCACTCCCAGATCAGAAAGCAGACACGGTTGCAAGAGCATTTGTCGAACAGATCGTGCTCCGACATGGATCTCCGAGGCAACTCTTGACAGATCGGGGAACAAACTTCGTGTCGCAGCTAATGAGGAGAGTTTGCGAGCTGCTTAAGATCACTAAGAAGCAGACAACACCGTACCATCCGGCTTGCAACGGCGCGGTGGAGCGACTGAACCAAACCGTGGCCGGGTTCCTGTCGCATTTTGTTTCGCGCGACCAGCGGGACTGGGACTTGTGGCTCCCGTATGCAATGTTTGCCTACAATTCCGCAGCACACGAGAGCACGGGCGAATCGCCATTCTTTCTTCTCTACGGCCGAGACCCGGACCAGCCTAGTGAAGTGCCAGAGGGCCCCCGTCGTGTCCCATACGCTTCACTGGACGACTATAAGGTTGAGCTAGAATCGCGCTTGCAAGTGGCGAGGGACATCGCAAAGGAGGCCTTAAAGAAAGCGGCGAAGCGCAGGAAGGAGGTGCACGATCGCGGTGCTAGAGACGCGCCGTTTGATGTGGGGGACAGCGTGTACATCGAAAACTGCCAAAGACAGATTGGGTTGGCTCGTAAGTTCCAGACGAGGTGGAGAGGACCGTGCGAGGATGTCGAGAAGCTTTCTCCGGTAAACTTCAGGGTCCGAGACGTGAACCGCCGCTTGATAAGGATACACGCAAATCGCCTCAAGTCGGCACCGGTTCAGTATTCACGAAATGAGGAGGGGGAAAGCGCAGATTTTGATGGGGACCGAAGTGAAGCGGAGCGCGCAGATTGTTCGCAAGAAACGCCCTCTCCTGCATTTGTTCGGCAAGCGCCAGAGGTTACGGCAGGAATGCCACCTGATTTACTTCATGCATTGCTGGAGGAAGGAGCGCGCGAGGTTGCCGCGCAGATAACGCCAAGAGAGGCTCCTGCCACGAGCCCTCGCGAGTCTCAAAGCAGACAAGGGGTCACAGAATTACTTGGTACGGCTCATGAACGCCGATATCCGCTCCGAAATCGGAAAGCTAAGTCGGACTAATGGCGTAAACAGAGCGGAGTTGGGGACTGGTTAAGACTGTGTAATGCTGCAGCTCATAACATTGCTATGTGCTTATGTGTTAAAATATCGGAGTTGCTAGTTAAACCTTTCTGCCATTAGGTAACACTTTTACAGGATGCAGAACATGCCCGACTTCCTTTCGTTATCTATATATTTTTTTGTCTGTGCCATGATTGTGCTGGAAGTGGGAGCTCCTTTGTAACTGTGGTAAATTTATTTCGTCCAGTTTGGACTAGCAAGGAGAGGCTTGGGTGCTGAGTTTCATGTTTGTCTGTGAAAGAAGATCAGTGCTGCCCCTGGAGATGCCAGTTATGACAGCTGCGGCACATGGTGCAGTGCAGTGGTGTTGTGTGCAGCGAAAAGTGTTTTGTCGGACGGAATGTGCGAGGCGATTCAGAAAAAGAAGGGGAGCTCCCTGGACTCAAATGTTCGGAGAACATTCTTCTGGAGGGTGAGCGAGTGTGACGTTCCGTGCGTGAAATACCAGGACCCATACCTGAGAACATTCTTCTGGAGGGTGAGCGAGTGTGACGTTCCGTGCGTGAAATACCAGGGCCCATACCTTCGGCGGAATTTTCTTTGTGCTCAACCGTCCTACTCCCTTGTCTCCCCTTAAACGGTCCGCGTTCGGCGGCGCCGCCTAGACGGAGCCCCCAGCGGCGCCAAGCCACTGAAGGGGTACAATGGTACAAAGGCGCCGGCCGGAGGGAAAGCCAGCCCAATTAGGCATGCCTGGCCGTACAAGGACAAGAGAAGAAAGCTGCCGGCGGGAGACAGGCGACATTCCAACGACGGATGTCGGGGATGCCGCAGGGCGCCGCCGTGGAAGGGAGGAAGAAAAAAAAAGAAAGAAACATTCCAGTCGGGAGGACGGGAGATCGGGCGTGGCCGGCGGAGCAGATATAGCTGGCGAGTGCGGACGAGGGGCAGGCAGAGAGGACGAGATCGTTCACGAAAAAGGGTCCTTCAGCGCCGAAGCCGGACGGCGCGCAGCTTCTGCCAGCCACCGACGGATCGCAACTCCGGAGACCATCCATCGTCCCCAGGACGGCGTCGCCACGTAAGCTCGGACACCCCAGCCTCTGATGTACCATGTATAATTATTGATTACATCATTTTGTTTAAACTGAGCCATACGGTGTCTTCTTGCCTCTCCGTCCCGTGTGGACCTGCGCATTATGTGGGGTCGTCACAGGGTGTTCGTAAAGAAGTGCGTGGCGAAACGGTAGGAGGGATAGAATTAATGGCTGCCCGAAGATGCCTTACGTCTTCCCGCAGGAGAGCTGTCTCTTCCTCCTGCTGTGAGGTTTGGGGTGTACTGGTTGGTTTGATCCAGGCTCGCTGGCGATCTTGATGAGACACTAGCGGTGGAAAGTCGTTTCGCGTGGGCACTGGTTGCTTGGGTTTCGGCGCGGCCTGTCTACGAGGTGGAGGGGTCCTGGTTTGCACGAGCCTGTGCCGGTAAGGTGGGAACCACCACAAAGAATGCAGCTTGGCGTGCATAGGGTCTCTTGAGGGGTGTGCTTCTTGCCACACCGCGGGCAGAGTCTAGCCTTCGGGACAGGGCACAAGTCGTACCTGTGTCCAGGTTTCCTGAAGTTAGTGCAGGCATCGGAGCTACCCTTGTATTTTGTGCAGCGGTGTACCACACACACATATTTAAAGGTGTGAGGCACGGGACCTGAGGCAAAGGTTATTAGGATGGACGCTGGTTTTTCCATGCGTCGGGCCACTATCATGTTAGCCTCCAGGTTTCGGTACTTGAAGTCACTTAGGATTTGCTCTGCTGTCTCATTCCAGTACGCCCGAGAAATAACACCCTTGACTGCCGCTGGAGGGGCCACGATGTACGCGGCTACCGGGTATTGCTGTCCATCTAAAGTAATTTGCTTAATTTTGATCAATGCAAGAGCTGTTGTCTCGGCTACCGTCGCCACTGTGAAGGTGTTGTTAGTTGGATGGATTCTTGTGTGCAACTCGCCTATCACTGAACAGTTGAGCGCCGAGTGAAGTGCCTGCAGGATACTGGGAGCCGGGAACTTCTCCAGGGAGGGGCCTCCTCGCAGGCGAAAGACGACACTGATAGTTCCCGCCGGCAGTGGGCCGAGTTGCTTACTGCTATGGACGACGGCGCGCGTCATGGCGTCTCCTTGAACGCGCTTCGGGAGATTCCAGATGCAGCACCCGGTGTCGCGCCGGCGTTGCTGGCGCTCGGCTTAGGTTGAACGAATGCCGATGCCGGGTGTTTTGGGGGCAAATTCGAATCCGTGGTCCGATTACGGTATGCGTGGAGCATAGTTTTTCACTCACCAGGGTGGCAGTCCAACTTGTGAGAGGTCTCTCCATCCACGACCTCCTCCATGGCTGTTGGGGAGTCAGGAACGCGGCGCGCCGGCGAGGGTCGCCTCGATGAGGCTAGGCTTAGCGCAGCGGCGTGGCTACCAGAGACATTTTCACCAGGTAGCTCACCGAGGTCATTGGGCAGATCAAAAAGATGGAAGCGATTGGGGCCCGAGAACCTTCCAGGATCCGTGAGGGCCTTTGTGGGTCCTAGAAAAGACTTAGCTGGGCACAGGAACCAGAAATTAGCGGAGCCGATAATAAACATGTCCGCTCAGTCGGGCCGCCTAGGGGCCAACCGGTAGGTGGAGTGATGGCAGATGTGGCCTGCATGCGTTAGCGCTAATAACCTTGTTGCAGACAGGCGTCACTGCAGGAATAGGCCTCAGCGTTCATTGGGTGAGCAGACCGTCGCGACCGCTGTGCAGACCGCTGTGCGATGTTTGTGCACGATAAAGATCCCCAGATAGTCGAAATTATTTCGAAACGCTCCACCATGGCACCTCTTCCTTCCTTTCTTCTTTCACTCCCTCCTTTATTTCTTTTGCAGCGTGCGTGGGGTGTCCACCGAGAGATGCAAGACAATTACTGCGTCATCTCCTTTCCTAAAAAACAATTTCAATTTCTCTCCAGTGTCCGGGAACGCACTCAACGTCAGAGACGCCAAGTCGTGTATCGTTGCCCGATATGCTACAACTTTCGCTCTCTAACCGGTTCAGCAATAGTTGAACCGTGGAGGGGTCAAAACGTTTTAGTGCTGCCGGGCACATCATGTATTGGTGAGAAGGCGGAGAAGGAGCCGCTCCTCCGCCTTCTTGACGCCTTTACATGGGCAAGGGTAAAGGCGATGACTATCTTGATAGTAGATTGTAACATCTTTGATGGAATAGATCGAATTAGCATCCGGTTCGTGATCGGGTGGGGAGGAGAAGGCAGCCAGATGAGAGAGTGCGCGGGTGGCCGCATCTGCTGCCTCGTTTCCTGCAAGCCACGGATGAGCAGGGGCCCATATAAGGTAATGGTGTGCAAAGTCCGTATCCCGTATGCAATTTTGGTACATTCGATAGGCTAGGAAGGTACTGCAGCCTTGTTCGACGCTCCGACAGGCCCCTTGCGAGTCGGTAATTAAGCATTTTGAATCGGTATGTGAGGCTGCGAGAGCAATCACGACCTCTTCTGCTTGTGTTGCATTGCAGGTTCTGAAGGTGAGGCGTTAACTGTGTTGCTGTTGTGAACTATCACGGCCGTTTACCATCCCCCGTAGTGAGGGCCGGAGGCGACCACGTAGCAAAACACGTGTTCTGTTGCTATATAGGCGGGATAGGGCTTCCGCTTGTCCCAGGCGCCGGCCATTATGGTCTTGGTGTGAAAATGTTGGCTGGAAGAGGTGGCAGATTGAGAGCGCGTCTCCACAGCTCTTTGATGTGAAACCTGTCTTCCATAGGAGTACTGTGTGGGATATGGAGTCGGGAACACCCAGCTGTACCCAGTTGGACCGGCAGGGGCATCACAGCAAGAGTGAAGAGCAGCGGGGAAAGTACCGCCCTTGGGGGGTTGCCCGCGTGCCGAGTAGGTAAGGACCATGCTCTCTACCTTAGATGCAGATGTGGGATTGACGATATATTAGAAATTGGCATATCTATCGGATTAAGTTGAGGCCACAGTTGGCCTGGCTTAGGTTAGTATGATCACGTATGTTAAATTGTCAAATGTCCCATTAAGATCCAATGCGAGTGCTACCCGGTCACTATGGGGGCAGCATCGATGAAGTAGCGTGTGCCACTTGTTAAAATCGTCGGTTGTAGTCGACAGGGCATGCAATTCAACAGACTGGTTGCCAACAGAAGTGAAGCATGGCAGGAGGTGGCAGAAATTTACGTATTTAGGCGGGTCAAGATTCGGAATTTTGCGAGAATAAGGTGGATGCAGCTGGCACAGGACAGGGTTATTAGGGGAGGTATGGGAACGGCGCTGTCCTTCAGGGGGCGTCGTTAGCTAATGCTAATAATTATATCGGTCGCACCCCTGAGATAAACAAGTGAATATTTACGCAGTTATAGTCTTAATAGCCTTACTTGACGTACGGTTTCAATATGCAGCATTGCGGAAAATTGTGGGCGCCGAATGCCAGCCTTTAAGAGTATAACAAGACAGCATTCTCGTGTCGTGTTTCCTCTCTTACTCAGTTATCTAATTTATCACTAGCGAACTCATAAGCAGTTGCGTACATATCACGACATGCCTCTAAGGCACTTCGCTCCGTCAAAACTACAACGCAGTCACTGGGCTCACGTTTATTCCGCTTCAATCAACGTGCATTCATGCTCTGGTATCCAAGTAATGCAGTAAGGTATTTGCCTGGGCTAGTCGGTACATTGTTAAAACTGAAGGCACAACGCACGAAGGACATGTCTAAAGCAGATACGAACACAGCGCTCTGTTTCTACCTCCCTTAGTCCTGCCCTTCGTGCGCTGTGCCTTCAGTTTTAATCTGGTATCCAAGTATCCGAAGGTCCTGGGTTCAACTTGCACCCAAACACGTCGCCTAGTGGTTATGCTGCTTGGCTGCTGACGCGAAAGACGCGGTTTCGATCCCGTCGGCGTCGGTCGAATTTCGATGGAGGCAAAATTCAAGAGGAACGTGCATTGTGCGATGTGAGCGCACGTTAAAAAATCCCAGGTGGTCGAAATTTCCGGACCCCTTCACTACAGCGTCCCTCATAGCGTGAGCCGCTTTGTGACTCAGAATGGGCTGTAATCAACCGAGTGGCTGTAATCGAAAGAGGATGATGTGAGGATGCTGCGAAAAAAATATTTTTGAAATTGGATGAATAGTTAATTAGAGCCAAAAATTTTTAAAATGTGGACAAGGCCAGAGCAAAAGTGGTGCTAAATTTGAAAATGCTGGAAGTCTGGGCCACTTGACCAGAAGTGTGGGCGGAGCCAACGTGTGGCGCCAAATGTGGAACTCCGGAATGAGTACCGAGATGAAATGAGAGAAAATGTGCAGTTAATCGGGATCCAATCAGTAAATAATGATTATAGAAAGTGTCAACAAGGTGAACTAAGGTGCATTAAGTTTGAATAAAGATTATTTAATCTTGAATTAACGGAAATTATTGCGATTTAAATGTGAATTAATGGCACATTAAGGTGAACTAGAGTGAATTAAGTGAATAACTGTGAATTAATTGTGAACGAATTGATATTTAGGGGGAATTAAAATGAATTGTTTTTAGTGAAGTGTGTAATTAAGGAACCAATTAAAAACAACAAAGGAACTTGAAATGAGGAAGCCTCATTGCTTTCGCATTGCTCGAATGCGGGGTACCCCAGGGGTCTTGAATTTTGCTGGGGAAACACTCTTTGTACAAAGTACGCTGTGTGTTTGGCAAAATTTGAAGGGAGGAATGGACCTCTTCATAAATTTCGCCGTGCCACCAAGCGGCCGCGCAAAGAACTCTCGGAAAACTAAGCGCCGCGACGCCCGCGGCGCCGCACTCGCGTCTTTTCGTCCGTCCCTCCGACTGTGCCTGATCGCCGGAAAGCCTTTCTCTGCCATCTCATCGCCATCGCTGTGTCTTAGTCCACCTGTGTTGTCTGTTGTTCCTTTGCATCGCATGACACTGTTGGATGTTGCGTTCCGCGGTCATGGATCACCACAGAGCACCAGTAGACGCCAAGACAGGCGTTCGCCCAATGTATGTGTACGTAGAACCAACGCCGCTCATGTGCCCATGGTTATGGTGAAAAACATTATATATAAAAGCCTAAAAAAACAAACATTATGCCGCAGCATTGCGGGTGGCCTTCAGGCTGCCGGTTGTCGCAACTTCCTCTGCCCAGGTCACCAGCCGTAGTTGGAGATTCCCATGCACCCATCGCTTCGCGTCCCGCTGCTGTCCAGCTGCCTGAAATGGGTGCGCCCTTTTCGTTTGGGGCGTGCTGTAGCTTCCAGGAGTGTTTTTTTTGCTGGTGCTGTTGACAAGTCATCAGACAGCTTGGTCTTGCACTGATCGCTCGGGGTCGTGTTGTTTCAACTTCAGCAGCAACTGCATATGCGTGCACCGTTGCTTCCATTTATTCGCAATGCAATAGTATGCATTTTGCGACGTGAATATGTGTCCACGCGAGAGGAGGGAGAAGTTGTTTCGCCGCCAACGCTTCAGCCACCGCTTGGGCGTGTAATGTGATGTTGCATAAGGTCGCGTTCATATGCATGTTATGTACGATGAAAAGGAAAAGTTCGGCAAGCATTAGCAGCCCGACAACCATCTTCTCTCGAAAGGAGTCTTACCCGTAGCCACAGCAGGAGTCCGTTCCACATACACTCGGTGTGGAAATATCGTGGGGAGACGATCCAGGTATCCCTTGCAGCTGCTAGTGTTGAAATGCGCACCACACATTTTGTGGTATTTCGAAGGCTTCCACAGGGTAAATCGCCTTTGCGAACCTTGCCTATTTATCCTGCGAACCCATTCTAGCTTCATTTTCTTGCCCTTGATGAATGTGTAGAATGAAATGTTGATGTCCTTTCTCGTGTTGTTACTACAGCCGGGCACGCAACACGTTTGACCGCCACCACGATTCTCCTTTACAGACATGTCGAATGTCTAAAAAAGTCACCACAGAATTGCAGAAAGACTAACGGATAACCACCTCAGCACTGCGCTGCAACCTTTTGCTAAGGGACACCAAGAGCGCGCACTAGAAGACGCACAATGGCTGAACATGGTGCACAGCCCAGCAACATGCTTGACAGCAGCCGACACGGGCGGCGATCGCTCCTTTCTCCCATCATGCTTTGCGCGGATCGGCTAGGGAATGGCGCGGCACTGCAATTTGTGGAAAGGTCCATACGCTGGGCATAATTTTAACCGAGGAATAAAAAACGTTGCAGAAATCTTATGCTGCACTCATGAGTTGACGCGATAGCGTATGACAGTGTATGCCATTTGCTGCATCATCGAATCCTGATGCGACTCTTTAGGTTCTTTTTTTAGTATTTCCATTTTTCGAGTCTCTTGCACAAAGCAGTGACGTGGCAGACTCCGAGAACTTTTATTTTCTAAAAGGTTCATTTATTAGGATAATCATACGATTGATTACACTTAGCATCAGCAAACACTGGCTGCCCATTCTGAGCAGTTTCACACCTTTCAATTTATTTTTCACTTTTTTCAATTTTTTCAATTCATGATTGATAAATTATGCCCTCTAAAATTTTTAATTACCATCGTCAAGCATTGCCTTCTCATTCATGAGCAGTTTTACACCTTTGAACCCATTTTTGCAATTCTTACATTTTTCTTCTCACTTCTTTATTTAATCATTTAATCACAATGATTTCATTAAATCGTCATCATCTGTCACACAACAATCAATCGTCAATAACTACTACCATAAATTACCATGATACTGCCACGTAGCGGTGACTGCAGTTCGGCAAGAACGAAAACATCGAGAATGGCTTCTAAACAAAACTCTTTATTTGGGTTGGCTTTCGCCCGCACAGGCCTGAATTATGGAGGACAGCGAAACGCAAACTTCGAGAACAGTTTGGCCAGCTGGAAGCAAAAACGGCGACAGCCACGTGAATGGGGCTTGCACTGGCATCGCCAGCGATACGAAAGTACATCAGGCAGGAACAGCTATGTACAAGTGGCAGCTAGGAAGTCTAGAGGAGATGGAGAGAAGGGCATCAAGCTAAACCCAAAGAATGAGGTCTCAGTCACTGAAAAGAGGCAGCGAAATCCGAAAATTAGGAGGCTGGGAGTAACTTGGTGCTTATCGGTGGTGACTCAAACATGAGAAGGTGCAAAATAACTATAATTGAGCGTATAAAGTGTGATAGGCGGGTAGCAGTCGATGTATTCCTAGGAAGGACAATGGGTGAAGTACTACGCGAGACGAAAAGTGAAATTTCAGAGAATGTTGCAGGGCATATCTTGGTAGTGGTAGCGGCGGGGCTAAATGCCCCGAATGGTGACGCTGCACAAGTAGTGGAGAGATTAGCTGAGACAGTCGATGGTATAAGTGGGATAGCACGGCAAGTGCGGAGAGCGGTGTGTACAGTGTCGGCGATGCAAGGAAAGAATGGAGAGGTTGCTAACGACGATGTGAATCTCAATCGACATAAAGTCTAAAAGAACTAATGCAGCACTCCCACATTGGGCACGAAGACGGGCAATTCAGTATGCTACCAATGGAGTTCAGCCTAGGCAGAATGGAGCAAACCCTTCTCGCCGCATGCAGATTCGCTACCGACAATGGCTGGCAACATGGGTAGGGGACAGATATACTCGAGGAAAGGTGACGTAGTCCGGCAGTGGAACTGCAGGGGATTCTAAGGAAAAAGGGTGGGGGGTCCTTCAGCAGATAATTCAATCGAAGGAAAAGCCACCCTCGGAAATTGCATTGCAAGAGGCCAACGCCAGACAAGTTGGCCTCAAGGGATAGAAGTGTTTCCGCAGCTCGCGGGTGGACTTGGCTCAGGTGGCCACTCTTGTTGAACACAATACTGCACTTACCCAGCATGACGTTTACGGAGACATAGAGGCGGTTTTGGTGGAATACCATTCAGAAAATAAAAAGAGAATCTCTTTGTGCTCAATATATACAGCCCACACAGACAAACTAATGCTAAATTCTCGCCCTTATTCAAAAAAGGACTTAGGGTTGCCGGCTGCGAACCACTTCTAATCCGCGGGGACATTAATGCTAAACACCAAAAATGGGGATATAATACACAATGCCGGAAAGCGAAAACCCCGCTTGAATTCATATTATCCAATGGGCTCTCTCTAATAACAGATGTGCCGACACCTACGCGCACGGGGAACGGCGTCTGCAAAGACACCACGCCGGATCTTACACTAATTCACAAATGTGGCCCACTTCAATGGTGCAACACAGGAAAAAACTATGGTAAAGACCATATGGTCATAGAAATGCAGCTCATCTTTAATTTTCGCGACTCGGTGTTACGAGTCAAAATCATAGATTGGGATAAATTTAGGTCCATCAGGGAGGCTGCGGGCAATAAGTCCTGGCCTTCTCTGGTTGGTGTAAAAAAGAATTTAATTGGCATTGAAGGAGGCCACGAAAGAACAGGCGACGAATCTCCAAGTCCCAAAATTAGGCAACCATCTTTTAAATCTTATTGAATCCAAGAGAAATTTGGAGGGCAGGTGGAAAACGCAAAAATAGAACAGAAACCTCACAACAGGGATTGCTAAGCTCAATAAGGAAATTGAGCAGTACGCAGCCAAGCTGTCCGAAAAGAGCAGGGCCGCGATGTGTGATGAATTGAGCTGAAACATGACCTTTGCCAAGACCTGGACTATCCTCCACTACCTCATCAATCCCAATCACACCAAGAGACGGACCAGACTAGACCAGATTAAGATAAAGCATAAGTTCGAAGGAGGAAACGAGGAGCTGCTGGATATAATCAGGACAACATACACGTGTCAGGATTCCGTATGTATCAGCAGCGCGAACACAAACCAGGAAGGAGGAGCAGATGATAGTACTGAGCGCTGAGTCAGCGCTCAGTACTATCATCTTTTCCTCCTTCCTGGTTTGTGTTCGCGCTCCTGATACATATGGATCCCAACCAACTAGCCCGGCAGATGGTGTTATTCAGGATTCCGGCCCTCCTCTACCTTGCTATACTGGGCCCGAGAATGAGGTCATAGATGCTCCAATTTAAATGGCGGAAATTAGGGCGGCCCTGCAGGATCTCAAAAAGAGATCTGCTCCGGGACCACACAATATCACAAACACCATGCTTAAAAATATGGACGACTACTCGTTACGCTTCCTTTGCGAACTAATGAATAAAATTTGGGAAGGGGCTGAAATCCCACAGGAGGGGATAATCTCCGAATTGGTCCTTATTCCTAAACCGGGCAAGAAACTTGAACTATCCAACATGAGGCCCATATCTCTCGCCTCTTGTCTGGGAAAGCTCATGGAAAAAGTGGTCAGACTCAGAATCTCTCGACATATGGAACACAAGGAACTCTGGCCAACGGAGATGGTAGGGTACAGGCCAGGATTAAGTACCCAGGATGTTATGCTCAGATTAAAGCCCGACATCCTGGACGCTCCCGGGGACAACAAATCATATGGAGCAATCCTGGAACTTGATCTCACTAAGGCTTTTGATAATGTTGAGCACAGATAGGTTCTCGAAGCCCTCAGCTCGGGATGAGTGGGTAGCAAGTGCTACAACTACATGTATGTCAAAGATTTCTTCATCTGCATGAAACTGAAGTTCTCTTCGTGGGACTTAGATCCGAGCCCATCAGTACCGGAGGCAGAGGGACGCCCCAGGATCTGTCCTCTCCCCAGCGGCTCCTTCCCCCTCGTCTCGGCGGTAACTACGAACAGAAAGACTGCGAACAGCCTTGTCGGGGTCGCGGGGGGGGAGAGCCGAGGACCGTTTCCTATTGAAAAGAGATTAGATATCAAAAGGGTGGGGGTCAATGGGGTCGGCGACTTCTGAAACGAACAAGCGGTGGACTTTACTGGCGCCTTGTGAGAGTGCATATTCCAGGAAAAGTGCGCGGTCCGCCGAGTCGGGCTCTGGCGAGCAGTGGGCTCCGCCCACTTGTATGTACAGTGCCATCGCAGCAGTAATGGTTGAAATTGGGCGAGAGCAGATATAATAAAACTCCGCCCAAATATCGAAGCTATTAAAACCCGCTGGAAGAAAGAGTGGAGAGGGCGCGCCGAGTCTCAGGGTCGGCCGCTTTTCTACAGCCCTTCTTTTAAAATACCTTTTTTTAACCGCCTTTTTCTCTAAGTTCTTGTATTCGGCCCCGTCTACAATTAATCAGTTTTGTCTGTCAAGAAGTTTGGAGTGGCTGCCCCAACCGGCAACGTGTTGCCGGACGAGTGGAGAAGACGTGAAATGCCCAGCGTTCGATCATACCAACCGGCCATCCCGATGACGAACCGGAGGAGAAACTTAACTGGTGCCGTGACCAGGATCAGTTTTGAAGTTAATTATGGGCAATTGATCAAGTTGGATTAAGTAAGGCAGTTATTTGTGGTCTCGATAAGGTATCGCTAAATGATCGATAACTGATCGGTAACTAATCGATAACTTATAGATAAAACTTTACAAGTGGTCCACTTCCGGTTTGATGGCCTCGACTTCCGGTCACGAGTCTCAGTCGAGGTGAAAAGTGGGGACGTGTTACGTCGATGTCTTGGTGGGATGTCATAAGGTGTGACGTCACGCTTACGCATTTCTCCAGTGCGGGTGTCGCAGTGATCTCTAACGCATCTCTGTGTGTGATGTGACCTAGCAGTGATCTCTGTGTGTAACGAAACCACCTGAATTGGCTCTTGGTGGCTTGGTTATCGCTTATCGCAGATAGCTAGCCCTTTATCTTTTTCGAAGGAGTGTGCTGACATCGCAGAAACCGCGCCACATTTGAATGGCCAGCGCAGCGCGATGGTGGTGGTAGTGAAACTTTATTTCCAGTGGATATAGAGGAGCGACCCGAAGCCACCGCCCCGCTTAAACGAGGGCCGCTATCCCTTGGGCAGCAGCGGCGTCTTCAACCAGCTGGATAAGCTAGATCTGTGTACAGGTCGGAGCTGAGCATTAGAGCATCCCAAGGATCAGCGTCGGTAATGTTGTGATTTGGGGGTACGGACTGCGGGCAGTTCTAGGTCATATGATTTGGACCGGCTTTGCTACGACAATTTTTTGCATTTGTCTGAGTGCTTCTAAATAGAAGCTACGCAAATGGGGATATTGATAGGTGTTAGTTTGAAGTTTGCGCCAGGCTTTGGCCTGTTGTTTGGAGAGCGTTTTATTACCTGAGGGAATCTGTGTCTTGCAAGCCTGCAGTGCTGTAGGATTTCTCTCTAAGAAAACAACTTGTCCTAAGAAAACAACCTGACCCAGCTCGGTGGGATAGTTCTCGAGCTAGGTTATGAGCCGCCTAATTACCAGCATTAGGCAAATGCGCCATGTGGGCTGATAATTTTGCAGAATCCGTGCTGCTTGTGGGGATATTCTTCCTGACGTGTAGTTAGGCATCGCCAATTTTGAGTCGCTGACAAGCGTTCGTTCGTTCGTTCGTTCGTTCGTTCGTTCGTTCGTTCGTTCGTTCGTTCGTTCGTTGGTTCGTTCGTTCGTGCATTCATTCATTCATTCATTCATTCATTCATTCATTCATTCATTCATTCATTCATTCATTCATTCATTCATTCATTCATTTTTACTCTTGCCATACAAATTATGAAAACACTGACTGATCCTATAGCCAGAGGCTAGTGTGGGGCTCAGAAACAAGATACATGATGGCAATGACACTCGAGGATGGGTTCGGTCGAGAATCCCGCAATGGCTCGTGCAATTACTGTTTCTTCTCGAACATGTGTGTGTTGAGTTCGTATATTGCCTCCAGTTAGGAGTGTACCATATTCCGTGGTGACCACAGCTACCATCTTGTCAGCCGAAGAAACTGCAGCATCTACGTATACCACAGAAGTATCATCAAGAAATCGTGTGCCTAATGATTTGGCTCTCTCTGCACGACATTCAGCGTGGGAATTTGGGTGTGTGTTCCGAGGTATTGGTGGAATGATCAAAAGCGGGCGCATATGTTTGGGAAGGTTAGTCGTTGGTTCACGTTGTTCATACGTTATGCCTTGTGAGGACAGAATGGGTCTACCAGTTGGTGTGGCAGCTAGCAGTTCGTATTGCGGGACGGTGACCGCTTCTATAATCTCACTTAGGATGTAATGAAGACCGAGACCTAACACTTTCTCAGTCGCTGTGTGCATGGGTAGCCCAACTATCTGTTTGACGCATTTTCTGATTATGGCCTCCACTTTCTCTTTTTCCGCTGGCTTGAAATGTACGTAAGGGCATATGTAAGCTGATTACGAAGGCTTGCACTAAACGGAGAGTATTGCCTTCCCCCATGCCCGAGTGGCCGGTACATATGCGGCAAACGAGTCACATAATTTGCTGCGCGGTTCCCTGAAGCTCTGGGGTTGCGTCACTATTGAAGCCGTGCTGTGGCATTAGGCCAAAGATTTTAATTTTGGGTACTCGGGATTGCGCAAGGGATCTGGTTTTGTGTAATATGAGAACTTCAAATTTGGCTGGAGAGCACCGCAACCACCTGGGGTCCACATAGTTCCACACGATATAGATGGTGCGCTGGAGTCTCCCCTCGATTTCGGCATCACTGGCATCGGCGGTTCACGAGGTGATATCTTCCGCATAGAGGCAGTGGTAGAATTGCGGGATCAGCGCTAATTGGCATGGAAGTTTCAGCATTGCAACATTGAAGAAAAAGGCTGACAGGACCGATTCTTGTGGAGTGCCCTTGTTGTCGAGGGGGAAGTCATGCTAGTGGAGACTTCATACTTGGAAATACGCCTTTCTACCAGAGAGGAAGTCGCCGATATAGTTCAAGGTGCAAACTCCCACCTCGAGTTCGTGTAGGTTCTCCAAGATCGCATCACGTCTGGCATTATCAAAGGCCTTCTCCAGATCGAGTCCGAGAACTATTCTGGTGTCCCTTTTTGCCTCAATAATCTGAGGTTTGAGCTGAAGCATTACATCCTGCGTAGAAAGTTTTGGTTTAGACCCAGTCATGGAGGAGAGTTACAGCTCGTTCTCCTCCATAAACCGCTCGAGGCGGGTATGAACTGCGTGGTACATGAGCTTTGCTACACAAGGTGTGAGCGAAATTGGCCTGAGGCTCTCAAGGCTAAGAGCCTTGCCTGGTTTTGGAATGAGAATTATCTCTACCGTTTTCCATGTTTGTGGGATTGAGCCCTCCGACCAGCATTTCTGCATGTACTGATGGATGGTCACGACTGTTCATCAAGGATACGGAAGACCTTGTTGGATACCGCATCTGTGCCAGAGGCGGATTTGCAATTTAGCCTGGCAATTTCTGCCCTAATCTCATCCACAGTGATGGGGGAGTCGAGCTGCATGTTTTCCGGACCGTCATAATTGGGAAGGCTTGGCTAGGATTATTGCCAATATATCTGCCTTTAATTTTAGGGAAAAGGTACTCTGGTGTGCCTGCATATGCATGCACAAGCTTTTGCTGGTTCTGCCTCTGAGTGGTTCTGCTACCTGTAGGGTCAATTAGATGACAGAGCAAGTTCCAAGTCTTAGAGACTCTCATATTGCGATCCGTGTGGTCGTATGTGTCCTCGCAGTTTTCTACGTAAGTTTAGCTGCATGATCCTCGATCTCCTTGTTTAGCCTAGCTGTTCCTCTGCGTAGATTGCGGTATCACCGCTGTAGTTTGAGTCGGTTCTCAAGTCCTCTCTTCGCCTCCGATAGGTGTAGAAACCGGCTATCGGCAATCTCCGGGTGGTCAGCTTGCTCTAGCGTGTGACTGGCTGTCCTGACATCTTTAAAAAGATCCTATGCCGAGACATCTATGTCTAGTATTTTGGGCGTATCAGCGTCAGCTTCTCTGGCGGCTTTTTTAGTGCGGAATGTGTTCCAGTAGACAAGGGTGGGGGTGGAGTGCTACGTCGTTTGGGGCCGGTTGAGACCACCGTATCCATTATGTAGTGGTCGCTGCCGAAGTTTCCTTGCGTGTTTATCATTGTCAGAGTGCCCACACTTTTAGTTAGCAAAAGCCGGATCGGGAGACGCATCCCTGGAAACACTGTTACCGAAGTGGGTGGGGACAGTGAAGCCACACTGCTTTGCGGCGAGCCACAATATGCGACCTTTAATGTCCTCCTGTGCATACCTCTAAGCCGGGTGTTGGGCATTAAAGTCTGGCGTCCAAATGACGGGGTGATTGCCTGCAAGTTTTAGGGTCCCCTGAAAGAGCGGGCCAAAGCTTGCTTTCCGTAACTTTGGGCTGCTATGAACACTGAGCACAAGCAGGCTGCGGTCGGGTTTCCGAGGTGGAATTAACTCGAGTAGCACGTGTGTGACATTTGTGACTGGGGTATCGTGCTGGACAACTGTAATATTTCGTTTAACAAGGGTCCTGACTCCAAGCGCTTCACCCCTCGATGAAAATGATTTATATCCAGCTAGCTTGCTATTGGTTAGTGTCTCTTGTATTGCAATTAAGACCGGTCCCTCCATATTGTAGGGGAACTGTGGTAGTACAGCAAATCTGCAGCCAAATCCCCGGCATTTCCGCGGCCAGAATGTGTAATTTGGTTGTGGAGCTAAATTGATGCTAGTTTGATGCCGCTTCAGAAGAAGCTGCGAATTTTGAGGAGAAGGAGCCTGCTCTATGCTTCCTGCTGCCAGGTGCCTAAGTTAAGTAATTCCGTCTTGTGTCTAAATAACTCTTCCATGATGGAAAAAGTCATTTTATGCTGCATCGGAATGAGTCTACTTTGCGCTTGTACAATTTTGTTAAATCTGTTGGCTAGTTTTTGGTCTTCGGAGAGGGAAGCGCCTGCTTTTCGCTTAGGTGTGGGGGGAGGGGGGCTTCGCTGAATCAATCTGCATGTCCGCTCCGGCGGAGGTAGAAAGGCTAGGGTCATTCATCGGCGCCATCGGTCGTAGGCGATGACCCAGTCTGCATTTGTTGGCGTTTTAGAGAAGCATTTTCTTTCGTCTGGTCCTCGACCTCATGAAGTAACTTTCCTATCAGCACTTTCACGTCTGCTAGCTCAGAGGGGTTGGAGTTAGGTTTCTGGGAGGTTCTATCTGCACAGCCCACCTTTTGGGTGCCCACGGCATCCTGGTTGAAACCGGGGCTACGTGGTTGGTGTGTAGGAGCCCTGGATTTGGAGGGGGGCCTGTCCTTCTGTTCCAGTCATCCAAACGTGCTAGATCGATGTCCGCAGTTCGTCCGCGCCCCGCTTTTGGAGCGGCTGCGCCGCTCATTAGCCGGCGGCGTCTCTTGGCTATGCTGGGTCAGCAGTAGGCGTTCTTCTCCCCAGTGCCGTTTGGAGATATTACATAGAGTGCGGTAGATACCGCGGCATTTGCTGCTGCCCATTTCATGGCCCTCTCCTCATGAGGCACACTTAGGCTGGCAGGTATGTGTCTTGGGAGAGTTGGCTATGCCTCATCCGCGGCAGCGAGCCGACTCTCACCCGTGGGCGCCGTACACAGTTCCACAACCTTGAAGCTTCACTCACAGCCGACGGAGAGCACGTACCCTTGAGTCTGATCAGTGTTATCCCCTCCACACCCGTTGCGCACTGCAGTGTCGTGTCCTAAATGTATGATCCGAGCTTTCTGGAAGCTTCTTTACTCACCTGCACAATAGCGACGCGAGCTTTGGCGGGAGGGTGAAACAGCATTTCGAATGCGGACGCTATGTTGGTTTATGCGCCAGCCTTGGCGCGAAGATACCAGCAGACGATGCGCGCTCTGTTTATTTATTTGTTTATTTACTTATTTTTACCTGAAAGGCAATAAATGGGGCATTACATGTGAGGGCATATGTAAATGATGTTTAGTGCTATTGGTCAGCCCATGTTGTAATTTCAGGTGCCTCCGACACCAAGCCAGAGAGCAGTGAGGTTGCACGAGCCAGTCTTCGCAACGCATCATCGTGGTCCTCCTGTCGTCGCACTGACGCACAACTGGGTGTACAAACGGCATATATGTGTAGGCTTCTCTACTGCGTTAAGTGCAGTTCAGGCACAATATGTTTGATTGTATTGGAGCCTCTCTCTAATGTTCGATTGTTTGTGTATCACTTTGTACGTGTCCATAATTGCGGTTAGTACCCCTCTTCATTGTCCCTTGCCTAGTATGCTAGAATAAAAAATAGGCAGGCCTCTGCTGTGTTCGTTAGTCTCCCTCTCTCTCTGCATTGACCTTTGCTACAGAAAGCTTGTTCCGTTTCGAAACCTTTGACTCCTACCCATTGTGCGGCTTGAGACCGGCGATAGCTGGACACCAAACGACCACCTTCCTTTGTCATTTTGTTCCTGCTTTTTGGCTAAGCTCGTCAAGCAGAGTCAAGGGCATCTCAATAGGGGCCGGAACAGCTACCCCCACACGCTCTAATGGTGTCTAATAGTGCACACTGCTGTGCGGATTGGTAACAGCGAACGCACTTTCAAGACCGGTGTGTAAAGCAACGCCGGTCATTGAATCAGAGACTGTGAGCTCTTACACATTGTGCTAGTGAAGATACGGAGAGCGCCTTTTTTTGGCAGGGGCGGGGGGGGGGGGCGCTGCGAGCGCGAGGGACAAGGGACGCACTCCACACGGCAACCGCTTCTTTCCTGTCTTCACGCCACACAGTAAAATCCCAGCGTATTTTCATGAAGGTCATCGGCTTCCTAGCGATGCGAGGAATTCAGGGACACTAACGATAACTCCGTACGACGACGTTTGACCATTTTAGCTCAACTTTTTGCCGCCGCCTCGCCGGATGCCTGGCTGGGCCTACCGCGCCGAACCGAAGAATACGAAGCTCAGCACTGCAGCTGCGGCCGCCGTCTGCGCCGCGCAGTCGGCCCAGCCCGCACGCCGTAGTTCACCATCAAGGTTGCCGTAGAAGGCGTCCTAATTTTGCGGGAATAATTAGCAGCCAATAATTGACTGACTACGGTTAACGGCCTCCGGGAAGCGCAAACAGCACTAGAGCCAGCCGCACCCGATTTCACCGTCCTATATCAACAAAGGGCAAGTCTCAAGTGTCCCTGCGAGTGAGATGGCAGCTGAACTCATGCCTCGCCAGCGATGACGCATATTAGCCAAGAATTCTGTAGCTTCGAAACACTATCGCTTAACCAGCAATGCTTTCAAGCTGATCGTGCGCCGACGTGGTCGACTTACTATTTTCTAAGAGTTCATGCTACCAACTACTGGAAGCGATATGTACGGCGGCTCAATTCACCAGGGGCGTCGTGCGTCACGAAGACCAAATACAAGCTAACCTGATTCAGACCACACATTCGCGCACTGCACACCAGTCGTCGAAAGAGCTGAACGTGTCCTGCGGCTCAAAGAGATCGCTGTCAACAATATGTATGAAATCTCCGTCTACTGCGCTCCAGCAACAGCCCGGGCCGCGGTGTGATTCGCAGCGGCTACCCCTGGCTGGATCGAGATACAATTAAAGCTTAGTTGCAGGACAACCGTAACCCACCCATTGTGGGCATTCGGAGGCTTGGAAACACCGGTCCAGTACACAGCACATTCGCTCAGCCGCAAGGGCCGACCTGGGTCTACTTATGGTGACTCAGTGGTTATGGTGCTCGGCTTCTGACCCGAAGGACTCTGGTTCGATCCCAGCCACGGCGGTTGAATTTCGATGGATGTGAAATTCTAGAGGCCCGTGTACTGTGCGAAGTCAGCGCAGTCAAAGAACCTGAGATGATCGAAATTTCAGGAGCCCTTCACTGCGGCGTCTCTCATAGCCTGAGTCGCTTTAGGACGTTAATCTGCATAAGCCAAGTAAGAGGTGTGCTATCGCTGTGGAAAGCTCGATCATCGGGCCCACGTCTGCGCAACCCAACTACCAATTTCAGAAGAAGCTGACTACCAAATCGGCCAAACTACCACATGTGTAAACTAACCTGCCGCCTGTGCGGCAAAGAAGATCTCACGGGCGATGGTCACGAGTGATGTTCAAGCGCAGGCAATGGAAGAAAATCCAAAAAGCTGAGGCAGACGCACTCATCCAAGAGTTCGGCAAGCGGGACATGCGGCCTCTTCCAGCTAACATGTCGCACGAACACCATAATTGTGAGCGCCTTGCACGAGCGGAAGGCCTAGCCCGATATTATTGCAGAAAAACAAGTTTATAGTACGTGGACGCATCCGGTCCTCACCAGGGGGGATGGTACACGGTCGCGGCAATTCACAACAGCAACACAATTAACGGCCTCACCTTCAGAGCCCCCACTGCTACACAAGCAGAAGAGGTCGCAATTGCTCTCGCGGCCTCACATTTCGATTCCAAATATTTCATCAACGACTTTCGAGGGGCCTGTCGGAACGTCGAACAAGGCTGCACTCCCTTACAAGCCTTTCGAATCTATCAAAATTGCATACGTGATGCGGACCCCGCACACAGTTACCTTATATGGGCCCCTGCTCATCAAGGGTTGGCAGGAAACGAGACAGCAGACGCCGCCGCCCGCGCGCACTCTCACCGGGCTGTTTTCTCCTCCCCACCCAATCAAGAACCCGATCCTAATCCGATCTATACCATCAAAGTTATTACAGCCTATTATCAAGACAATCATCGCCTTTACCCTCGCCCATGTAAAGGCCTGAAGAAGGCGGATCAGCGCCTCCTCCTCCGGCTTCCCACGAATACATTTTTGTGCCCGGCAGCACTAATACATTTTCGCCCTCCTTCAACGACAGCTGCCCGCACTGTAGTGCGGTGTCTTCTGACACCTATCACTTGGTGTAGGCCTGTCCCTAAAACCCGGCTATTCCCCTCATCCCCAACCCAATCGGCGAGGACTGGGAGGCGACCCTGCTCGGCTGCCACGACTTACAGGCCCAACAAGCCTTATCGGGCGCACCCGGGCGGAGGCCACCGCCACTGGGGTCCCATACTAGGGAACACCACCTAGTGCTTGTAAGAATCAGTTCCTTATGGGCTGATCGAAACACACCTCCTGTCCCTTCTTAATAAATGTTTTCACCGCCACGGCGCATCCGACGAGAATCGGTAACTCTGTGTCCCGGGACACCACTCCGGACCTCACTTTCGTCAAGAACGACGTCCGGGGCGCGATCACCTCGCGAAACACGGGAACCGACCTTGGCAGCGACCACACCATCGTGGAAATCAGCATACCGGAACACAACGACACCAGCATCAAAACACACAGATGCGTAGACTGAAATGCTTTCCGAGACGCCAGAACCCAGACGACAGACGCTGACGGCGAGATCGAAGACATAAAGACGTGGAGGGCCGAAATAACCAAGAGCGTACGCGACACGACCAAAGAAATCGAAACGGACGCTGCGATTGATAAAGTAGACAGCCGGCTAGCGCATCTCATCAAAGCCAAGCAGTCAATACTCAGTCGCTGGAAGAACCAACGGCTCAACCGCAGACTCAGAAAGAAGGTGGCGGAGGTCAACCGAGCGATCGAGGAGCACTGCCGCGCTCTATGCACAAAACAGTGGATCGAGATCTGCAACGCGGCAGACGGGCAGATGCATAGCGGGAAGATGTGGAACCTGCTGCGGCACCTGCTCGACGAAACCAAGACCAAGTCGCACCAAAGGGACAGACTCGCCAAGCTCATACATCGGGTGGTCTCGGAACACGGCGCCGATGAAGTCACCAGGCGCATCAATGACAAATACCTGCCCACCGAACAACAC
Organism: Amblyomma mixtum; assembly: GCF_055824585.1. Classification (NCBI taxonomy): domain Eukaryota; kingdom Metazoa; phylum Arthropoda; class Arachnida; order Ixodida; family Ixodidae; genus Amblyomma; species Amblyomma mixtum. The sequence continues at coordinate 167,310,925 of NC_143013.1, read as the reverse complement.
GCGCCGTACGGCGGCCTACCCAACGCGAAGCTCGATCGTGACATCGATGTCGAGGAGGTACGCGCAGCCCTGCACGCCCTCAACAGCCGGTCGGCAGCTGGCCAAGACCTCGTCACGAACAAGGCGCTCAAGAACCTCGACGACGGCTCGATTGAGAACCTCGCAAAATACTTCAACAAGTGATGCAGAGCGGCCGAGATACCAAAGCAGTGGAAGACAGCCAAGACTATCCTGATACCCAAGCCGGGGAAGCCACCGGACACGGACAACCTTCGGCCCATCTCGCTCACGTCCTGCGTGGGCAAGGTGCTGGAGCACGTCCTGCTCAACAGGTGGCAAGACTACCTGGAACGAGAAGGGCTGTATCCGCCCACGGTGATCGGCTTCAGACAGCACCTCAGCACGCAGGATGCGATGCTGCAGCTCAAATACCAAATCATAGACAATGGCGGCAGCGCCCGCGACAACAAGGCAATCCTGTCTCTCGACCTAAAGAACGCCTTTGATAATGTGAAACACTCGGCGATTCTGTCCCGAGTCTCTAAGCTCAACATGGGCGAAAGATCCAACAACTACATCAAGGACTTCCTCAAGGACAGAACCGCCGAGCTACGAGCAGGCGACCTACAAACGCAAGAGAAGAAGCTCGGGAGCACCGGCACACCGCAGGGATCGGTCATTTCGCCGATGCTGTTCAACCTGGTAACGATCGGAGTGGCCGAGAAGCTCGCGGACATCGAAGACGTTAGGCACACCATCTACGCGGACGATATCACACTGTGGGTGACCGGCGGCAGCGACGCCCACATCGAGGGCGCTCTGCAAGCCGCCGTCGACGCGATAGAAGACCACCTGGAAGCACCGGCTTGAGATGTTCGCCGAGCAAATCGGAGCTCCTCATACTCCCACCTACCAACAATGGCAGATACAAGACCAGACAGCGTGAATGCGAAAAAATCAGAATCGTAACCAAATCCGGCAACGTGATCCCCGAGGTCAGCAAAATCAGGATCCTAGGCATGGTCATCGAAAAGCATGGAAGAAACGGCGAAACCATCGCCCGTCTCACGGCAAAAGCGGCCAACGCTATGCGACTCCTCAAAAGAGTCACTTCCCGGAAGGCTGGCATGAGAGAGGAGAGCCTAATCAGGCTCGTCCAATCCTTCATCATCAGCCACGCCGCGTACGTTGCAGCCTACCACAGATGGCTGCAACACGAACGCAACAAAATTAATGTAATCATCAGCAGAGCGTACAAGGCGGCGCTGAGCCTGTTCGAGTCCACGAGCACGACCCGCCTCTTACAACTCGGGATGCACAACACGCTCGAAGAAATAGCGGAAGCGCAACGGACCTCTCAACTTGAGCGGCTGTCCACGACCAAAGCCGGGAGGAAGATACTGGACGACCTGGGAATAGGACACTCCAACGAGGCGGAGACGAAGCTCCCCGTCCCCGAAGAGGTCCGACGCCAGACCAGAATCGACCCCATACCCAAGAACATGAACCCCAAGTATAACAAGGGAAGAAGAGCGGCGAGGGCCAAGGCTCTCATCGATCTGCACGCCAAAGACGAGCACGCGCGGTACGTCGACGCGGCCGAATACCAACGGAACGCCTTCGCAGCGGTCGTCATAGAGGCGTAGACCGGCGCCACGAGGACGGCAGCGAGCGTGAGAAGCGCCGGAGCGGAACAAGCGGAGGAGGTGGCCAACGCCCTGGCCATCGCCGACGCAGACTGCTACAAGGTGCTGAGTGACTCGAGAGAGGCGGTGCGAAACTTCGCCAGAGGCCAAGTCTGCAGGGAGGCCGAGCGCGTACTACGAGCGACTAAACTGCAAGACAGAAGAGTAAGAATGAAGTGGTTTCCGGCGCACGCGCGCGACGCGTCGGAACGTAGTGCGAACCACAATGAGACGGCACACGCAGCGGCGCGAGCGCTAACCAACCGCGCCCCGGCAACACACCGTCCCACGTGGTTCGGAGCCAAGGACCGCTTGACCGACTACAGCGAAATCACGAAGGCCTACCGCCTGGCTCGCAGGACTCTCCCACCCCCGCACCCGAGGCTGAGTCGAGCGGAGGCGGTACTACTGAGACAGCTCCAGACTGGATCGCTACCGAGCCCGGGACTGATGCATCGCATGTACCCCGAGACCTACCCGACCGATACGTGTAGAGTCTGCCGGAGGGAGCCGGCACATCACACGCATATCTTGTGCGACTGCATCAGAAATCCAAAGGAAGCAAGATCAGGAACAATCCCGCCGCGGCTGGCGGCAGCCGCGAAGAGCCACGACCATGACCAACAGCTATGGGCCGTCCAGCAGGTCCTCGGGGCGCTCGAAAGGAAGGGACCGAGCGAGCCGGCAACGGCGAGCGGACACCCGCGCCGAGTAACGGCAGCCTCGTAGACGACGTAGGCACTCGTCGGGGCGCGCGAGCGCCCAACTGCAGGCACAAGTAAAGTTTGCTCCAATCCAATCCACCGCCACAACCACCGCTTGGGCTCTTTCCCACCACTCAAGTCTTCGAGAAATAGTACCTCGACACTCGCGCAAACGTCGCACTAGTCTGCGTGTGATGAATGTGTACGGTCCTCTCCGGGCCCATAAATACCTTTTTCTTCCTCAAAACCCAGGAAATGGTACAAGGGACACCCCTACTCATCCTGTGTGAATTCAAGGCTCATCACCGCACTTAGGTATACCACTAGGACTCGACTAAAGGCAGACGCCTCTGGGATGAATGGACTGGCATGCCCACCAGCTCATCCTCACCGCGAACATCTCCTACCCTATTGACTCGGCATTGGCCTACACCGAGATACAACGCCAGATCTCGCCTTTAGGAGCTTCGGAGTAAAAGCCACTTCGTGTTACACACATTGAAATTTTATAAGCGGTCACTCCATGCTGAAAATCGTGATACAATATCCCGCGAGGCAACGCACGCGGTCGACTCAGGGGATTAACTGGGACTTTCGCACGCACAGGAAAGAACACGACATACCTTCCGCCGTTACCGACCTCAAAGCACGGACAACAGAAATTGTCGAACAAGTTGCCGACGGCACGTAAACCATAAAGTTAGAGGACACATTCCAACGCTGCAACCACCACTAAGTCCATCTATGGGGACGCAAAATGTCGCCCCAAGCTCTAATTGTTCCCCCAGAGCGCGATATCCGCCGTCGACTTGCGCGCGCCCATGCTAACATCGCAAAACAACGCAATTGAACTCACTTGCAAGAGCTGGCACAAAATTTGTGACCACATGAACAAGACTCCAAACGCTCGTAACTCGTGGAAGCTCCTTCAACATTTACTCGACATGGCTGGAGGCAAGCTCTAAGCACGCCAACAGCTCGAGCGAATCTTCCACCAGTATTCTGGAATTCCAGATGGGCTCAAACGAGAGCTTATAGATATCTACATCTGTCCAGAACTGGCAACCAACCTTCTTTCCCATCAGGGCTCGGACAACCCCGACCTATACGCTGGAGATCACTCTAGGGAGGTCCGAGCAGCCCTCAATCGCCTCAAGACCAGCTAGGCGTCCGCTCCCCACCACATTTCTATTAAGATGCTTAGGAATCTAGACGACGCATCTATTAATGCCCTCAGCAAAAACCTTCAATACTGCTGGTCCAGCGGTACCGTCCCACAAGAATGCAAAAGAGCTATTCTAGTTTGAAACCCCAAGCCGGGTAAACCACCCACCTTGGAAAACTCCATCCTATCATGTCCTGCGTTGGGATGTTGAGCGAGCATGCTGCCCAGACCAGGCTTCTTCGCTACCGCGAAGACAACCAATTCCTGCCAGACACAATGATCGGATTCCACCCTCAATTAGGACTTCCCGCCATTATGGTTCTTCTTCGTCACCAGGTCGTCATGTGTCGCACAGCAGACAAAACATTAGTCGTCGGCCTCGATATTGCCGGACCCTACGATTACGTCCTCCATGAAGCGATTCTTCAACAACTCCAGACTCGGCGTCGACATCACACGTATGCCTACGTCCGGGACTTCCTCACCGGCCGCAAAGTACCACTTAGCGTCGGTATGGGATATCCTTCCATCATCTTCCCTGGAAATCGTGGTTTGCCGCAAGTCTCCATGCTCTCGCTGATGCTATTTAACGTTGTGCTGATGAGCCTCCGCAGGTTACTGGCTGTCATCCCCTAACCTACATTACAGCATTTGTGCTCGTGACCTTACCCTTTGGATCACGCAAGGCAGTTCCGGCGAGATAGAAGAGAGTCTCCAGACGGCCATCGATCGGTTTGGAGACTATCTCGGCAGTTGGCCTCTTATGATCGCCAACAGTCCGAGTTATATCATCCTGCCGCCCAAGGGAAACCAGTCACCAAAAAAACTTCCTGCGACAATCATCCAGGTACAAGGCAACCCCATCCCTCGTACAGATCACATAAGGGTACTGGACCTGTATCTACAGAGCAACGGCAGGAACAACATTACGCTCCAACACATCGCCCAGTCGGGGGTACAGATCAGCCGCCTTCTTTAGCAAGTCTCCAACAAGCACCGAGGTATGCGAGAGCAACCTCTTGTGCCGCGTGCTGAAAGCGAATGGAAAGAGGCGTCACTTCGCAAAGCATATAAGACGAACCTGGGTTTTCCCATGTCCGCAGCTACTCACAAGGTTATGGCTCTCGGCACCTCCAATACCGTGAGCGAACTGATTGACGCAACTCTCACCGCCGAATGCGAGCGGCTCTCAGTCACACACGCTGGTCGGGTAGCACTGCAGCTTGGTCGGATCTCACGGACGAAAGCGGCCCCCAGATAAGCTCACCTTATTCCTTTACTCTGGAATATCGCCAAAATCTCGCCCAAGACGGGCCGACTGTACACATCATTCCGAGAAACGCTTCAATAGACATCCAGACGTCAAGTATACGGACGCCTCTTGTCACCCCTCGAGGCCAGCAGTGGTGGCACAACCAGTCGCCCCTCACCGCAGCTGGCACACAACCGGCAGCATTCGCAATGCAGAAAAGTCACCGCAGCTGAGGAGGCTGCTATTTCGCTATTTGCAACTGACCCTATTACTAAAATAATCATCAGCTCATTCTGAAAAGGCGAGCGCAATACGATGCCGATCGTATCTCTTGCCAGGCATTGTACATTCTATTTTCTGCTCGTCCCTCTTCCACATCCCGCTTACTCCTTTGGGCTCCAGCCCACGAGTCGGTCAGCGCAAACATCCAGGCACACACTCTCGCCCGAGACCTCAGCTCAGACCTCAGACCTCTACTCACCACTTACACGGACATACCCCAGTACAACCGACTCGGAATATGCTCATACCCTCCAGCACGCCGCGATCTAACACAATGTGAGGCTGTGTAATTGCACAGACTACAAAGAGGCAGCTACGCACATCCCCTACTATACAGCAGAATTTTTCCACAACAGATAGCACCCAGGTGCAAATACTGCTCAGCTCCGGCCACTCTCTTACGTATGGCGTGGACTTGCACACACTGCAATGCAAACAACTCCAACAATCCAGAATCATGGGAGTCCCTCCTGCGTGCCCGCGCGCAGGAGACCAACGCCGGCTGATCCAGCGCGCGATGGAGGACTCAACATCCCAAGGGTTCCCCGCCGACTCCCTCTAAGCCAGGGCAACCGGTCCTTGGGCAGGTTCTCTGTTTTGGGCCGAAATAAAGTGTTCATGACCACCACTCTCACACTTTGTTCATTCAGGCGAGTTTAGAAGCGCTTCATTAGGCTACCGTAACAGCGCAATACTTCGGGGGCTGTTCTTGAAATGCCTGGGAAAACAAGCACATATAACATGCGGTACTACAAAACAATAGAGCATCTGCGTCGTAGCGCCCTTTAAGAGTTAATAAATTCGCGTGCCCTGAAATTTTATGATAAAAGTTTCGCTAATTAATCACAGGTAATCAACTATTGCGAAATTTTAGGAATAATAGGAAGAGGCTCCACATAAAGGGAAACAATACGTTGTTGATCTCACCCAGCTTTGGTGCGCCGCTTCATTTTACGCATCGGTTCAAAATACACGAAACTCCCTATATAACACGCCCCCTCTGCATGAATGACCACAGGGACGCAGTATCTAATAAAACGGGAGGAATATTAGGATACAAGAAATAAAAAAATTTGTGACTAAAAACAGGAGTATGGATTTGCCCTAATTAAAATTGCAAATCGTAATAAAAAGCTTAAAAATATTATTCAAAGTTAATAGATAAACCTTCACAGTATCGATAGTTGACGCGACAAACATCTAACGGCATTATTGAACCTTACGCTTTGCATTTTGGCATGCCTCATTGTCACAGTTTAGGAATAACGCTGAATTTACTACTGCTTATAATATTGTCACGTTGTAGTGACGAAAATCCAGCAGTCAGGAAGACAGCAACAAAACTTGAAAACGAAGTTCCTCCTTGGGGCTGACTTGCGCCCGCAAAAAAACTCAATCACTCGGCGGCGGCGTAAGCAACAAACGTGCTCGTCGGTCGTTGAAGTACGAATGCCCGCAGCTCACGGCATCGCTCAATTTAAAGCCAGCAAGGAAATTTCGAGATAACAGGTCAAGATCATCTACAGTAATCTAGAAAAAGTAGATGTAGCCCTTCATGGCTGTGATCAATCGAGATTAGTCCGGTCGCTTCTCGCCTCACAAACGAAAATGATAACACCCCTTTCCTGCGGCCTTGAGCGCGAACGAACGGCCACTATAGTGATACGTTGCATTACCCCCTCTCAAAGAAGCGTCGTCTCGATGCTTAAAAAATGAAAATAAATGCGGAGAATGTAAACATCGAGGCCATTAGCGTTCATAGTAAGGTTTAGGCCGTACGACAAGTACGACTTCCGGGCGTCTGCGTCGTCGTTGAGATGCTGTAGTGCCGTCGGAGATGACTTCATAGTCGAGGTCACCGATGCGACGGAGAACACTGTACGGGCCAAAGTAGATTGGAAGCAACTTTTCACTCAATCCACGGCGGTGAATTGGCGTCCATATCCAAACACGATCACAAGGCTTGTAATGCGTGTCTCGTCGGCGCAGATTGTAGCGTCGGGCGTCGGCGTGCGGCTGGTTTTTAATGCGAAGCCGCGCAAGTCTTCGGGCTTCCTCGGGGCGATCAAGGTAGGAGGCGACGTCGTGGTTGTCGAGCATTGCGTCGAGGGTTGTCGTGGGCTTCCTGCCGTATACAAGCTGGAATGGGGTAATCCTGGTAGTCTCCTGGACGGCAGTGTTATAGGCAAAGATCACGTAGGGCAAAATGGTGTCCCACGTCTTGTGCTCGGCGTCGATGTACATGGAGAGCATGTATGCGATAGTTTTGTTCAGACGCTCTGTGAGTTCGTTGGTTTGCGGATGATAGGCAGTTGTCCTCCGATGGCTTGTCCGACTGTAGTTAAGAATGGCTTTTCATGGTAAAACAGCGCGGAAAAAACACGAGGACGAAACAAACACGACAACACGAGCGCTGACTTTCAACTCTGGCTTGCCTCAGCTCCGCTGTAAACACCGTTACTCTGTCTGTGATGAGCACTTCGGGAGCGCCGTGCTACAGGAGAATTTGTTCGACAAAAAAATTTGCGACTTCTGTTGCGGTACCATTAGGCAACGCTTTTGCTTCGGCTTATCGGGTCATGTAGTCGGTGGCCACGATGATCCATTTCTTACCTGATGGTGAAGTCGGAAAGGGGCCGAGGAGGTCCATTTCTATTTGCTGAAAGGGCTTAGTTGGAGGTGGTATGGGGTTCAGGAGTCCGGCTGGTCTAATCGGAGGCGTTTTGCGTAACTGACACTCACGGCACATATTCACGTAATGGGAAATGTCGGCGGCGGAAATGTTTTCCATTATGTATCACCAACTCGCCCGCTTATCTATCCTGTCGGCAGCTAGCCGCGGCCAATAGTACTTCTCCACGATGCGGTAGAACGTGCGAGCAATCCCGAGATGCCCTGCAGTCTGCTAATGATGACATGCCTGCATAACTTCTTTTCTAAGATTTTTGGGCACTACAAGAAGATGCATGTCCTGTTGGACGCGAAGTTCTTCTTCAGGAGGACATTATTGTGAACGACGAAGGACGACAGTTGGCGCTTCAACCCTCGGGGGGGGGGGGGGATGCGGTCTTCCCTTTCAGGTAATCAACTAGGCTTTGCAACTCAGGATCCGAGCGCTGCTGCTGCGCGAATCTGCTGGCGCTTACCGGTCCTAAGAAAGCGTGGTCGTCTTCTTCTTCGCTTGCTGCGTCGACTGGTGCTCGCGACAAGTGGTCTGCGTCGGAATGCTTGCGACCAGATTTGTAGACTATAGTTATGTCGAATTATTGAAGACGCAGGCTCCAACTAGAAAGGCGGCCATAGGGATCTTTCAAATTGGCTAGCCAGCACAGAGCATGGTGATCGCTCTCAACCTTAAATGGTCGTCCGTACAGGTAAGGGCGAAATATCGACGTGGCTGAAATACCGCGAGACATTCTTTCTCAGTCGTCTAATAGTTGGCTTGGGCTTTCGACAGTGAACGGCTAGCGTACGCGATAGCTTTTTCCTCTCCACCATTTTTCTGAACGAGCACCGCTCCTTAGCCCACAGTGCTTGCATCGGTATGAATTTCGGTTTCGGCATTTTCATCAAAGCGCCCGAGCACAGGAGGGGACTGTAAGCGGCTCTTCAGCTCTTTGAAAGCTTCACTTGCGGCGTTTCCCATTTAAAAGGCACGTCAGCCTTGGTTAGTTGGGTCAAAGTCTCAGAGATGCGCGAATATTTCTTGACGAATCGCCGGTAATAAACGCACAATCGAAGAAATCTTCGTATAGCTTTCTTGTCAATAGCCTGTGTAAACTCTGCGATTGCAGCCGTCTTCTGAGGGTCTGGGCGAACTCCATCCGTGCTTACGACGTGACCAAGGAACAGCAGCTCCTCGTAGGCGCAGTGGCACTTCTCTGGTTTCACTGTTAGGCCTGAATACTTGATTGTCTCCAGCGCTATCCAAAGTTTTCTGAGGTGGTTTTCAAAGCTCGCGGAGAAGACAACAACGTCATCTAAGTAGACTAGACAAATTTCCCACTTCAAGCCTGCGAGCACTGAGTAAAGTTCAGGTTCTCTATCTTCCTCGCAGCAGGGGTACCCCGCCAGAGACGGTTTGTTTAACTGGAAGACTGAAGCTTTTCTTCGCACCAGGGATGCCCCATCAGAGACGGTCTTTTGATGAGTTGAGACGCATGGATAAAGGAAATACTCCAAGATATATATACAGATATTTACATCACATACAAATTTAGGCACTGCAGACAAATTAAACGGAAAAAAGAGAAAACAACAAAAGGTGGAACTGGCTAACAGTAGGGGAGGCCCTTACACGGCATGGCCGTAGATGCATAGCACCTGACCTTAGCTCAGAACCCTTTTTCCCCATCCGGGGCCCAGTTTTAATGACCTAAAGGCTCGGCCCACATTTGGTAGCTTCCAATCATTCTACACTCTTCATATGATTGGTTTATGAGAGCATGGCCAGCACTCCCGCTTCCGTAGGGTACACTACCCTCTCCACATCAAAATAAAAATAAAAACACAAACGCACAGTCGTGCCAGCACGTGGGAGATAGAAGCATCCTTTCCCTCGCAAAAATAAAAGCAAAAACAAACATAAAAACACATTCGTACCAGCACATGCATGGATAAACTTTCTTTCCCTCACATAAATAAAAGAAAAACCAAATGCTAACTCACAGTCGTGCCAGCACGTGTGATCGGTTTCCTCTGAAGAAGCTCGACTTTGGCGTCGCCCCGAATTTACGGATTATAGGGCTTAAACGGGCAGTTACCGCTGTAACTGCCACTGCGAACTTGGACCTGCGTTCCAAGGTGACTTAGCCTTCCCAAGGCTGTTTAGTCGGCGCCTCACCGACACCCGCTCAGTAGCGTCGCCCAACTCAGGCCTTCGCTGTTCCCGGCTAACCGCGCTGTCGCCGGCTATTCCTCATATTCATTGCCCACCCCCTTCGTCAACGGCGCCCTGACACCGTCCCGTCTGGCAGTGCTTAATCTGCAGAAGGTCCAGAGACTTTTCGAACCAGACGTTCGTAACGACTTTGTGTCGCATATCTGATGTCCGCCAAGACGAGGGGGCGATCAGCGTGCGACGGCTCTCACCGGTCACTGAACAGCCGGCGCGAGTCAGCCCCAAAGGGTGATGGACGCCCGAGCGGTCCCGGCGCCTTCGCGCGCGCGCATCTTTCCACGAAAGGTGACACTACGCTACGAGCGCACCCCTCCGTCCCCTCCCGCCGGAGGGGGCGGGGGTTCATTTAAGACGCCGGCGGCGGGGTGCTAAGAAAGGATTAGCGGTACTAATGACCCCGGAAGCAGTACTGATCGCTTACACGCCCTTCCGAAGATTATACAAAGGGCCCAGATGGCAATTGTATAATTACAACAACAAGGGATCGGTCCAACTGATGAAATCGCCGTGAAGGCGACGTACATAGAGCAGTCACATATGGTGTGAGCGCAGGGAAACAAAACCTGACGCAAAACGCGCACGCGCACCAACAAAACACGCAAAATGCTGACTGAAATACAAACGGTGGCATGCTTGCTGTGCGCCGTAAAACGGAGTCCAAGTTGATAGGCTGTACCCAGTTCACTTGCATGCACACCGTCGTCCTGCTCGCGAATGAGCACACATGCACACACTCGCGACTGGAGCGTTCACTAACAGTCGTGCTATGTCCTTAAGCGGCCACGTGAGCCTCCTTAGTCGCACCGAGTGTCTCTCTGTGCGTTCGAGCCAGCACGTGCCTCAATCAACACGATTAACCCCTAACTGCCACTCGGCTCATTAGGCTGGTGCCACAGCGGGGCGAGAGCTCAAAAGCTGGTGCCCTCCAGGTTCATAAACGCCGTGGTACTCGATGAGTGCAAATCCCTGACCAATCGACGCCCTTGAGGGCACGCTCTCTCCGGCGCGCCAGTACGAGCCGCGTCATGCGTAAGGCGCATATTCTCTTCCCAGTCTAGCCGCACAAGTGAGGCCGGTTTTGCTACACTTGATCTGGAATACTGCAGCACGGAACGTACTGTTCCACGGGCCGACTTTCAGTGTGAAAGCTACGCACCTGCCTCCTGCTACTCTACTTCGCTTGGAGCCATTTGCACCTTTACTGCACGGGCAAGCCTTGAAATTGCTGCGTGCTTGGTCAGCGCTTCCGGCTTCGTGTCATTGTCTGAGGCTGCATGAGCTCCCTCGCAGTCGCTTGACCCTAATTTCCCTTGTGGCATGTCACCACGCATTTCCGGGTCCTCGATAGACCTGGTAGGGCACACATCGGGTGCGTTCGACAACAGCGTGGCGTAGTGCACTGCATGGGCTCGGGCCAGCCCGAAAGCCCGGGCCCGGCCCGGCCCGCGGGCCGGGCCGGGCCGGGACGTGATTTATTTTGCCGGGCCTGGGCCGGGCCCGGGCCTGAAGTTGCGGGCCCGGGCCGGCTCGGGCTTAAAGCTGCGGGCCCGAGCCAGGCTTCGGTCCGTACAGAAACGGCTGGTGTCCGACGTTTCATTCAATATTGCAGAGTGAAGTGCAGAACTGTGGCTTTGAAGCAGCGACATGTTTGAGCTATGAGTTATAGTACGCGCTGAGAAAAAAACTAAGCTTTATTCATTCATTTATTTATTTCCTTATTTCCACGCCGCGGTGCAGTAAGAGTAAAATTCAACCGGCCTTAATTGGCCATTGATCATTCGCGTTCCCAAAACATACCTATACACTATTATAAATGCATTAGGGAAGAACATATTAGTTTAGGACGCTTATGGTCTTCAAGCACATACCATGAAATACTCAAGCCTTTTAGCTTTTCGTTTCTGCTGAAAGGTGACCAGTTCGGCTATGAGCTCAACCTGTGAGATCGCGTTCAGTAAAAAAAATGTCATCCTACTGCTTGCTAGGCAGCTTTAAAATTTATACTTCGCAGGCGGCAGAACATAACTGATTACAATCATGGGGGAACGCAGAGTAGACTAGTACGCGTGTATGCAGCCCTTTTTATTTGGCTCTCGGAACTTCCGAGTTTATCTTTGCCCACCTACATGAGACCAGTCTCCAAAAGACGGGCCTGGCGAGAACTACACTTCATCACTTCCTTCTGGGTTAAAAAGAACCAACATTCTTTAAGCCAAACTGCGGTTTCAGAACCTTTGTCGGCCAGTTCCCTATCGCTGTAGTAGCAGTCTACTTGCTGTGAAACGGGCCGGGCCGGCCCCGGGCTGGGCTTCGCTCCGGGATTCACGGGCCGGGCCGGGCTCACTAGAGCGATAATTTAGCGGGCCCGGGCCGGGCCCGGGCTTCAAGCCGCGGGCCTGGGCCGGGCTCGGGCTTCAGGTCGCGGGCCCGGGCCGGGCTCGGGCCTCAAATTCAGGCCCGTGCAGTGCTCTAGCGTGGCGCTCTGCCCGATCGGCCTATCAGGCCCACCTCCACTCCCTCCCGTGGATGGAAGGCTTCTGCCACTAACGCTACGGGGCACTTCATGCCCTATGCCCGACACAGTGTTCCGTTGCGGCAACATTAGATTACCTGCCGTCACTAGCTCGCCAATCTGACGTCTCTCTTCACTGACCGTTCCCTGCTGAACGAAATGCTCTTTTTCGCAGCTTTCTTGAGAATGTGTTTTTGGAATTGTCGGACTCAATTCCAGTATTCCTGAGCTCGCGTTGTCGCACCTGGTCTCATCTGGGGCTGAGCTAACCTGGGCGGCTAGCTGTCTCTTTTTTGACTTCTCCCTGGCTGTTTTTCTTTCGTTCTTTTGACGAGTCGGAGGTCGCAACCTCAGTCAACGAGCCTGCACGAATTTGATCGCTGTCCTGTTTGTTGTCGGGTAATTTCGTCTCGATTGCCCCCAGATCATCTCTATGGGGCTTCTCGTTTTCAATGCAAGCCGCGCGCGGTGGCGGAAAAGCAGTCATATTTCCGCGCCCTTCAGGAATCCGGTTTTCACTTCCTGAACCTTTTGCAGCCTTTCCTCACGAAGAGGCGTCCCCGCATAACGGCCGATTGCCTACAGCGACCTGCCTACTCTTTCCTTAACCTGTCCTTGACAAGCATAAGCCTTTGTCTTCCAGCACAGGCAGCGTCACCTATCGGGACTCGGAGAAGTTTTCCCTGGCTGATTCACTGGCTCTTCTACTCTCCTTGAGCTTAGAGATCTCGAGCTCTACTTGCTGGCGTCTTGCTTCTATTACCTTCAAGACGTATTTAACATCCTGAGGTTTTTCCTCGCGTAGCGGCGCCTTTCCACCATTTACTTTTGCAAGTTAGGCATCAAAGTACGCTAAGCGCGCCTTCACCAATTGCACTTGGTACCTGACATCGAGTGTGGGCCAGCATAGATAATCCTCCATACGGCCTTCCGTGCCCCTCAACTGCCCTACCGGCTCGAACACATGAACAGGGACGTGAACAATGCGACGAAAGAAACCCACAGTTTCGATGCGTTGATCCGCATTGCCAGCATCCTGGTGTCGGAGTCCACCGCCACTTTCACCGCACGCTGCGATGAGCTGTCGCACGCCGCTGGTCCTGTGCCCGCTGTCGTCACTTGCTGCGCACCCGCCGGTGACCGTCGAGCTCTCGACGCGCTGCTTTCCTAGACCGGATGCAGTGTCGCGTCGCTGGACTACTGCCGTGGTCCTTGCCGCTGTCTCTCACTACAGGTCCTTTCTCGAACGCTGACCTGTTGCCTGGTCGTCGCCTTTTTTCCTGCCTTCAGTCTTCTTCCTGCGCCGTCTTCCGATCGCCGCAGGATCCTGTCGGCACCGCCAATAAAGTTCAGGTTCTCTATCTTCCTCGCATCAGGGGTGCCCCGCCAGAGACGGTTTGTTTAACTGGAAGACTGAAGCTTTTCTTCGCACCAGGGGTGCCCCTTCAGAGACGGTCTTTCGATGAGTTGAGACGCAGAGATAAAGGGAATACTCGAAGATTTATATACAGATATTTACATCACCTACAAATTTAGGCACTGGAGACAAATTAAACGGGAAAATGATAAAACAACTAAAGGCACAAATGGCTAGCACTAGGGGAGGCCCCTGCATGGCATAGCCGAAGATGCATAGCACCTGACCTTCACAACCCTCACAACCCTTTTTCCGGCTTCGGGGCTGGGTTTTAAAGACCTAAAGGCCCGGCTCATATTTGGTAGCTTCCGATCATTGTACACTCTTCATATGATTGGTTTATGGAGAGCGCGGCCAGCCGTCCAGCTTCCGTAGGGTACACCACCTTCTCCACCACAAAATAAAAGGAAAAACGAGCACAAACGCACAGTCGTGCTGCACGTGCGAGGTAGAAGCATCCTTTTCCTCGCAAAAACAAAAGTAAAAACAAACATAGAAAAGCATTTGTGCCAGCACGTGCAAGGAAAAACTGTCTTTCCCTCGCATAAATAAAAGAAAAACCAAATAACACACACTCGTGCCAGCACGTGCGATCGGTTTCCTCCGATGACACTGGAGTTTGGCGTCGTACACGATTTAGGGATTATCTGGCTTAAACGGACAGTTACCCCTGTAACTGCCGCCGCAAACTTCGACCTGCGTTCCAAGGCGACTTAGCCTTCCCAAGGCTGTTTAGTCGGCGCCTCACAGACACCCCGTCAGTAGCCTCACCCAATTCAGGCCTTCGCCGTTCCCGAGTAGCCGCGCTGTCGCCGGCTATTCCTCATCTTCATTGCCCCCCCCTCGTCAACGGCGCCCTGACACCGTCCCGTCTGGCAGTGCTTAATCTGCAGAAGGTCCGCAGACTTTTCGAACCAGATGTTCGTCGCCAGTTTTTGTCGCATGTTTTGTGTCCGCCAAGACGAGGGGGCGATCAGCGTACGGCGGATCTCATCGCTCACTGAATAGCCGGCGCGAATCAGCCCCAAAGGACGATGGACGCCCTAGCGGGCCCCTTCCGCCGGAGGGGTCGGGGGTCCATTGAAGACGCCGGCGGCGGGGTGCTAAGAAATGATTAGTGGTACTAATGACCCCGCAAGCACTACCGATCCCTTACACACCGTATCCATTATCGTCTGGAACGTCGCCGGGGCAGAGCAGAGGCCGAATGGCATCACCTTGAACTCGAAGAGTCCGTCTGGTGTGATGAACGCAGTCTATTCGCGATATTTCGTCGACTTCAATTTGCCAGTAGCCGCTCTTCAGGTCCATCGATGAGAAGTACTTAGAGTTGCACCGCCGATCCAATGTTACGTCGATGCGGGGGGGGGGGGGGGGGTGGGGTGTAGACGTTCTTCTTCGTAATGCTGTTCAGGCGGCGGTAATCGGCGCAAAAGCGAAGCGTCCCGTCTTTCTTTTTCACTAGGACGACTGCTGCTGCCCAGGGGCTCTTCGATGGTTGGATGACGTCGTCACGAAGCATTTCCTCAACTTGCTTGCGTATAGCTTGGCGTTCTAGCGGCGATACGCGGTAGGGGCTCTCTAGCAGTGGTCGGGCGTGTTCGTCTGTGACAATGCGGTGCTTGGCAAGCCGGGTTAGTCGCACATTCGATGCTGATGGGAAGAAATCGCTGTACTTTTCAAGAAGACTGCGTATTTGGTCTCGTCTGCTCCGTGGTAGTGCTGGGTTGATATCAGACGTTGGTTGATGGCCTTGGTCAGATGGTTGTACGGGTTGGTCGGGTATTGCAAGTATGCCTCTGATCTCTGCCAGCTCGTCGACGAAAGCGATCATCGTACCTTTGTTTAGATGCCGGTATTCTTCGGTGAAGTTGGTTAGCAACTTCTGGGCTTGGCCATTTCGGATTTGGGCGACTCCCCTTGCGACGCTCAGTCCCCGATCCAGGCATAGCTGGGTGTTCCCCTCGATGACACCTTCGGAAGTTTCGATGTCTCTAGTATCTATGCAGGCGAGGACACTTGATCTGGGGGCACGCTCAATGCTTCGTCGAGAACGTTTAGGGCAACGTGATGAGTTGCGCTCGTCGCAGCAGGTATGGCGTTCTCAGTGGAAAGCTTGATCGACTTAGATCGAAGGTCGATGATCGCCCGATGTTGATTCAGGAAGTCCATTCCCGATATCACGTCTCCCGAGCATTGTTGTAGGACTAGGAAGGTTGTAGCATAGGTTCTTCCATTTACAGTAACTTTCGCGGTGCCGCGTCCTGACGGCGTAATCAGGTAACCACCTGCGGTGCGGATCAGCGGGCCATCCCAAGTTGTTGTTACTTTCCTGAGTGGGACAGCGAGTTGCCCGCTCATGACGGAGTAGACAGCTCCGGTGTCCACCAAGGCAGTAACTGCGTGACCATGGACCATAAATTCAAGGTCACTTGTTCGCGTTTTCGTATTGCACGTTGCTTTCAGTGTACGATCTCGACTTCGTCGGGCAGTGAGACTGCAATGGGCGTACTCCGACGTTACTTCTCTGGACGACGGTGGTATAAGGTTCAAGTCTGGCCGCGTCATCGCCGTCGTCGTCGGTGTTGTGGTCGTAGTTGAGGCATGGTCTTGCGTTTTCGTCGATGGAGGATGTTTGTTCTTGTGCTCAGAAGCAACGTCACCTCCAGAGGCTGCTTTATTCAGTTTAACCTTCGGGGGCTGGGGGAACGTCCACACATCACGTAACCTCGGCTAGGAGATGCAAAACACGATGAAGATGGCGACGAGGAACGTGATAGGTGGCTCGGCGATGAGCACCCTTCCCGGCGCAAAAACTCCTCGTTTTCGGCTGGTCGCTGGCCGGGTCGGGGTCGTGGAGCGCCGTAAGAGAACCCTAGGATGCCTCGTTTTCTGTATGGGCAGTGCCGGAGGACGTAACCGGCTTCGAGACAGTAAAATAATAGTGGGGGGCGCTGGTTCGGAGTTCTCCACTCGTCGCATTTCCTCGGTTGTGTGCGATGCTCGTAGGGCGGGCGGGTTGGGGCGAGAGGGCGGCAGTCCAGCGCAGCTGGCTGAGGGCGATAGGGGCTTGGGTCCCGTCGTCGAGGTGCAGGACGGCGCACATCTGCGGCGTAATTCATGGATGGGGGCTGCAGAGGCTGCGTGGGTGTCGGCGTCACGCCCAAGGCCTGTTGAGCCTCGTCCCGGATTACGTCAATGAACGGTGTAAGCTGCGGCTGCGTTCCTGCTGGCAGGAATGGTTGTAGCGCTTCTCGCTCAACTTGAAGTATAACCTCCTGCAGGTTACCGTTGTTAGCGGTGTCCAGGCAGCTTGCTGAGAAAACGCGCTGCTGGCGGTCGTACTGCCGGGCTCGGGCATCAAGAGGTTTTTCCATGGTGGCTGCCTCTTCTACCAACTCCGCGACGGTCGTACCGAAGCGTGGCCTTGTGGTAGAGCATCCGCCTCGCATTCGGGAGGTGCTGGGTTCGATCCCCAGTGCCGCCGGGTACCCACCGGTTTCTTTAATGGGTACAAGATTTCCCCTGGCCTGGTGCTCGGCTCTTCTAGGGTGAAATGCTTGGGAAAAGGGTCTTAGACCAAACAGTTGCCTTGACGGATGAGTGATAAGTTCCCCCGGCAAGCAACCATAAGTCCGCCTCGTGCGGCATAAGCCCAATTTGTGTGGCATAAGCCGTACGAGGCCGGCAAAGAGTTGCTCTTTGACTCCTGGCATAAGCGGCTTTACTTTTTCTTCTTCCTTCATGTTTGCGTCGGCACGCCGGAAGACACGCTTCATCTTCTCAGTGTACATTGCAACAGTCTCGTTTGGATGTTGTATCATAGACTGTAGCAGCTGCTGGGCTCTCCTTTCGCACGACATTCGCGAAGATCTTCAGAAGCTCCTTCTTGAATCTTTCCCAGTTCGTGAGGCTAGCTTCGTGATTCTCAAACCAGATTCTTGCTGGTCCCTCCAAGGCGAAGAAGGCGTACCTCAGTTTCGTGGCATCATCCCCGCTGTTGAAGATAGCCACACGGTCGAACTGTTCCAGCCATTCTCCTGGGTCGGCACCAGGCGAAGCGTCGAAGGTTGGTGGCAGCCGAGGCTACTGAAGAATGATTGGAGTTGTCGCCTGAGTGAGGCTCATGGTGGACGTTGCTACTGGCTTCCGGTTCCGGGTAGGGTCCCGCAGAATCCCGAACTCAGGTGCATCCCCTTGCAGACGTCGGCTTGTACGGTGGACTGGAGTCAATTCCTCCGCTGAATGACTCGAAGGGCTGGCGTCGCGACTTGCTGGGGGTGTCTGGTACATGGAAGGCTACCCAGCACCCCCACCAGATGTCACGTTAAAGTGGCGGCAATCCAGCAGTCAGGAAGAGAGCAAAACTTGCAAACGAAGCTCTTTATTTGGGCTGACTTGCGCCCGCAAAGGAGCTGAATCACTCGGTGGCGGCGTAATCAACAAACGGGCTCGTCAGTCGTCGAACTACAAACGCCCGCCGCTCGCGGCATCGCTCAATTTAAAGCCAGCAAGAAAACTTCGAGATAACAGGTCAATGTCATCTACAGTAACCTACAAAAACGTAGATGCAGCTCTTCATGGCTGTGATCAATCTCGAATAGTCCGGTCGGTCCTCGCGTCACACACGAAAATGATAACACCCTCTTCCTGCGGCCTTGAGCGCAAACGAACGGCCACTATAGTGATACGTGACAATATTTTTTTAGTGGCATAGCTAAGGGTTCTGTGAACTCGTGCCCTATGGTTAACAGTCGATGACCTTTTGTTCCATTCAGCGTCTTTTCGTATATTGATATAGCTGCGAGTGAAATATTTACAGAAGTTAATTCCCTGCAGTGATGCACACGACGGGACACGATGACGTCTTCCTTGTACTAAAAGAATGTATTCATAATTTGGCGATTCAGATGAAAATATTTATCCATTAGTTATATCAAGAACACATTCTGGATGTCTGTAATTAGCAAAAGTGTTTCCTAAATATAAAAATGATGGTCGCAATCATCTTGAAAGCTGTCTCCTTCCATTTTCTTAGCTGCATTAGCACGGAGTTTGAAAAGGTTATTGCGGCGGGCGTTATTGCCTTTGTGGAAAGCGAAGCTATACTCTCTACAATAACTTTTGACTGAATCAGCCAGTACTAGGGCTCATTCTATTAAATCAGTCAATAAGTAGAGAACCAATTTATATTTGGAGAGTTCATAGCGATTAAATCACAAATTCATTCGAAGACTACAAGAACACAGTGCCCAATTTAGTTTGCTTTGGTTTTCGCTGGATCCCACTCGAATTTTTCGAATGTGTTTTAGCAACACGAAATACTATGTTCCACTGCTACATGCGGAATCAGACTGCAGGCTTATTGGTGCTGGCGTCCATCAGCGGCCGGTTCTCGGGCAAATCCCATTCCGCACATCGTTCAATACTTCTATGGAAAAACAAAAACCGAGTAATTTGAATTCTGTCGACACTGCCATTTTCTGTGCATGTGAATCATAAGGTTCGTAACTTTCCTGACCCGGAATTAACATTTGTTTTATCGCTTGGTTAGAAATAAGCTTGGTCTTAATTTTTCTAAGACGCGGTATCCTTTGTTCAGCTGTCCAAGCAGGCCACCCGTAAATAATCACTTCGTCTTGGCACTACTTGTCCCGTTATCAAATGAGCCAATGAGATCAGCTTCTTAGTAGTTTCCTGAAAGACAAGCTTCATTGGCAGCCATTCACTGAAACTCTCTGCAGATTGTCAAGCCAGGCCGGCTTCACAATTTTAACATGTTAACGAAATTATGATGTGGTGGCTACAAGAACAACATATCACCAATGTCACTGTGTTGAATCTTCGGGCTATTAGCATCGAAGTTACTATGAATGATGCGGAATATCTTAAATTGAATAATTCTGCGCACGTTCTCTTCTAGTTCTAGCCACTTACCCCAACCCTCATCTGACTGTTTCCTCGCAACATAAGTGAAGGAGTTTCGCAAGAATGGGGCTAAGCAGTCCAATTAGCAAACATCTTTACAGCTGAAGAATATTTCCGCGTGTCGGAGCTCTATTTCGCAATAAAGTCCTAATTGCTATAAGCAAAATAATAATATATGTGCATTGAGAAATAATAGTATTAAATAATTTTCATTTCATTCGTTGCAACGGTAAAAGTGTCACATGATCTCACAGTCGGTATTCTTCAACATATGACCAATATGTGCGTGGATCCCACATAGGTTGTGAGCTAACGATCTATATACTTCAACAGATAATGCTTGTGCCCATTTTTGTTTTTCACTGTATAAATTAAATAAAAATTAATTATGTCTCAACACGAGCATACGTAAGAAAATTACTTTTTTCGTATCATGGTATGTCTTGTGCTGTAGAAATCTTTTGCAGCCCATTCCGAAAACTGCCCTCAAAAGGATCCTCACAGATCCTCACACTGTCTTCAGACTGTTCTTTAACAACACAGCAGGCAGAGGTACTATTGAAGATGATTGTTCCTGACCTCAGCGCGATCGTGGACACGTGCCAGTTTATTTGTGGCGCCAAAAAGGTGCAGCCCTAGCTTGCGGCTGAAAGGTACTGCTAAAGCAATGACGAAAGGCTAGAATCCCATAACGAGAACGCGAGGCTGAAGGAGCCGTCGAGGGATTCGGATCTATCAAGCTTTGTTGGGGTAACACATCGACTATTGCGAGTAAGAGCTGCAAATGTCGCCGACTAGTACGAAATCTCTCGAAATTCCCACGACTCCGCACTTTCAGCAATCTGGCCAATATAACGTACCAGTCTGCTCAATCTCGCGCTCGTAGGGATGAGATGCGGCCTGTAAAATGTGCGCGCAGTATTGACGGGGCGAAAAGCGACTTCCGGGTTGTTGAGGAGCGCGGTCGCGGCGGTACTAATAACGTTCATTGTCGGAATGCGAAGCCCAAGATGGTAGTGGTATGGAATCTGATCTGAGAATGCGTGTTACACAGATTAAGAGCCTAAGTATTATACGTGTTTTCGGACCATTGATCCAAGATCCTTACTTTCAGTGTAGCAAACGCAAGCTGCAATGATGACAGTAAATGAAGGCCAAAAGTTGGATAAAAACCTGCTAGGCGCTAGGTAAAAACTACTAGAGTAAAGACGAAAGCTCTTTCTGGATGTACTGCCCTCATGCGCGAAAAGAATTCGTGCCTTATGATTCTTCCCATTTGAAAATGTAAAGAGCGCTATTGCTCAGATTAAGCGAGCGAAAGCTTTCAAACTGAGGTACGGAAGTTGGAACAAGTA
This sequence comes from Amblyomma mixtum, assembly GCF_055824585.1. Classification (NCBI taxonomy): domain Eukaryota; kingdom Metazoa; phylum Arthropoda; class Arachnida; order Ixodida; family Ixodidae; genus Amblyomma; species Amblyomma mixtum. The sequence continues at coordinate 167,289,725 of NC_143013.1, read as the reverse complement.
GGCTTTCCAGCGTCGATCTTAAGTTCAGTAGCAGAAGCTTTGTTGGCTAACATCAGCCATACATGACTCTGAAACACTTCCCCTTTTTCCCAACTACACCATTTTCCGTCGCGACAGAACTAACAGACGGGGAGGAGGCGTGCTAATAGGAACCCATGTTTCGCTTCGTTGTTCTGAAATTAAAACTTCATCCCTTCTAGAAATATTGTTCATTCAGTGCCACGCTTCATTTCCTCCCGTAATCATCGGAGTTTGCTATCGCCACCTGATTTAACCGATTCTTTTGTTGCTAATTTTCACGAAATACTTCGCGCGATAACAGCGGCTCACCAACATACTCTCATTGTTCTTTTCGGCGACTTTAACTTTCCTGCAACAAACTGGTCCGACCTTTCCGCCACTACATGTAAAGATAACATCGAAAGCGATTTTGTCAACACGTGTCTAATCTTTGGTCTTTCCCAGCTCGTATCAAACCCAACAAGACAAAGCAATCATTCCTCCAACATACTCGACCTCATATTAACTTCTCACCCGGATAACATCCCGCCGCTTCTTAATTTACCAGGACCCAGTGATCATTCCGTAATTCAATCCACATACTCCTGCCAGTTGTCACACACAAAAAAAATACGAAAAACATTAACTCTATACGACAAAGGCAACTATGCAGCCAATATTTCTGAACTAGCTGATTTCTGCATATGGTTTCTCCGAGATTTTTCAGCACGATCAATCGTAGATAACTGGTTCCTTTTCAGAAACAAAATGCATCAACTTATAGATAAAAATATCCCTACTATCACCATCACCGAAAAGCAATCGTCAACATGGTTCAACAAAGAGCTGGAACGAATCAGAAAAAAAAGAAAACAGTTTTTCGATCCGCAAAACGCTTTGACACCGCATCTGCATGGGAAAGATATTATTCTGCAGAAGAAACATACTTATCTTTATCAGGCAAAACTAAACGTACATTTTTCTTGTCTGTCCTTTCTTCCATGTTGCACACCAACCCCCGCAAGTTCTGGAAAACTATAAACCCATCACATTCTAAGCCTCTAACATTACATGACGACGACAACCACCTTATCCCGGAACACGAATCTAGCCACGCTCTTAATAACTTTTTTCTTCAGTTTTTACTAAAGAACCTGACGGTGACTTACCGGATTTTGCAGCTCTCGGCCACCCAGCTATGCCACAGATTAGATTTGATGCTAATGGAATCATGAAACTCATTGAATCGTTGAAACTTACTTCTTCATCTGGTGTTGACGGCATAAATTCTAAAATCCTAAGAAATACTAAAATCACTGTAAGTGTAATATTGTGCCACCTCTTTCAGCAGTCCATATCAACAGGTGTCCTTCCACAAGATTGGAAAGCTGGTAAGATCATTCCAGTCCCCAAAAAGGGCTCACCTGTTTCATGCAAAAATTACCGCCCCATTTCTCTCACAAGCGTCTGTTCGAAACTGATGGAACATATTATTTATTCGCACATAGTCAAATTCCTTGTCTCCGTAAAATTCTTTCATACTAACCAGCATGGTTTTTGAAAGGACGTTAATGTGACTCCCAATTGGCTCTCTTTATTAATGACCTAAGCTCCAACCTTGACCTAAACATTCCTACTGACACTCTATTCCTTGATTTCGAAAAAGTTTTCGATAAATTACCGCTTAAAAGACTGCTACTAAAGTTATCGTGTCTAAATCTTAATTCGTTAGTATTAGAATGGCTTTGTAACTTTTTGACTAACAGAGAGCAATTTGTCTATGCTAGCAATCATTCTTCTCCACGTAGCCCGGTAATTTGAGGTGTTCCCCAAGGTACAGTCCTAGGACTTTTGCTTTTCCTCATATATATTAACGATCTTTTTTTCAGTATTTCCTCTACCATCCGTTTATTTGCTGACGATTGTGTAATTTACCGCCCTAACAGTACTGACGCTGGTACCCCTCAATGAGATATTAACCGAATCCAAACTTAGTGCGAACGTTGGTTAATGTCCCTCAATATTTCCAAAACATGTTTAATATCATTCCATCGTCGGCAGATGAATCCTGCTTCTAAATACACTCTTTTCGGTTCAGAAGTATCGTCCGTCTCTTCCTGTAAGTACTTGGGTATTACTGTAACGCAAAACCTAACATAGTCATTGTAAGGGATCGGTAGTATTCGCGGGGTCATAGGAAGGCGGCTGGGGGCGCTCAAATCGAAGCGTCTCCATTCTTGGAACGCGGCCGTTCGCGAACGCAGCGGGAAGTACGGGTGTCCCCTCGCCCCGCGGAACCGATTCGCGCACGTGCTGGCACGAATGTGTATTTCTGTTTGTTTCTACTTTTATTTTGGAATGGAAAGGGCGTTTTGCCCTACGGAAGCTGGGGCCTGGCCATGCTCTCGGTAAACCAATCATGTGAGCAGTGTAACATGATTGGCTGCTACCAAATGTGGGCCCGGCCTTTAGGGCTTTAAAACCGGCCCCGGAGCCGGAAGCGGGGTTCTGAGCTAAGCTGAGACGCAAGGCATCTTCGGCTATGCCGAGTAGGGGCCTCCTCTAGTGTTAGCCAGTTCCATATTTTTGTTGTTTTGTATTTTTTTGCCGTTTAATATGTGTCTAGTGCCTTAACTTGTACACGATGTAAATATATGTATATAAAACCTCAAGTGTTCTCTTTATCTCTGCATCTCAACTCATCGTGAGACCGTCTCTGACGGGGCAGCCCTGGTGCAAAGAAACGCTTCAGTCTTCGAGTTAAACCAACCGTCTCTGGCGGGGCACCTCTAGTGCAAGGAAGATAGGGAACCTCTGAAATTGACTGGCGCAGTCGACGAGGATCCTGCGGCCATCGAAAGACGGCGCAGGAAGAAGACTGAAGGCAGGGGAAAAGGCGACGAGAAGGCAACAGGTCAGCGTTCGAGAACGGACCTGCAGGGAGAGACAGCGGCAAGGACCACGGGAGTAGTCAAGCGACGGGAGACTGCGTCCGGTGAAGGAAAGCAGCGCGTCGAGAACTTGATGTTCACCGGCGGGTCACAGCAAGTGACGACAGCGGGCACAGGACCAGCGGCGTGCGACAGCTCATCGCAGCGTCTGGGGAAAGTGGCGGTGGACTCCGACGCCAAGGAGCTGGCAATGCGGATCGACGCGTCGAAACTGTGAGTTTCCGTCGTCGCATTGCCCACGTCCCTGTGCATGTGTTCGAGCCGGTAGGACAGTCCAGGGATACAGACGGCGGTATGGAGAGTTATCCATGCCGGCCCTCACTGGATGTGAGGTACGAGGTTGAGTTGGCGAAGGCGCGCTTAGCGGACCTTCAGGCTCAACTTGCGAAAGTAAATGGCGGAAAGGCGATGCTTCGCGAGGAAGAACCTCAGGATGTTAAGCATGTCTTGAAGGTAATAGAAGCAAGAGGCCAGCAGGTAGAGCTCGAGATCTCTAAGATCAAGGAGAGTAGAAGAGCCAGTAAATCAGCCCGGGAGAACTGCTCCGAGTCCCGAGAGGTGAGGCCGCCTGTGCTGGAAGACAAAGGATTATGCTTGTCATGCACAGGACAGGGAAACAGCAGTGAGGACGCTGAAAGCAATCAGCCGGTTTGCGGGAACGCATCTTTGTTAGGAAAGGCCGCAAAAGGTTTAGGAAGTAAAAACAGGATTCCTGAAGGACGCGGAAATATCACAGTTTTGCCGCCACCGCAGGCGGCTAGCAAAGAACAGGAGCAGCCCAATTCTCATGATCTAGGGCCAATCGAGACCAAAGTGTCCGGTAACAAACAAGACAGCGGTGGAATTCCTCGAGTCTCTATGACTAAGATTCTGACCTCTGACACGGAGCTAGTAACAGGTGAAAATCTGGCGGTGCTGCAAACACACACTGTGTCGGCCATAGGGTATGAAGTGCCCCGTAGCGTTACTTGTGGCAAGAGCCCTTCATCCGAGGCAGATAACGGAGGTGGGCCCGCTGGGCCGACCGGGCCGAGCGCCGCCCAGTTGTCCAACGCAACCAGTGTCTCCGGCCAGGTCATTTGAGGACCCGGAAATGAGTGGCGACTTGCCGCAAGGCAAACTCGGGTCAAGTGACTGCGAGGGAGCTCATGGAGCCTCGGAGTTAGACGATGCCACGAAGCCGGCAAATGCCTATCAAGCAGGGAACGTCAACGTCAGTGTTTGCCCGAGCAGGAACGGGGCAAATGGCTCTAACCAAGGCGAAGTGCCAGAAGGCAGGTGCGCGGCTTTCATGTTAAATGTCGGTGCGTGGAACATTACGTTCCGTGCTCCAGGTCGCCAAATCAAGCGTAGCGAGACCGGCCGCATTGGTATTGTTAGACGGGGCAAGCAATATGCTCCTTACTCAGCACGCGTCTCGTATTGGTGCGCCGAAGAGAGGGTGCCCTCAAGGGCGTCGCGTGATCAGGGATTTGGACCCATCGAGTACCACAACGTTTTCGATCCTGCAGGGCAGCAACTTTTTAGTTATCGCCCCGTTGTGGCACCGGCCTAATGTGTTAGTGACCGTCAGGCGTTAATCGGGTTGATTAACCCTTAGTGGCTCGAACGCACACGGAGACGCTCGGTGCGACCAAGGAGGCTCACGTGGCCGCTTACGGACCCTATATGAGTGCCAATGAACGCTCCGGTTGCAAGTGTCTGCGTGCATGTGTGCCCATTCGCGAGGACGAGTGTGTTATTGGAGGTGGTGAACTGGGTGCAACCCACCAACTTGGACGCCGTGTTAAGGCGCACGGCAGGCATGCCACTGTGTGTATTTTAGTGTGCAATTTGCTTATGTTTTCTTGGTGCCCGTAAGTATTTTGCGTAATGTTGTGTTGGTGCCCGTGTCCATTATTTTGCTTTTGGGTTTGTTGGTGCCAGTGCTTGTGTAGCTGCGGTATGTTACCCACAGGGTGGTTTTGTGACCCGTACCGATCCCTTCTTTGTTGTAATTCTAAAAGTGGCATTTGAGCCCTTTGTAGAATCTTGGGAAGGGCGTGTAAGGGATCGGTAGTGTACGCGGGGTCATAGGAACGCGGCTGGGGGCGCTCAAAGCGAAGCGTCTCCATTCTTGGAACGCGGCCGCTCGCGAACGCGGCGGGAAGTACGGGTGTCCCCTCGCCCCGCGGAACCGATTCGCGCACGTGCTGGCACGAATGTGTATTTCTGTTTGTTTATACTTTTATTTTGGAATGGAAAGGGCGTTTTGCCCTTCGGAAGCGGGGGGGCTGGCCATGCTCTCGGTAAACCAATCATGTGAGCAGTGTAACATGATTGGGTGCTACCAAATGTGGGCCGGGCCTGTAGGGCTTTAAAACCGGGCCCCGTATCCGGAAGCGGGGTTCTGAGCTAAGCTGAGACGCAAGGCATCTTCGGCTATGCCGAGTAGAGGACTCCCCTAGTGTTAGCCAGTTCCATCGTTTTGTTGTTTTGTATTTCTTTTGCCGTTTAATATGTCTCTAGTGCCTTAACTTGTACACGATGTAAATATCTGTATATAAGACGTCAAGTATTCCCTTTATCCCTGCGTCTCAACTCATCGTGAGACCGTCTCTGGCGGGGCACCCCTGGTGCGAGGAAGGAAGATAGAGAACCTGTGAACGTTACTGTCATCCCATATCACGAACATCGCTAACGAAGCCAATCGTACCCTTGTTTTCATACGGCGCAATGTACGATTTGCCACCCCATCCATCAAATCATTAGCATACATAACTTTTGTCCGTCCTAAACTAGAATATGCTTCGGCAATATGGGATCCACACCAGTCTAACATCTCTTTAACCTTAGAAAAAATACAAAATCGAGCTATCCACTTCATTTATTCTGACTATTCGTACTGCACTAGATTGTCTGCCTTAAAATCTAGAGCTAACTTACCCAGCCTTTGAAACGCGACGAAAAATTTCTCGATTGTGCCTATTTCATATGTTTTATCATTCATCTTTAGGAGAATCAGTCATATCACCTGCTTATCGTCTCTCAAGCCGTATTAACCACCATAAGGCCGTCTACACCCCCACCGCTAGAACCACCGCTCATTCCCGTCTTTTTTCGTCACGTCATCCCTGGACTGGAATGATCTACCACAGGACGCCGTGCATCACATCAACGCCATCCATTTTAACAATGCCATCCATAGTTGTTTAACTGTCATGCCCATCCCTCATGTAATGCCCCATACCAGGGGCCTTTGAGGTATCAAATAAAAAATTGCTGAGGCACAGCTTGGCTAAGCCTTGGGAATGCGAAGCATCCCACGGCGACGGCGCGAGGTGGAGGCCGGCTCTCTCATCCGATGTCACGTGGTGTGACTGTTGTATCGTCTGAGTTTCGGTTTCGCTTTCACTTTGTCCGTACCATGGCGCTAGTGTCTTGTGTATAAAATGCTTTTGTAGATGTTATTGAAGAACGGTTCGTCTGAGACCGCAGCAGCCTCCGGACTCTCTGCGGCGCTCTCCCGGGCCCGCCACACAAAGAAGCCCGAACACTACAATGGCGACGAGGATGGGATTCGACTTCGCTGCTTCAGCACCATGAGCGCCGCCATCCCTCCGCCGCCGCCGTACCTTCCCGTCCCGGGCCGTCCCGCTGTTCCATGGCCACAATGGCACCGCATGTTCGAAACGTTCCTCGTGGCCTCAAGATCGTCGACCTGCTCACCCGAGCGTCGCAAGGCCCCTCTTCTGCACAGCATCGGTACAGAAGGTCAGCGTATTTTTTACACCCTGCCTATCCCTGTTTCCGAACCTTCACAAATCACCCAAGAGGTTTCTTCCACGCATGCTGCCGCTGACGCAAGCACCGCCGAAGCCCCAGCCTCACTGTCCGTATATGACCACGCCATTACAGCCTTATCATTGCATTTCTCTGCTACCAGCAATGTAATTGTTGAGCGGCACCGTTTTCGTCGCAGAGTTCAACAGCCAGGCGAGTCTATCCAGGAGTTTGTTGCCGCATTACGAGAGCTCGCAGCGCTTTGTTCTTTTGTTGATGTGGAGGATTCACTGCGTGATTAATTCTTGGAAGGCGTCGCCTCTCAACAGATCCGCGAACGCCTTCTGCTCGAATTCCCCCACTTTCTTTCTCTCGCGGCGTGCAGCTCGCGCTTCAGATTGAACAAGCCGCGCAACAGCTACACGAGTTCTCTTCTGCAAACGTTAGTGGAGTGACATTACGCGGAGCTCGGAACCCCGTAATGTCGACCCGTTCCAATATCCAGCCCGAACGACGCGGCTCGGTTTACTCACGTGCCTCCCGTTACGACGGCCAGGCCCCTCCTGATCGCCCCCCAAAAGGTTCTCAAGTTTCGCGTGGCTCCACGTCGTTTTGTTTTCGCTGTGGTTCTTTGCAGCATCTGGCTTCGTACCCGCGCTGCCCCGCAAAAGACCAGCGTTGTTTACATTGCGGCCGCCTGGGGCACTTTCGCTCTGTCTGTAATCGGCGAAAACGCAGCCCCGTAGCTGTTCAGGAGGTAGCATGCAGTAGTTCTTCCCAAGAGGCTGAAGTCTTGCACATTCTTTCCGTGGGTAGCCCCCGTCGGGCCGGTGTTCTTGTTGATATTTCTGTTGCTCAGACACCTATGAAGCTGCTCGTTGACTCTGGCTCCTCTGTGTCTATCTTAGCCGACAGTATTTTTAAACAACATTTCGAACTAACGTCAACGCTTTACTCTCCTAAGGTGAAGTTGCTCGATTATTCGCAACAGCCCATTCCAGTTCGTGGTTGCTTTTACTCAGAAGTCAAATACAAGGACCGCTCCGCCTATATTCTTGTCTATATTGTATTACAAGGCACGTCTCTCCTTGGTGTTGACGCCATAAAAGCTTTGGATCTGCACATTGACAGTTTCTCTTTGAGTTGTCTTCAGACTTCAACAACTTCTGCCATCGGAGGAAATGAGCAGAATAGACACCTTCCGGAATGTCTGTCTGCCGAGTTCGGAACCATTTTTGACAAAGGCCTTGGAATGGCCAAAGGGTTCATTCATCGCGTCAAAGTTAGATCCAACATTCCACCTGTAACATCGAAGCTCCGTCGACTTCCGTTCACACTTAAACCTCAGGTAACGGAGGAACTGCACCGTTTGGAACAACTTGACGTTATCGAGCGTATCAACGCTTCTTAGTGGGTATCTCCCATTGTCGTGGTACGAAAAAAAGACGGTAGCATCCGATAATGTGTGGATCTGAGAGAACCCAACAAAGCCGTCGTCACGGACAGCTTTCCCCTTCCCCACACAGAAGAGCTCATGCGCAGTCTCGTAGGAGCAACCCACTTCTCGAAGTTGGACTTGGCATCAGCCTACCATCAGGTACCGCTTCACCCCGACAGCCGTGACTTAACCACCTTCATAACCCATGAAGGCTTTTCCGCTTCAAGCGAGTCTGCTTTAGATTGGCGTCGGCCCCTGCCGTTTTTCAGCAAATGATGTCGCGAATTCTTCAGGGGTGTTCAGGTGTTCTTTTCTATATCGATGACATCATCGTGTGTGTTCGGCAGGAATGATCGGGAGCACCTGACCAACCTGACGACTGTTCTTGAGCGCATCAAGAATGCAGGACTCAAACTAAATGACAAATGCACTTTTTGCGTACAAGAGGTGTCCTTCTTGGGCCAGAAAGTCACCGCCCAGGGCATCTCGCCAATGCCGGAAAAAGTGAATTCAATAATTAACACTCCTGCCCCCCCTGATGCAACTGCACTCCGCTCTTTCCTTGGCTTAGGCGAATACTACGCGAAGTTTCTCCCGAGTCTCGCGGACAATGTTGAACCAATGCGAGTCCTCCTTCGCAAGAACCAGCCTTTCAGTTGGACTACCGCTGCAGACGCTAGTTTCCGAAGTATGAAGTCCTTGCTTCAATCCGCCGGGTACTTCAAATGTTTCATGAGACTCTTCCTGTGATTGTTTCCACGGACGCATCTGACTGCGGACTTGGCGCTGTTCTCCAGCAACTGGACGGGCACAAGCTACGTACGATTGCATTTGCGTCTCGTACGCTGTCTCCGGCGGAAAGGAAGTATGCGGTTGGAGAGCGCGAGGCACTTGCATGCATTTGGGCCTGCGAGCACTGGCATACGTACTTGTGGGGTCGTCCTTTCACACTCCGCACGGACCATCAAGCCTTAGTTTCCCTCATGTCCTCTCAGGGAACGGGCAGGCGGCCTCTTCGCATTGCACGGTGGTCTGAACGCCTTCTCCGCTACAATTACACAGTAGAATACCGCAAGGGATCAGAGAACACAGTTGCGGTAGCCCTTTCTCGTCTTCATGCCTCTGTTTCACATGAAGATGTTTCCGTTGAGGAGGAGATTGTATTAAATCTCATTACACCCCTTTGCCTCACAAAGGAGCAGTTCAAGAAGGCTCTTAGCTAGGACCCTATTTTGAAAGACGTCAAGGCCTATGTTGAGTCGACTTGGCCTTTCCGTAAGTTCATTTCAAGCGAACTGCAGCCCTACTTCACTGTGCGCGAAGAACTTTCCCTAGTCAGCGACTTGATAATGCGTAGAGAACGAGTGGTTGTTCCCCTCTCGAAGACACCGCAGCTAATAGCTACGGCTCATGAGGCGCACCCAGGAATAGTTCGTACCAAGGCGCGACTACGGGAACGCTTCTGGTGGCCAGGCATGGACAAGCAAGTCGAGCTGGCCGTCCATAACTGCAGCGTCTGTCAGGCAGCCGACAAAAGCGCCAAGACTGCGGTTTCTCTTCTTGAGCCGGTACCGCTGCCTGAGCGTCCATGGCAAAAGCTGGCCATCGACATCGTCGGCCCCATGGAAAGAGCCCCGCAAGACTGTAGGTTCGCTATTGCATTAGTGGACTACTTCTCAAAATGGCCGGAAGTACACTTCTGTAGTGAAGTTTCAACAAGTACGGTGACTAATTTCTTAGTGTCCATTTTCGCCCGCGAAGGTTACCCCGACGAAATTGTTAGCGACAATGGACCTCAGTTTTCGTCGCAAGAATTCACACAGTTCTTGAACGAACGCGCCATTCGTCTCACGCACTCGTCCCTCTATTATCCACAGGCAAATGGGCTAGTCGAGCGGTTTAACCGCGTCTTCAAGAATTTCGTTCAGCTAGCTTTGCTCGAACATCGTCCCATTCGTCAAGCAGCCATTGACTACCTCGGCATCTACCGGTGCACGCCTCATGCTACTACAGGGATAGCTCCCGCTCTGCTACTGCACGGAAGATTGCCTAGAACACGGCTAGAAATTGTTGGACATCCTTCACCGTCCTTCTTTACTGATCCGGCAACAGAACTTCGTCGGATGCGCCAACGCGTGGTGGAGATGCAACAAAACAGCAAGAAATACGCGGATGCTCGCCGGGCGGCAAGACAGACAACGGTGACAGTAGATGACTTCGTCCGTGTAAAGAAGCCTACAGTGGCATTCAAGGGTGATCCCTCGTACAGTCAGCCGCGTAAAGTGATCGCGAGGAAGGGACCATCGTCGTTTCTCCTCGACGACGGGAAGATCTGGAACGCATCGAGACTCACCAAGGTGCCCTCGTCATCGTCCACTTACGACCGTGTTAAACTGCCACCCACCTCGGCTGATCCACCATTGTCTGCTACACAGGAACAAGCATGCCACGGCGCAGCACTGCCAAACATGCCCAATCCTCCAACTGTCGATGTTCAGCACCGACGCATTCAGCCTACAAGAGCTAGAAAGCCACCGAATCGCTACGGCAATCCGCCATAGAAGCCGTTCTGGGATTGAAAACACCAAGGCAACCAGGTGCTTCAGTGTGTGTGATGTGTGTGCGCTATTTCTCTGTTCACTTCATGTGACTTTAGACTACTCTTCATTTCACTTGTGTGACTGTCATACTGTGGTTGTGAACTATGTTTCTATTTCTCGTTTCCTTAAGTGTGCATTATATCAACTCCATGTTCAATTATCGTAAATAATCAGCTAACCACTGACTAACGCATGACATGTTTTTCTAAGGGAGGGAATATGTTGTATCGTCTGAGTTTCGGTTTCGCTTTCACTTTGTCCGTACAATGGCGCTAGTGTCTTGTGTATAAATGCTTTTGTAGATGTTATTAAAGAACAGTTCGTCTGAGACCACAGCAGCCTCCGGACTCTCTGCGGCGCTCTCCCGGGCCCGCCACACAAAGAAGCCCGAACACTACAGTGACGTAACGGTGTCACGTGGCGTGACGGCTAGGGGTCCCACGGCGACGGCGCGAGGTGGAGGCCGGCTCTCTCATCCGATGTCACGTGGTGTGACGTCACGGTGTCACGTGGCGTGACGGCTAGGGGTCCCACGGCAACGGCGCGAGGTGGAGGCCGGCTCTCTCATCCGATGTCACGTGGTGTGACGTCACGGTGTCACGTGGTTTCACGGCTAGGGGTCCCACGGCGATGGCGTGAGTGGTAGCTCTAGCAATATGCTTCGCATAAAAAAAATCGCCTGGCTTAGCGTATGGTTAAGCCAAGGATGCGAAGCATAGCCGTACTTCTCGTTCTTCTCCCGTTTCCGTGGCTCTTTGTAACTTGCGCTTTGCGGTCTGGCGAGCCGCCCTCTCCCTGACCGACATTTCGCAGCTCAACTGACTCAACGAGTGCGTCGCCTTTTATACAATTGCGTGACGTCAGTATCTCCTAGCGGTAGGAGCGGGAGTTAGGCCGTCGGCGGAGGCTGCGCGTCCGCAAGCGAGCGCACGAGTTGAGCCTCAGCTTTCACAGCTGTTCTGACGTCATTGTGTCACGTGGTGTGACGCACCATACCACGTGGTCTGCACGGCGTGCAACCGCAGCGACGGCATAAGTTGGAGCCCCGTCTCTCATCTGTCGTGACGTCATTGTGTCACGTGGTGTGACGTCAGCATACCACGTGGTCTGCACGGCGTGCAACCGCAGCGACGGCACAAGTTGGAGCCCCGTCTCTCATCTGTCGTGACGTCATTGTGTCACGTGGTGTGACGTCACCATACCACGTGGTCTGCACGGCGTGCAACCGCAGCGACGGCACAAGTTGGAGCCCCGTCTCTCATCTGTCGTGACGTCATTGTGTCACGTGGTGTGACGTCACCATACCATGTGGTCTGCACGGCGTGCAACCGCAGCGACGGCACGAGTTGGAGCCCCGTCTCTCATCTGTCGTGACGTCATTGTGTCACGTGTTGTGCACGGCGTGTAACCGTCACGAAGGGCTTGGGTTGCCTATTGTAATATGCTTCGCATAAAAGAAAATTGTGGAAAGAATGTATTAAAAAAGGCAATGAAGGTGAGGTCACGAAACCCAAAAGTAGACTGGCTATCATCCGTCATGATGAAGTTTAGCGCCAAAAACGAGGACAAAGTAGGAGTGAAGACACAACACGAAACTTCATCATGAATAAGATTCAACTCGCCCAACTTTCCACCTTACTACTATCATCCGGTATGCCCATAAGGCGGCGCACAATTTGAAGCATGTCGCAAAAAAGTACAAGGTTCCTGTGGTTTATTCCGCCCCCCAAAAAACTGCCTACTTTGTGCGTTAAAACTGATCCCATCAAGGCGAACAAAGCTGAATGTAAGAAGAGACATGCAGCTCCGTTTCTGAAATGTCCCGTGGGAATCATCTATCAGATCACTCTGATGTACGGAAACAAGTACATCGGCCATACGAGCCGCTGTATTAGCGACCGATTAACAGAATACATTTTGGATTTACAAAATGTCACTGGTTCACATTTGCCCCATCACTGTAAAGCCTGCGGTGAGGAAAGAAACATTAAGTGAGCAGCAAGGCTGAAAAAAACGAAGGTTTTAAACAGAAGTAAGGCCCAGAGAGCCTGTGAACTGTTGCGGCTTTCTATATCAGAAGCAACCGTAGTGATTGTTTTAGTACCCCATTGATTACCATATACAAAAATGAAACTGCTTTTTTAGACACACGGGGGTGAGACACCTGTGGGGCTCACAGAGGCTTTTTCTTCAATTTTTGTGCATCACTCGCGCCCATGTGTGGTTCTTGCTACCCCTCTTGATTGCTTGCCTTATATTCGTTCGCAATCTCGGTTAATAAACAGTTGGAAGTTGCGCCTGTCCCTTCTCGTTTCCTGTGCGTTTCGGCGCTATAACCCTTTTCTGGAAACTGCTGTGTGTGCAGTCCTTCAAACGTCCCGCATATATTATTAACGCCAGATGACGAGGCTAGCCTAATCTTAATTGCAATAAAAAGATCATTTCTCACTGCATAAAGAACACTCCAAAATTTGCTCCTTCCAACACAGGCCTGATAACGATGCTGGAGAACTCGTGCAAGTTTACTCAGGCATCTCAACCTGTCAAGCATGATGCCCCTATTATAGATCTTTGTTTCTAAGAAAACCAAAGCACTTTTTTTATCCACAAACTGCTCCGCGTCCAAAGCTGGTCTTTGGGGGCAGGGGAAAAAACGCAACGCCTTGCAGATCGAAGATATTCTTGACTAGTAGGATTGTTTCGTCCCAGCGGTTGAACTTGCTGATACGCTATAATACTTCATCCAGACTTCCATATCATCATACCAAACTCTGGAACACGTTCAGTTCGCAAACTTATCGGCCAGATAACGGCTTCTTAGGGGAGTTCTTTCTTCCACGCAACTCGCTTCCAGTGGTACAGCGGCCAAAGGCGTCATCTCTGAATGGCTTGGGGGGACCATAATGATTAACCCGCACCGGCACACACTGCAGAAGATAGTGAAAATGAATTATTTACATGATGAAAAAGACCTTTGAGAAGCGAAATCAACGGTGCGCGTCATCGAAAATTTAGCTAAGTCCTCAAGGGCTTTCATTTTTCTCTTCTGCTTCCAAACAAAGGGCGGCTCATTAGTATCACACGCCTTTCCCGTTATCCTCAGTCGTCTGCTGGCACACCTGTCTGGATTCTTCTTATGATTAGGTGTGAACCCCATCTTCAGCCCTTCACCGCTGCTTCAACACTACTTCTGCCACTGTTACTAATCTGGAAACGACGCTAATTTGTCACTGCTGTTCACGGATCTGTTTAATGAAAAAAGAGTTTTAGTTGGATTGAATATTCGCTGACATGCTACTGTGCACCGGATAGGGAATAAGTACAGGCGCGGCCATAAGTAAACGGAGCTCGCTATTGCGTTCGAAGTGAAATCACGCTTTGTCCATTGGTAAAGAAGCAGCGTTGTTTGTCTACAAGAAAGCCCACCAACCTCCGCTACCAGCATGCGCACACCACTGCTGGAAATTTGGATTAGGTGACGTGTGAAAAAGATTTGAAGACACTTGCGGGCTCCGTTTGCTTTTGTCCGCGCTTGTACCTTGTGACAGAAGAAGGGTGCTATAATGTTCGCACTGTTTGAAGATGATTGTAACGCGATAGTCCAATGCATCATGGCTTCTTGGAATGAGACCAAAGCCAAATTCTGTGCATGTACAGCGGGGTGGTCAACCGTTCGGGCAGTTTAGAGTTTGTCGAAAACAGCGATAGCGTCTAAATAGGCAAATAAAAAAATCACTGCACGTCGTTTCTGTCTGTAGCAGCCTAAATTACCTAATATAGAGTCCATTGTGAGTGGCACTTGCATGACGGACTGCATGCATTGTTCATAGTGCGAACGTTGGTGGGCGTACTCTGGACAGTCGTAGAGAATATAACGTACATTCTCAATTTAGCCGCAGTCCTCACAATATGAACTGTCAGCTTGCTAGAAACGGGATCGTAGACTGTTCTTAAATGCAACATTAAGACGTGGCTGGAAAGAGAGAAAAGCAGAGATCAAAGCCGGCGCGAATATTTGCTGGCATGCTACTCAGCGTATGGGGAGAGAATATGGCAGTAAAGTTGAAAGAAAGGTGGTAGAAAAGAGTGCGGTCATTCAGAGGGTTGCAGCGCAGTAGTTCACTGCACGATGGCTTCTTCGGATGAGACCGAAGTCAAGTTGTGTGCATGTGCAAAGGGGTGACCAAATGTTCGGCTATTTAGAGTTTGTCGAAAACACCAATAGCGTCTATATAGAAAAATAGGGATGTAAGTAAACGCCGCTACTGTCTGTAGCAGCCTAAATGAACTAATATAGAGTCTGCTGTGAATGGCATTTGGGTGACGGACTGCATGCATTGTTCATAGTGCGAACGTTCGTGGGCGCACTCTGGACAGTCGTAGAGAATATAACGTACATTCTCAATTTAGCCGCAGTCCTCACAATATGAACTGTCAGCTTGCTAGAAACGGGATCGTAGACTGTTCTTAAATGCAACATTAAGACGTGGCTGGAAAGAGAGAAAAGCAGAGATCAAAGCCGGCGCGAATATTTGCTGGCATGCTACTCAGCGTATGGGGATAGAATATGGCAGTAAAGTTGAAAGAAAGGTGGTAGAAAAGAGTGCGGTCATTCAGAGGGTTGCAGCGCAGTAGTTCACTGCATGATGGTTTCTTTGGATGAGACCGAAGTCAAGTTGTGTGCATGTGCAAAGGGGTGACCAGATGTTCGGCTATTTAGAGTTTGTCGAAAACACCAATAGCGTCTATATAGCGAAATAAGGATATAATTAAACGCCGCTACTGTCTGTAGCAGCCTAAATGAACTAATATAGAGTCTGCTGTGAATGGCATTTGGGTGACGGACTGCATGCATTGTTCATAGTGCGAACGTTCGTGGGCGCACTCTGGACAGTCGTAGAGAATATAACGTACATTCTCAATTTAGCCGCAGTCCTCACAATATGAACTGTCAGCTTGCTAGAAACGGGATCGTAGACTGTTCTTAAATGCAACATTAAGACGTGGCTGGAAAGAGAGAAAAGCAGAGATCAAAGCCGGCGCGAATATTTGCTGGCATGCTACTCAGCGTATGGGGATAGAATATGGCAGTAAAGTTGAAAGAAAGGTGGTAGAAAAGAGTGCGGTCATTCAGAGGGTTGCAGCGCAGTAGTTCACTGCATGATGGTTTCTTTGGATGAGACCGAAGTCAAGTTGTGTGCATGTGCAAAGGGGTGACCAGATGTTCGGCTATTTAGAGTTTGTCGAAAACACCAATAGCGTCTATATAGCGAAATAAGGATATAATTAAACGCCGCTACTGTCTGTAGCAGCCTAAATGAACTAATATAGAGTCTGCTGTCAGTGGCATTTCGGTGACGGACTGCATGCATTGTTCATAGTGCGAACGTTCGTGGGCGTACGCTTCACATGCGAAGAGAATATGAAGCACAGTCTCAACTGAGCTGCAGATGTCACAATGCGGACTGTCAGCTTGCTTGAAGCGGTATCGTAGAGTTTTCGCAAATGGAACATTGAGGCGAAGGCGAGAACAAATTGGTTCCAGGCGACGCGGAAACCCGAGTGGTAGTCTTGTCTGTGGGTGGATAGAATGGTGAAAGGAGCAATGATGGCTTCGCGAGTTCCAGAGACGGTTCTTTTCATCCTGGGTATGTCGTTTGGGAAGCTGGAACGCAACTGCGGTATGAAGAAGATGTGCGTGTAGTTACGGTGCTGTAGACCTTTGCGGGACACTTCGCCTGCTCTCTGGTTCTCCGTGATGCCGCAGTGAGCTGGAATCCACTGAAAAATTACACAGTGGTCTTCAGCAAGAGCCAGGTCATGCAGGTATCCAATGTCATGAAACATGGGCTGGTGACTTGTTCTCTTCACTAGGTAGGACAAGGTTTGTCGCGGTCCTTGCGAGTCCGTGAAGGTTACCCAGCGTCCTGAGTTATGGCCAAGATATAGGAGACAGCTTCTTTCATTTCGTATTGCTCTGCTGTGGTGGAGCATGTCCTAGGCTGTAGATGACCTGGAAGCATTTGACTTTGTGAGGGCACATATAGACGGCGTGATGAGGAGTCGTGAGAAGATGAACCATTAGTGAAAATTTGTCTTGTGAATACTGCTGAGCTAATTAATTCAGAGCAGCTTGTAGCAGTCCAGCTTGCGGCATGCCGTTCTTCACTGTGACGTGGCTGGGTTAACTTCCATCAACACTGGTGTGCTTTTTATTTTTGTCGCTTCAACATAATTATGCTTTGCGTGACGTGTACAATACTCAGACATCATAGAAAAATTTATGAAGCAATTTTGATGGGAGAGCCGTTCTATCCAACGTCTTGGTAATTTCAAAGTGCGCAAAGAGGTTTGTGTTTCTTTAAAGATGTCTTTCGGATTCCCTGTGCCCCTTGTAGGGGTGCAGCTGGTATGCGGTAGTGACAGCATCATTATGCGATGCTTTTGCCGCTCGTGATACTTGTCTGGACAATGCTGCGTTGAAAATACTTTTAAAGAAAAAACAATAAACTCTTGGGAATTACAATCTGGTAATACACTCCCTTTTTGATGTAGCACGATGTAGAAAGTTGTTACTGCAATTGAACGTTGTTTTTTTCTTTCAGGTCATCTGTCACCTTTGAAATTTCGGATATTAACGAAACAAAGCCATTCTTTACTCCTGGAGTTCAATAAAGACATCGAGATGAGTGCATAAAAATCCATATATACAGCAATCCCTGAAAAAATGGGATCTCCGCCTCCAGAAATTGTAATCCAACTCAGGATTTAGAAGCAAGGCGGAGAGGTATGAAAAATGACTTGTGCTTTACATATTAACCGCATGCATGCAACAAGTACAGTGACTCTGAATCTTGCTGTGTATCAGCGTACAAATGAACTGTTAATTGACATCTATGCTGTGAAGATTTTAAAATGGTTGGTGCGCACTAACCAGATGCGCATGACGAATATTACGCTTCCGCCTGCGAACCCGTCTCGAAAGAGCCGCAGTGATTGCACAGCAATCTTTACTGCATGCCTGAATACGAAGTAATAATTTGAAGTGCATACTAATACAGACCTATCTGAGTGAAGTGCCTACAGACCCTTTCAAAATTTTGACAGAAGCCAACAGCCACAGAAACCAAGGGGCACAGGGGATTTTTTTTTTTAAGTTATTTATTTTGTGGTGTTGATCAATTTAGAATATTACTGAATATGTTATCGTTTTTTTTAAAGATAACTGATTAGAAAAGCAGAAGAAGAAACAACCACCTGCCGCCGGTGGGATCCGAACCCACGACCTCCGAATTACGCGTCCGGTGCTCTACCTCTGAGCTACGGCGACGGTTGTCAATTCTGCTTTCGGGAGTATTTATGTTTACAAGTAACCTAACCTTGAGAGTGTTCATCAGCGCCACCCACGTTCATAAGCGGCGGACGTAGAACGTCCTGAGTTACCGCAGGTGTGACGTAGAACGTCATCGAACGGAGAGGGTGGAAGCTGCGTGAGAACCCTCTTATGCTTCCTAAGGCGTCAAGGCTGCCAGAATCGAGGCCCTCGCTAAGCAATTAAGCAAACAAGGAAAGGGGATGAGGGGCTCGTTATAAATATGACAGAAGCCAACAGCCACAGAAACCAAGGGGCACAGCGTAGCTACCAAGGGGTAGCTAAATGACAAAATTTTGTCATTTAGCTACCTTTCAACTTTATTCGCATTTTGGATACGCTTGGAAGGTACTATACAATGATCATTTTCTCAAGTGAGCTTTCTTTGCCCAATTATGACAGCTCAGCACTATATTACCTCCCTTTTATTGGTCATTCATATCAGAGGTAATTGCTTGATGATGTGTCGAATTCAGAACAGGGATTTTGACCAATTTCCTACACGGCCAACTTCATCAAGTGTCCGCTCCGCTTGTGCTCATTAACCCTTCGTGTGGAAGTGAGACCTTGCAGCCTACTTTAGAAATGTTCCTCCGCAATGTGATATTGCTTTCTCCAAGTACGAGCGCTCGCTGCGCGCTGCCTCCTCCTCATCTGCTTCCAGATGTTCGAGAACAACAGAGCTGCTGAAACTAGGTTGAAACATGCATTCACAATTTAATACGAATTTGGGATTCGCCAGCACACAGCACGCCATTGTTGGTCTTTAAAGCAACACTCCGGAATACTAAAACCGAGAGGTAGAAAAGCTTCTTCAAATGGTTTTTCTTGTTTTCACCATCGTCACTGAAAATCTGAATCATGTGAGTGAACTGAGTGACACCTGTTTTCCTCCCAACGGTATGCGCGTACGTCATTTATTCTGAGTGCGAGCCCGGGACACGCTGCATAAACCTCTTATGCAATAAAGAGGCAGATCTTTCTACGGACAAGAAACCGATGAAAGGCAGCTTCCAAATGAAAACTCAAGCTTATGTAGTGCTAATGTGCGTCCTGCTCACAAGGAGCCTGGCCCACTCTGCTTCCGCATCAGGTATTTGTAAAAATTTTGGAGAGGAGTCGTTCGTTCGCTATCCGGAGACTGTTACAGGGTTCCGGAAAGCGACGATGACTGTCCGTATATTGCGTAGTGATGTCTTTGAATGCTGCTCTACATTATATAGGCTCAGAAAAGGCTTCTAGAGCAAGTGTGAATGCCCGGGCAGAGAGCACGCGGGCCACTTCATCGGCTAACTCATTGCCCTGGAGACCCTGGGGGCCGGGAGCCCAGATGAGGTTGAAGTTTGCAGGATCGTTGCACCGTCAGCAATTTTGTAGGATGCGCCAGGCAAGAGGATGTATCCAACGCAGCTGACAGTTCCGACGGACCCCCCTCGAGCCGGTAATGATGTGTTTCACTTCTGGGAGGGAGAGCGCGAGCGCAATCGCGATTTCCTCCGAATGTGTTGTGGTGCTTGTGGTGCTTTGAATATGAATGCAAATCATAAATAATAGTAAGTAACGGGTTCATATATTACAAATTAGTGAATTGAAAGAATGCAGGCACGCCGGTAGGTTCAACAAAACTACAGCCAATTCAGGACTATCTGCGGATTTGCATCGACGTCCGGATTTCGCCTTTCCACGTTTTTTCCGTACAGAGCCCCCATTTGTGTTGTTCTCAACATAAAACATGATGTTCTCAACATAAAACCGATGTGGACTGCATGTGGACATGCCTGCTCTGCAGCACCACTATGGCCGATATGGGGCATTAGCCCATTTGTGTGTGCAGCCCAAGTTATGCTTGAGGATGTTCTCGCATAATGTTTACATTTGCGTTGCATCTGCCCTCGAGCACCTTACGAGGTACCAGTTTAGGGAGCATGTAGGAACGCCCTGCTAAGCCCCCTTGTGATGTGCACACCACACTGGTGAGGGATTTTTGGAACGTGGCGTGTCGGCAGTGGTGCCTCGGACAGCGGAGCGCCGTACGTGCCAGCTCCGCGTTGCGCGTTGGCGCGTGCCAATGGTGTGCGCGAGGCAGGCACGAGGAGCGTAGAGCTACGTGTCAGCAAACCGAGGTGTTGAGGAAGACACCTCAGCACAAGTGTGGTCGTTCAAGCGTGGAAGTGGCAGCTGTCGGACGTTGGGTTCGAGCTGCCGGTGACTTCCCTTGAATCATTGACGCAAGACCATTGAGCCTCATTTAAGCGTGGAGGTGGCAGCCGTCAGACTTCGGGTCTGTGCTACCAAGGCTTCCTTTCAGAGGCTGCACAAGCCTACGGTGTTTGCGTAACGCCGTCGACAGGATCCGGCTACAGTTCTCCTGCTGCAGCTGCCCACTTCTTGGGGGCGACTGACAACAGTTCGTCAGCGTCTCCTGTATCGTCTCCGTTCCCTCATCTCCTGGCTCTCTACCACCGCTTCCCAGGACGCAACGCCAGCGACGCGTCGCAACTCGCCATCCCGCGTCTGTGCTATCTGCAAGGCATTCCCGCACCACCTGGAACGCTTTGTAGCCGGTGAACTCTCTCCTTTTTATCTGTTGTGTTTTAACCTTGCCTAGTGTGTGTTTTCCTTAGTGTTTTCGTTCCTTTCATTGGCTCCTTTCCTTTAAAATATAAACACGGCTTCGTTTTGTTTTGTTTGATTCGATTTCTTTGTTCTTCGAACCTGCACTCGAAAGCGTTCCCCTCCAGCAGTCTGGGACGCGTCACTCCGATTCGCGAAATCCCATCAACCGACCTGCAGCGGTTTTGGAAGTGCACCACCAAAAATTGGCTTGAATACGTTCCCTCCATTGAGCCCATATTTATGGTGCACTTGTCGACATGTGCCCTGCAAGTAACCGATATGGCAGCATTTCGGCCCACATATTTTGCAGGCCCGCCACGGCCAATACGTAACGTGCAGCGCTTATGTTCTGGTAGAACCTGCTCAGTGACGAGGTTTTTTTCTGGAAGAGTGCACAATTATGCCGCATCTGCCTACATGTAACCTGCAAAGGACCGACGTGGGCAGTATTTTGAAACGCGCATTTTTTAGGGCCGCCATAGCCGGCGTGCGACCTGCAGCGGCTTCGTAGGTGAGGCCTAATTTGGGCTGGGGGAGGCTTTTAAGATCAAAGCCCCCAATTATGCTCTGCCTGCCTTCAAAAATCCGGGACAGAACTTACGTGGGCTATATATAATGTGATTTGGGTACCCCATTGCTGCGCCTGCATGCGAACCATGTAGGACCAATCGGCAAGTACAATTGAGTTCGCGCTCGTTTCCCTGCATGTTGCCAGCGTAGTTATTAGATGGTTGCCCCAGCCTTATCTGTTCACGTTGGACGCACTGAGGCTCCCATCGTGTGCTAGTTTGGAAGTGATTAGCTGCGACGAAAGTTATACACCTCTAAAAAGGACAAGAGAAGTGTGCAGCAGGACTTACCATGCAAAATTGATTTATATATGCTTTATTGGCTCCCACGCATAGAACATGATTTCGGTGGGGCGGTTAGGTTCAGCGCTCCAGTCTTTTTGTGAACCAAATTTTTTTTCATTTCCGCAGGGAACTTTCCACCTGTCGTTTGCTCTGTCTGAACTTAGTTTCTTTTTACTTTTTTGTCCCACGCTGTGGCCTACAGCCCTGCGCTACAATGACCCCGTAATGAGGTATTCCACAGGGATACTACCCGCTATGGCGATACGGGTTGTGCCAGTAGGCTTCTACCAGTGGTAAATAACCTAAAGTTTTAAAGCATGGGCTCAGGCGACAAGTAAGGCAGGTAACACTCGTGCAGCCATAAAGCCCGGGCTTGTTTTTTAGTTGCCTACCCGACATATATTTTAAGAGACGGGGAAAAGCAACGAAAATTGACCGACCCGCCCAGCCACGTTACAGAACGGACTTGTAGCAGGTGGCAACAAATTAGTAGTTCACAATGCATCCCTGTGCACAACCCTGGTGGACATCAGTGCAGGCAGGCGTTGTAGATGCCGTGTTAGGTACGCGGGAGCATTTAGGCCCTAAATGACAACTACTCTGTTAATCAGTGAATATATTTCTTTATTTGAATGATTATGTAATACTTCCTGTTCTCAGCCATCTCTCTCCTTTGGCTAACTCATGATGGGTGGTGCAAACATGCGCACTTCTGCAAGTGACACCTGAGGGCACGAGTAACATTGAACGTTCTTAAAACTCTATAGTTAACCTAAACTGAAGAAATTAATCGAAAAGCCGGCGTCCGCAGCTTGCCAGCAACAGCAAACAGCAAGCGGGAGATGACGCTCCGCGGGTATGCATCTCTGGAACAAGCTTTCACAGGCTGCCCGTAACCAACCTGCCTGCGAATGAACCGAAAAAAGTTTAGATATCTACCGCAATAAATTAACTCTCATTCAGTGCCTAATAAACTGTAGACTAACCTAGTAGACTAGTAAACTGTCTCATGAGGAGTAAATTGCTGTTAAGCAGTGTACCTCCGAAAATTAGGTACCAGAACACTAACAGACACTCCATTTCCAATGCAGCAAAAATGTGGGATGAAGTGGGGGCGCCAATGCGTGTACTTCTGGCTGACCATATGAACTTACTGTGGATGGATTTAATTTCGATGAGCAGGTAGGACTGCGCGATTAAGGCAGGATACGACATATAGCAACATTTGCTCTCCTGCGGAGTCAATCCATATTTTAAGAAAACTTCGTGCTGGGCTAGTTGTTGGGACATAGTTGAAACTTGGTTCTCCGTGTGTGTCGTTTCCTTTGTTTGTGTTCGTCTTTCGCGCTGAACCAAGTTTCAATCAATCCATATGTTTACTGCTTTGTGTGTGCCATGCGTCCATCATCCCGGCCCCTGCGCCTCGTAGGTGGCCCGCAATCGTTTTGTTTACTACCGAATGTCGAAATTCGGCAGCCTCCTTTGCATGGGCCCTGCGGTCAGACAGTTCTGAATCATTAAAAAGCTAAATTTGATTGCTACAAACGTTTTTAGATTTTTCAGCATTTTCATCACCGCACTGATATTTCAAAAAATTGCCCAAAATTATGTTACTCCCTAAAACGAAATTTGAGCGCAGCTCATCAGCTGTTTGAGCTTTTCGATAAATTGAGGCAAAGAATTCAAGCAAGACATATATGTACAATTATAGATAACTTCTTATTTTATAGCGCAGCCCTTTGTCGCCCGTTTCTTCGTTTCGCGGCCTTGCCGTCGCCTGTCTCCGTTGTAACCAGCAGTGGACACCCTTTAAGCTGCAAGCAGGAGGATATACTTTATTTCCGCCGACATATGTAGCCGACGATGTGGGGTTAGAGCCCCATTAATTGGCCATAAGCCCGTGTCGTTCGGCGACTTCTAGGGCTCTTGTAACAACCCGGATCTGTTTACGAGTCAGAAGTAAGCAATGCGGCCTCGCGCTGGTCTGGATTCGAGAGCTGCAAACCTCGAGGAGGGGTGTCCCGAGGGAAAGCCCAGAGTATGTAGATTAGAGTGTCGTGTTGGCGACATTGTTGACAGGGAGGGGAGTAGACCCCAGGGGATTTGCGTGCATATATCGCGGGGTTGGGGAATGCGTTCGTTTGGAGTTGCCTCCACGCAACCTCTTGGGGTTTGGTGAGAGAACTATGTGCGCGGGGATATAGAAGTCTACATAAGCGGTAGTGCATGGTTCTGTCATGAAATGCAACCATACGAGCTATCGCTGTCCGCAGGACGGGCGACACCACATCCCGGTCGAAGAATCCTCGGCCATAATTGTGGGCAGCCTCGTTCCCTGGATGGGATGAGACCGCAGGGACCCAGATCAATCGGATTGGACGAAATTGGTGGAGTGTAGAGAAAGGGTGATAGGGGAGACCCGGCGTTTGGCGAAATTACGAATCGCAGATTAGAGTCGCTGAAGATAGTTTCTGCCGAGGTGGAGACCATCGCCAAAGCTATCGCCGCCTCCTAGGCCTCTTCAGGCGATCTGACGGGAATGGAGCACGCAACCAGCGGCCGTTCACAGTAGTTTACAGCCGCGAGCGAAAAAGCTGGAGTCAGGGGGGGGGGGGAGGGTGCGGTGGACGGATATTCGGTGGCGTCGACCTAGACTGCTGATCGATCTTTAAAGTACTTTTTGGGCAGAGCTTTAGCCCTGTCCTTGCGGCGAGCGACATTAAACTCTGGGCGCATATCCCAGGCAGCACAAACCGTTGGCCCAATATTGGGAGTCTGTTGGCTATGTGTGGCCCTATACAGGCCCAATGTTGCCTTCATTGTCCCCATATTGGCACTGCC
Organism: Amblyomma mixtum; assembly: GCF_055824585.1. NCBI lineage: Eukaryota > Metazoa > Arthropoda > Arachnida > Ixodida > Ixodidae > Amblyomma > Amblyomma mixtum. The sequence goes on along the minus strand of NC_143013.1, from coordinate 167,265,291 downwards.
ACAATGTGCCATTTCCAACATTGGCCCTACTTGTCCGATGTTTTCCCCATATTGGCAATGCCGCCTAGTTACACCTCCAACGATGGCCCTACTTGTCCGATGTTTTCCCCGTATTGGCAATGCCACTTAGTTACACCTCCATCTATGGCCCTAAATGTCCGCTGTCGTCCCCATATTAATAATGGAGTGCATATTGCAACCGCGCTAAAACGACGCAGGACAAGAAAGGAAAGCACAGGAAAGCACCTGCGTCGTTTTAGCGCGGTTGCAATATGCACTCCATTGTCAACCACCAACTAGCCCGCCTTCACTTGTTACATGTCCCCATATTGGCAGTGCCGCCTCATTACACCCGCAACGATGGCCCTACTTGTCCGCTGTTTTCCCTGTATTGGCAGTGCCGCTCCACGACGCACCAAAGGATGTGCCTGTGATTATCTGTGATTCTGTGCTTATTTATCTCAATCCGTTTTTTTTTAATATTCGAACGTGCTTATTTATTTATTTTTCATGACCAACAACAGCGCTAGCATCGAACTCTGACGCGAAATTACAATAAAAAGCGCGATGTGAGCAAAGGTCAGATTCATTCACCAAGGTATACGAATTTTGAAAAACGGCGTCTTTTGTAATTATGGTATGCAAAGAAAAAAAAGAAGGAGAGAAAGATGTGCCACAATCAAGAAAAGGAAATTTCGATTCGAGGAATGGTATAATAACGCACTAATTAACATACTGCCTCGCATATCTCTCGCATACCTCGCATACCACAGCCCCCGATTATAGGTTGCCGGTTCAAATTCGTGTCTCAAGATATAGGCTCAACTTAACTAATAAGTTTATGCTGCACGAAACGCTGAATCGTATGACACAATCCGGAACACAATGCCTCACCCACAGGATGCTCACCCTAGAAAAAAAAAATAAATCGCTTTTTCCTCTACTACAATTTAACTAGGTCACAAATTATTGCGTGGCGCATTTGGAGAGAAGAAATGATCTGAGTAAAACGGGATTTTGGTTTTATCGCAAATAAACAGTTGACGTGAACAACTTGCTGCACATTTACTGCTTGAAGAAGCAGCAGACGGGAAAGAAAATGTAGATGTATGTTAAATTAAAAAAAAAATAAGCGTACAAACGGCTCTGCTTCCTGAAGCCGCGAAGCTAAGGTGGCTAGTTTTTCTTAATGTCGCAAATTGTTTTGTTATTCTGCTGTGCTTTTTCGGTATTCTATAACGACGGCTCTAGCATACGTTTCTGCTTTAAATTATCACGTTTATCAAATTAAAGATGGGAACTTTTTACCGGTCGCATTTCCACTAGTTTTTTTTTTGCCTATTCTTTGCGCGTATTCTTAATACCAATGAGCCATAACAGGTGCATTGCTGAATAGCGCGCCGCGTCATTTCGAGCTAGCGCAGACACGCACGGGTGGGCCTCATTACTATGGTTTAGACCGACCTGCCTACACTGGTGTGTATAAAATGTAGGGTATTCGTCGCTCTAGAAGCGAATCATTGGATTATACTGATGAATGGTGTTGCTTGGACGTATGTCATCCTACTTTGTCCGCCACAAGTATCATATATGAAACACTCAAAGAACACGCATTGTTCCCGCTAATTTTATTTATTGTTTTATATTTCCGGTATTTTCATAGTAACACATTTATCTCAGCTTCAGCCAAAGAGGCACACGACCGCAGAGATTACGCTAAGGTTTGGAGCCGTTTTGACGAAATTCATGCCCAAGCTCCACGTTTCCACTTCCAACATCTCCGGATTGTCGTTTCCTTGCCGCTGTTCACGTGCTGGACATTCCGGAATTCTTTCACTCATTTCACCCCCCCCACCCCACCCCACCCCCTCTCCACTCCCTTTTTGAAGTCCCATACAGCCGCCTTTTGCCGGGCCGAGCCTCTTTGTTAGAAGAGCGCTGGCCCTCCCCATGCTAGGAGTTATTTTTTTCTTTGTGGTTTTAGGTTCACTGACCTTCTCCAACCTGTTTTCCGCTCGCGCCCAACTAAGCGCAAAGCCGCTCATCCACCCTCCCTAGATTTTCTTCTACCCCTTTTCCAGCTGCCCTTTCTCTTGCTGCAGCAAATTCTCCGAAAAATATAAGAAACCTCTCCCATCGTCGTCTCCTCCTTTCCCGAACACTCGCCCAACGAGTACCGCCTGTAGCTAGCAAGGCGGCGAAAAGCCACACAACCAGTGTGCCGACGAAGCATGCGCGCTCAAGCTGACGCCGTTCGTTCTCGAGAATCCACACCCGATACGATTTGACAATTATGACGGAATTCAGTAGCCTGGCCTGCAAGATTCTATTTGTGAGTACCACCATACTTTTATATTGAAATGTGTTCGGAAATGAATTTGGTTCTTGGCGTAATTGCCGCTTTGAATCAGCGCCGACCTTTTTTTCTCCGGCAGGAAAAGAGAAAGCGACAAAGCACTGGCGCCAACTTCTGAATGACAACTTTCACAGCGAAATGTCTAGCGCAAAGGCTTGCACAGAATGGTGAGAACTTTATTTTTCAGCTTTGATAAAATGGATTTACCGAACGTTGACTATCTCTTCAATCACCGTGGCGGAGTGTTGTGTGGCCCGACTCATGTTGCGTTCATTACGTCATTGGTCGTCTATCGTTTGTGCAAGATGAGTACCAGAAGCTCTTATTCTTCCACTGCAGCAGTTTTCTGGCCGCGTGTAATATTCCCGTGCCGGGTGCCTTTGTCTTGGCCAGTTGCAGGCGTACGAGAAAAAGCGGAATTCCTGGTCCCAGCGAACTTTATCCATGTTGTCTTGGAATTATCACCCATGGACTATCGGAAGAGTGATTTCGTCTGGTTTTCAAGTAAGATTTCCGTCTGCCCCGTTACATGCATGCCAAGCGGCATCGATAATCTGCTTACTTTAAAAAAGTGTATTCGGTCTCCTGCGTTCAGCGCATTTCGCAAAACTGTGCAAGCCGTCTTTGCATGGAATATTACATTTTATAGCGAAAAAAAAATTACTCACAGCTGTTCAATGGACAGGAGCTGCTACCACCTGTGCCATACTTTGCTGGAACAAAAAGGCAAACAACCAGCTCGCAGTAGACATGTAATTTTGATAGGAAATATAAAAATATATTGATTTGTATTAAACACTATATTTATCTCTTTTAGTGACTTCCAATATGTATTTGTGGGTGTGACATGGCAAATTGGGATTAGAAATTAGCAATACGGTGGGAAAAAATTGTTAAATTCAATTCAACGTTTTGTTATTAGTGTGGGATTTATATTGAGTCATTTAGAAATTATACTTTCAACCTATGTTGCGAGTACCTTCTCGCACACTGCGCGCCACTAAAATCAATGTGTTATTTTATTTCTTGTCTTTTTTCTGCGATGGTTGTACTTACACTCATGATCACATCATGCACCTCTTTGCAGCTGCGATGTACAGCCAGGTCAACGTGCAAGAGCTTGGCGAGGAATTTGTTTCAAGGCACTGCAAAAATTCGCTTACAAGAGGAGTGCAACGATTAGTGCCGATATGACTCATCGATTCAGCGGCTCCGGCAAAGTGCATTTCACGATGTACTGGCACCGTAGATGCAATAAACTTCGTTCTTTGAATCCGTTCTTTCTTTTTTGTATGTCTGCTGACTGCTTATATGTAAACTGTTACACATACAAGCTCCGGCTGGTGGAAAACAAGCGGTATATGTCTGCATTGTTGCTGGCCAGCAAGAGGTGTGGTACAAAACTAGGTGGGATCCCCGATCGCATACAATTTCCCACTGGCCTTGCAATTGATATGCCACCTATAAAAGTTAGATCAAGGGTGGAAAAGTGGGCACAAGTCGGAGCGAACCTGGGGCTATTATTGATACTGGCGGAATGTGGGCATACTATTGGCGCGAATTTCGGGCCATTATTGACAGATCGACTGAATGTGGGCATACTATTGGCGTGAATGTCGGCCATTATTCGTAGATTGGCTGAATATGGGCATAGTATTGGCACGAATGTAGGGCCATAATTAATAGATTGGCTGAACATGGGCATAGTCTTGGCACGAACGTTGGCCATTTGTGGATAGACTGGCTGAATGTTGGGTCAATGCTGGTAGCTAGACTGGCTGAGTATAGGCACAATCTTGGCATGAATGAAGGGCCATTGTTGGAAAAAGTCTCGGATTGCTCAAATGCCAGTGTAGGACCAATGTTCATGCCAATTTCCGCCACTATTTTGCCACTGTTGGACCAATCAATTTGTGCTGCTTGGGATGTTTTTAGGAAGAGGGGTAACGGTAAGGTTGCTGTGGATATGGTGCGGAATCTGGGCCTTGTCAGCGACGGTCGTTTCGAAGCGTATTCCAAAATTGTCGAGTATGTGACGTCCCGTGGAGGTATGGGTCACACGCTCGTACTGAGATGTGAGATGAGCTTCCGAGAGCTCCGTCACAGTGTTGTAGACCCCTAATGCCAGTAGTGTATACGTGGGGGTCCGGTAGGGGAGATGAAGAGGCGCCTTGTATGCCTGTCTAATAAGGCAGGCGACGCGGTCCCGTTCCTAGCAGCTAAGATAAAGGTAAGGCAGGGTATATGTGAGGCGACTGATAACAAATGCCTGAACAAGACGTCGGCGGTCAGCCTCTTGCGTGCCCCTATGTTTATTCGCAATGCGACGAATTAGTCGAATGGTCTGCGAGACAGAGACTGTAGTTTTAGCCAAAGTGTCGGTGTTTTCGTGATTGCTCTGGACAAGGAGCCCCAATACCCCATTGGTAGATACTTCGCGTATGGGCTGCCCTCTGGCAGTAATGGAGATGGGAGGATGGCCGTGAAGGCCGGGTTGACCACGGAAAGTAGCAGCTCGGATTTCTGAGGGGACCCGAGAGGTTGGCTCCGGCTACATGGCAGTCATTGACATCGACCGCTTGTTGAAGTGGGTATTCAACCTCAGCATTGTTGCCTGTTGAAAGCCTGAGGGTAATGTCGTCTGCGTATAAGGTATGGGATAGCCGGGGGATAGCGTCTAATTTAGAAGGTAGCGTGAGCAAGGCAACGTTGATAAGAAATGAGGAGAGAACAGATCCCTGGAGGGTACCATTGCAACGGAGGGCTATAGGGTCTGAGAGGAGAGAGCAAAAGCTGAGTCCAGCTGTAGGACCGGAGAGGAGAGTGCGTATATACTCGTAGGTACGGTGACCAGGATTTCGAAGGGAGAGGTTAGCAAAAATAGCTCCGTGCGAGACGCTGTCAAATACTTTAGCTAAATCAAGCGCTAGAATAGCCTTTGTGCCCGCTCTAGTAGAGGGGCACAGTATCTCCCGTGAAAGCTGGAGCATAATGTCTTGCGTAGAGAGATTTGAGTGGAAGCCAATCGTGGTGGAGGTAGGAGATGGTAATCTTTAACACAATGATACAAACGATTGTGAATGACGTGCTCCATCAATTTCCCAGCCCAGGAAGTGAGGGAGATGGGGCGGAGTTGTTCGAGAGATAGTCGTTTGCCTGCCTTCGGTATGAAAGTCACGCGTGCATGTTTCCATGCTGCGGGGATTTCACCCTCTCTCCAGCAATCATTCATAAAGCAGCGAGGGCCTCAAGGGAGGGGTCATCTAAATTACGGAGAGTTTTGTTGGAAATGCCATATGGTTCTGGAGCAGAGTTAGGACGGAGCTCAGTCAGAGCCAATCTTACCTCAGCCTACGAATTCTCCGCATCGAGGGCAGGGTTGGCAATGCCCAAGTAGGAGGGAGAGGGTCCGAGGAAGTAGTAGTGAGATAGCGGAGACGAAGTTCATCGAGAAGACTCTGGTCTGAGCCGGGGTGTTGATGGACTATGAGGGAAATGCTGTCTCGTTGGGATGTTTGGCAACCGTCTACGTCTAGAAGGTATCAGAGAAGGTGCCAGGTGCGGGTTAGCCAGAGCTGTCCACGCATGTTGTCACAAACTTGACCCTATTGCTGGGTAGTGCGATAATGTGCGCCTGAGTCTGTTTCTCTATCTGAGCTACTCGATGCCGAATCGTTCTATTGTGGCGATGTTTTTTCAAGTGGATTTGCATTCTTTCGCAGGCCTGCCATAAGTGGAGGAGACGGCTGTCTGTATTTGGTTGATCAGCCGTGGTAGCTGATTCTCTAGTAGTAGCAGAGACATCTGCCTCGAGCTTAGAGATCCACTCGTCCAGGTTATTAATCCGGGTAAGGGCGTTCTGAGCACGTAGGCAACGAAACTTGTCCCAGTCCTTGATTAGGGTCAGGTGTCCTTTCCGACGAAACAATGGGGACATGCTGAGGCTGGCCTAGAGGAGAGAGAGAGAAAAACTTTATTGGAAGAGGAATTTGGCGCACGCCCCATAGTCCCCGCACGACCCCATTGCACTCAAGTGTTTATGTTCCTAAGGTCCATAACACTAGCAGCCCGGCTGGTGGCGATGGTCTGCACGGCCGGGCCCTCCGAGCGCAGCAGGGTCTCCCAGTCCTCCTAGGTCTTGACGGCCTCTAGGTCCCGCTGGGGAGGGTCCGCTGGACAGAGAGAAAGGGTGTGGAGGGAAGTGGCGAAGGGTTCTGGCCATATCCCGCAAGCAGTAGTGGGGAAGGAGGAATGATAGTGGGCTAGGATAAGGGGCGAAGGCAGAGAGTGTGTCTATAGTCTGCGCCAGAGTGTTGATGCTTTGTTATCCAGGGAGGGTGGAGCGGGTGGTAGAGCTGGCCTGAGGATCTGTAGGCCTGCGTCAGCTCCCTAAATGACTGTGTGCGCTCCTTCGTGAATCTCTGATCCGAGGCCACCTGATCCCGATTTAAAGAACCTCGGGGTAAAAGATTGGCGGCCTCGTTTTCGGGATTCTCGGAGCGCGTAGGCACCCATATCAGCTCCACTTGGCGGGGCGGGGGTGCATCGGCCGAGTCCAGTAGGTCAAAAGCAGGGACATGAACTCGGCCTCGAGGAAAATTTAGAATCGCAGTTTTCGAGTCACTTAAAATATACCGGGCTTCCGTGCGAGTGATAGAAAGTGCAATGGCGGCTTTCTCTGCAGCCTCTGGGGAGGCGTCTGCAGGCAAAGGTAGTGTGAGGAGGGTGGATGAAGAGGAGTCCACCACAGCTGCTGTCGCTTCATCACCCGTGCAGGCAGCGTGTACTCATACGGCGTCCGGCTCGGAGCCGTACGCTCGATGGCGTGCCTTCACACGGGCTCTGCGCCGCTGCTCATGGTGTCACGGGTGCATATTCCTCGGGAGCGGTTCGATGAGCAGCTCCCGGTGAAGAGGCCGTGGGATGGCGAGGAGGGTTGGGTCGTTTCCCGGTATTCTGATTCCGAGGGAGTCCGGGATATGCCGGCTATGGTGGTTTGTGTGAGCGTGATGTATTGGGCCTGCCGGTGGGCTTCCGCCAGTTACCTCATCGTGTTGTGGAGGCCCAGGCACAGTAGTCTGTCTATGGGTGTGTTGAGCGGAAGATGAAGTGCTACCTTGAATGCCTTGCGAATCAAGGCATCCAAAGCGTTTATGACATGTTTGATAGTTGTAGTAATGGGTAGTGTACAACACACGGCTGAGGAGATAGGCATGAAGGCGGCGACATAGGTCGCGCTCCTTCATGCCTCTATGATGTCCCGAAACCCTGCGGATGAGGTGCGATATTGCGAATACAACTTGCGCCTACAAGTTTCTTGAGGATGGCGGTGTTTTTGCCATAGTTCTGGATGTGCAAGCCCAATACACAGAGGGTGTAAACCTCAGGTACAGGGCCACTATTCAGTTCAAGTAGAATGGGGGAACGTGGACAGAGTGGTTCTTAGGCCGGATGAGGAGTAGTTCGGACTTCTCTGGGGAGCAAGGCAATCCGATGGACCGTGCGTAATTTTGGGTGAGGGTATCAGATTCCTGTAAGGTGTTCTTTATGCCGCCATCACTGCGGTGGGTGGTCCACAGGGTGATATCGTCGGCATAAAAAGTGTGCTTTATGTGGGGAATAGTTGCCAATTTTAGGGCGAGGGGGATGAGGGTAATGTTAAACAAAAAGGGGGAGAGGACGAACCCTTCAGGGGTGCCGATGCTCTGAAGCGTGTAGGAGGTGGGAGACAGAGGGCCGAAGTGTATCTGGTTTGGTTTGGTTTATGGGGTTTAACGTCCCAAAGCGACTAAGGCTGTGAGAGATGCCGTAGTGGAGGGCTCCGGAAATTTCGACCACCTGGGGTTCTTTAACGTGCACTGACATCGCACAGTACACGGGCCTCTAGAATTTCTCCTCCAAAGAAATTCTAGCCGCCGCGGCCGGGATCGAACCCGCGTCTTTTGGGTCAGCAGCCGAGCACCATAACCGCTGAGCCACCGCGGGTGCTCGAAGTGGATCTCAGCCGTGCAGTCACTGAGGAATGCTTGAATGCAGCCGTGCGTGCGCACACCCACATTCAATGGGGATAGAGCAGTCATGATCGCCTGATGTCCAATGCGATCAAAAGCTTTGGAGAGATCCAACGCTGAGACTGCCTTGGTGTGACTTGGAAGAAGCGGGTCGAACATGTTGTGTGTGAGTTGCAGCATGGCGTCCTGTGCGGATAGATGGGTGCGAAATTCCACCATGCAATGCGGGTAAAGATTGTTGTCCGCCATGTGACTTGTGAGTCTCGCTAACAGAACATGCTCGAGGAGATTCCGGAGCCATGAGGTTAGCGAAATCGGGCGAGGGTTTTGGAGTGTAAGTGGTTTCGTGGGGTTAGGTATGAATTTTACCTTCCCATGGCGCCAGGACTGCGGGGGTTGCCCTCCCTCTAGCACTGGTTGAAGTATTTCGTAATGTGGGTCATCGATTATTCATCCAATCAAGGTGCATGGAGTTTGTGATTTGGTCTGCACCAGGTGCGGAGTTGGCGCGGAGAATCAGGAGGGCCGCTCTGCCTTCCATCTCCGTGATGTCGGTGTCGAGTGAGGGTTTCTTCTTGTCCTGTGTAGTAGGGTAGAGATGTGGGGGAACCTGGAGAGGTGTACATGGTTTAAAATGTGTCTAGTAGGGGGTCGAGATTGTCAATGTGTTCATTTGTGAGGGGTGTCACGTGCTGTTGTGTTGCTGATTTGGTGCGTGTGGGGTCAATGATGTGTCGGAGGAGTTACCATGCGCGTTTGCTGGACAGGTTTGCGGAAATGCCGTCACATGTCTGTCTCCAGTTTGACCGGCAGAGCTCCTCAGATTGCTGTTGGATTTGTGTCTGCAGCGCGGCTGGCCGGTTTTTAAGCGTTCTCTTGTGCTCGTTGCCCTTGCAGCGTTCCAGGAGGCTGTGATAAGCAACCCAGAGGTAGGCTAGGAGTTTGTCGAGGGTAGGGATTTCGGTTGTAGTTTCAATGCGTCGCGTGTTGTGGTGAACGTCATACTTGAGTGACTGCACCCATGCGTCGATGTCTGCGATGGGAGTGTCTGGGAGAGTGGTGCGTGCAGCGCGAAAGGCACCGCAGTTAATGAATTTGTCTGTTGTATTTGCGTGACGGGGTGGCTTGTACGAGACACTGATTTGTATAATGTAATGATCACTGCCCAGTGTATGTTGTGTTCTGTACCAGGTAACGCCGCGGATGCAGCGGCTCAGCGTCAGGTCCGGACTGGTATCTATGCTGATACTGTTGCCGATCCACATAGGCGTCTGAAACGTGTTAGGCACAGTGAGTTGGAGGCTCTGACAGACAGCCAGAGCCTGCGACCTGCGTGGTTGTGTATCCCCGGTCAGTATGCTGACTGTTGAAATCCCCACCGATGAGTAGGGGATGTTTCCCCGCTGGATGGTGTAACTTTCGCACAGGTTATTCTATCGAGGCCATCAGCAGGGACGGGAGGTGGTATATGTTTGCTATAAATATAGAAGGCAATGAATGTGCGTGATGTATAAGTTCTGTGATCACGCAGGGCGTCTGATACGTGATGTGACGAGTTTTGTAGGTGAGGCTGCGGTGGATGAGTGTTGACGCCGTTGGTGTGTTAGTGGTATCCGAGTGTGTAGATGTGTAGCTGGGGAGGGTTTCCCGGTGTGCAATGTCCTGGAGAAGAAGTATGTGGGGGTGTGTGTTATGGTGGGAAGCAGAAGTTGCAGAGGTGCGCGCTTGGCCCAGAAGCCGCGGCAGTTCCAAGTTAAAATGGGGAGGTGATTAGTGTCCATCCCACTAATTATCTTCCAGCACTCCACCGATTCAAAAGCATCTCTGCAGATCCTGGCCAACCTTCTGAAGAAAACGGATCACCAGCCAGTTTCTCTGGACATCGGGTATCTACATCATTTAGCTATTGCCGCAGGCACTGCAGAATATTTCAGTGGGTACTTGCTCACTGTGGCATTCTGGCTAATAAAAAAGCAGATGAAGCTATTATCTACTTATCTATTGTCTACTTATCTGGGGCGTCACTTCTAGGGCTAACTTGGAAACTCTTTTCCGAATGCAGAAAAAGTGTCTTCGTATTATTCATAACCTATCGATGTACGAACATACCTCTGAGTACTTTCACCAGGACAGTATTTTGAGTGTCACTAATCTATATAAACAAAAGTTATCCGAAAAAGCATTTTTAGAATTCACAAGTAGTCGTGAGAACTTTTTTCTATTTATACTAATACCACAACTAACTACACCTTAAGAGCTAGAAACTTTATTAAGGCTAAAACTAGAACAAACTACGGCAATCAGCTTTTACAGTGGCAGATTCCTAACTTGCTTAATAATGAGCACGCTTTATTTTATATTATGCAAGATTCCTCAACCATTTCCATATTCAGAAAGAAATCAAAACTGTATTTTTCCGACAATTGACTATTGTTTTTTTTTGTAATCTATTTTCTGTTTGTTTTTTCGATTGACATACAATTTCAAGCTTTGCAAGACTTTTTATTCCCATTTTGCTTTTGGCCTTCCTGTATCTTCATTTCATCAGTTGCATTATTTATACCTATTAAGTTGCATTGATTTATTGTATGTATAAATGTGTCTATCGTATATATAAGTATGTATATGTGTGTATTATGTTTATCTATGTATACATTTTTTCTGTGCACTGTTGTCTGCTGTGCTCGTGGCGCCAGGGGCCTAGTCAGGCGGGTATAGTCCCGCCTTTCGCTCCGGCGCCATGACAATCTTGTATTGTCAGAATTTAATAATAAACTTCAAGCGGCCCGTAAGGGCCATCAACATCGGAGATACATTCGAGCTTTTTTCACGAAATGTGATGCGTTCCAAATGGCTAAAAGTTTTGCTTCCAAAGAAACGTATCGGCTTTGGAGTTTGCCGACAAATCAGTGCCAATTTCTTCACTCATTTGACCCACATCTTAGATCAAGACTCTCATCCAGAATTCCTCGACATCTGGAAACACTTTATCACCGACTTCGTCTGAATGCTGCATATACAAACGGCTTGCGATATCGTTTTGGACAAATTAACCGTCCTCATTGTGACAACTGTGCCTCGATAGAAACTATGGAACATATCCTGCTTGAGTGCCCTGCGTATGCTAACGAGCGTGCGTACTATGAACATTGCATGCAGAAGCTCTGCCCCCTGCCCCTAACAATGGAAAAAGTTTTAGGGCCCTTAGCCTGCCTTAGGCAACAGAGACTTGAAATGAACTTTCTGTTTACATATTTAAAAGACATTGGACATCTCGATAAGCTTTAAATTCACTTGCACGTTACCGTCATGCATTCTTCATGCAGTGAACTTCGTCAGCCGATTTGTCGGATTATGCACTCCATCATTCCATAGGTTACAAAAATACTCGCCGTTGCATCCTTAGTACCCATTTCATGGCCGCATTTTATCTTCGTTTTTTTTTTACCTCTTCCACTCTGCTCTGCTTCTGTCTTTATCTCCCGAATTCCCCTCCCTACGCAGAGTAGCATGCCAGCGATTCTTAAACGCCGGCTAAATTCTTTGTATTTCATTGAAGAGTCTCTCTTGTTCTCAATCCCCCCACCATCCCATATGGTGGGTGGATTGAGAGGGTAGTAAGACGGCCGTCAATTGGTATGTGTTGCTCAGAAAAGGTGGTTTGTGCTTGCAGAGGTAGGACGGGAGGAGTGGAGGGGGTTTGAAGTTGGGTGAAGGGATGGCTATACGTTCCAAGAGCTGCATCATCTTGGTAAGCAGAGCGTCCATTCGCTGATCAAGTTTTTCGGTGACGGTGGCGGCAAGGAGATTAAATCAGGCCTCGCGGTGGGCGTCTAGCTCTTTTACTTTTTGGTCAAATTTGCCTTCGAGTGCTGCTAATTTAGAGTCTATTTCTTGGAGCACAGGAGGGGGTGTGGCGTCTGAGGTGAGCTGCTTCTTTGCAGGAGCGGTGCTCGAAGTGTTTGTGGGTGATGAGGTCGGGTTAATGACCCGGGGTGCGGGTTGAGGGGGCATGGAGAGGGCGGGGGTGCTTAGGAGGGAGGTAAGGCGGCTTACCTTGTTATGCAAGGCCTTGAGCTCCTGGTCTCCCGGATCTGCCAGGGAGGACTGGGGTGGTGGCGGATGACGGGTGGCGTTGCCAGAAACGCGGTTTGCCCAGCTGAGACGCGAGTAGTTGTTGCTGCCAATCTATCCGGTTCTAGACGATGACCGGGAAGCGGTCGAGCTGCATCCGTTGCCGACGGACGCTTCCGCCACCAATGCCAGCACGGAGGTGCAGGTGCAGGGAGAAGTTATTACTCCCGAGATTATGACCCAACGGACTGTACTCACATCCTTGCTGTGGCTGCCCGCTCCAAGGACGTTCGTTCATCAGCCCGAAGCCAGGAGGCCACAGACTCTGCTACCGGTGCAACAAGCCTGCATGCCTTGACAAGTCGGCGCACCTGAAAGCAACCCGCTCAGGTGCGCAGCGCTCGTGGCAGCAGCCGCCGCTTCCTGCTGCGGACTACAAGATCGTTTTTAGCTCACGAGGCGAGCTGCAGCTGGACCTGCTTCCACCCCGACTAATTCGGGAGGCCATCCTCCAAGCGGCGTCCCAGCTTCACGAAAAAACGCGTACCCAACTCAGGGTACACCCACTGAACAATACATGCACCGTTATGCACGCCCCTAAAAGATGACACGCTCGCTTTGGTTCGAGTGACCAGCATGAAATACAATAAGGGAGTAATTACTGACATCCACCCAAGCGCAGCCTTACGGCTACAAATAAAAGCTATACAGCTTTCTCCGAAACTTCGCAGTTAAAGAAAAATTCGTCCTGGTCCGGGGTTTGAACCCGGGACCACCGCTACACCGGAGCAGTCGCTCTACCATTTGAGCTATGTCGTACCAACTAGCCCCTCACCGCACTCTTCTAGATTTAATTTGAGCTAACCGGGACGGCAAGCTTATGGTCGGGCGAAAGCGAATTGATCAAAAACTCGAAGTGGGAACGGTGTTGGTCAAATGTTTTAGGGGAATCACCCAAGGTGGAGTAGATTTGTAATAAGCGAGTAATTACTCATTGACATCCACCGAAGCGCAGCCATACGGCCACAAAAGAAAGCTATACAGCTTTCTCAGAAACTTCGCAGTTAAAGAGAAATTCGTCCTGCTCCGGACGAATGTAGCCGCATGGCTGCGCGTGGATGGATGTCAATGAGCATTACTCCCTTATTACAAATCTACTCCACCTTGGGGGATTCCCCTAAAACATTTGACCACCATGAAATACCAAGGCAAGGACTTCGCCGTCGCACCTCACATAGCCCAGCCTGACGGAGGGGTACGCGGTGTCATGTCCAATGCGTACTAGGATGAGACACCGACACAGCTCCCGCAAGACCTCATCACTGGCAGCGCAGACGCCCACATCGTGGACGCCCGCCGAATGGGCGCCACGTGTTCGATTTTAATCACGTTCCGTGCTGGACCTGTCCCACGCGCAGTTCTTTATGAAGGAGCCCTCCACAGCTGCACAACGTACAGAGTTCACATACGCCTGCACGAAATGCCGCATCCGAAACCACCAGGCGGATGTGTGTGTCCACCAAAGTTCCAAAAGTGCCCGCGCTGCGGGAAGTCCCATCCCAAGGAAGATGTGCCATTATGCGCCCCCAGCAGCATTCTCTGCGGAGGCCGTCATATGACCGGAACTGGGAACTGCAAGTCACGGGGCCGTAAACTAGCGTCCCCGAGGAATGCTCTCTCTCCTCCGTCTACATTGCGGCTTTCCCGCTGCGATCGACCCAGCACAGCCAACGGACGCGGCTCGACGGCTTCACGGTCGCCTTTCAGAAGCCGACAAAATGGCAGCAAGAGCACCTCGCATCTCACCTGGGCAGACCACGTTTCCGGCAACGGTACCCGTCATCCCCCACCACACCAGTCCTCCCAGGCAGATCCGAGAGACCAGGAACTCAAGGCCTTGCGCGACGAGGTAAGCCGCCTTTCCTCCCTCCTAAGCACCCCTGCACCCTCCATGCCCCCTGAACCCGCACCCCGGGTCATTAACCCGAACTCATCATCCACAGACACTTCGAGCACCCCTCCTGCAAGGAAGCAGCGCACCTCAGACGACCCACCCCCTCCCGTGCCACCAGAAATAGACGCTAAATTAGCAGCACTCGGAGGCAATTTTGACCACAAACAAAAAGGCCTAGACGCCCGCCTCGAAGCGAGATTCAATCACCTTGCCGCCACCCTCACCGAAAGGCTTCAGCAGCGCGTGGACGCTATGCTTACCCAGATGATGGAGCTCATGGAACATAATCTTACCCATCGCTTCACCCAACTCCAAACCCCCTCCACTCCTTCCGTCCAACCTCCGAAAGCACAAACCACCTTTCCTGAGCAACACATACCAATTTGCACCCGTCTAACTACCCTCTTCAATCTCCGCACTATTCATTATGGCGTGGTGAAGCAGTAGTTATCTCCCCAGTTTAACTTGGAACTACCGAGGCTTCCGCGCCAAACGCCCACCTCTGCAACTTCTTCTTCCCACCATCACTCCCATGCCCCTCATACTTCTCCAGAAGACTGCACACCGGGCAATTCTCCTCAGCTACGCGTCTACTCACTCAGATATCTCTAACACACCCAGGGCGTCCACACTCATCCACCGCAGCCTCACTAACAAAACTCATCAGATCACGTCTTAGGCGCCCTGCGTATTCACTAAACTTATGCATCACACTCATTCACTTCCTTCTATATTTATAGTGTTACGTAGCCGTTGGGGCTCGTAACCAAAAGGTTTTAATGGACGGCACCGGAGAACAAGCCAAGAGCACCCAGAGAAGGCAGGGACCGATCTTCTTTGTTTTACTCGCCGATGCACGCGACTTGCGAAGAGCAACCGCCCAGCGGCTACTTGTGGAAATGTGGCATTACCCCCTCCCTAAAAAAACATCGACCCGATGCATGCGCAAGAAAAGAAGGTAAAAAAAGCAGTTCACAAGAACATGGAAGAAAATAAGCAGTTCGTAAGCAAGGATGGTGAGAAAATGAACAGTCACAAGAAGCATGCGGTGATGGCGTGGCGGTAGGCTGCTAGCGGAGCTCGCGCGAAAAGTACGGCTTCATTCGCACTACGTGGACGACTTCGGGCTTCTGCTGGCGGCGATGGGTAGTAGAAGAGACGTCGGGAAGAAGTTCGTATGTGACGTCACTCAGCTGACGGACCACTCTGTAGGGGCCGAAGTACTGCTTAAGCAGTTTCTCGGAAAGCCCTTCGCGTCGAATCGGAGTCCACACCCACGCCCTGTCTTCCGGTTCGAAGGTTACTACTCGGTGGCGGTGATTGTAACGACGAGCGTCTCGGCCTTGCTGGATCCGGATGCACATTCGCTCAAGCTCGCGTGCTTCTTCGGCGCGCTGAGTAAATTCCTCGGTATCAACTTCGGGATCGTGGCCGTGATGGGGCAACATGGCTTCTAGCATGGTGGACACTACGTGACCATACAACAGAGAGAAGGGCGTCATGCGCGTGGTCTCTTGTTGCGCCGTATTGTACGCAAATGTGACGTACGGTAGGATGTCATCCCAAGACCGATGTTCAACATCCACGTACATAGACAGCATGTCGGCGAGAGTTTTGTTGAGACGTTCGGTCAGGCCATTCGTCTGTGGATGGTAGGCGGTGGATTTACAGTGGGTAGTGCCACTCAGCTTCATGATGGATTCCAGCAGCTTGGCCGTGAAAGTTGTGCCTCGGTCCGTTATCACAATTGAAAGGGCGCCGTGCCTGAGGACGATGCGCTCGACAAAAAATTTCGCTGATGCTTCGGCTGCCGTGCCTCGTGCGAGGGCCTTTGTTTCAGCATTGCGCGTGAGGTAATCGGTAGCGATTATTATCCACCGGTTGCCCGAGGAGGAAGTGAGAAAAGGACCAACAAGTCCATGCCAACCTGCTCGAATGGAAGTCTGGGCACTTGGACAGGCTGCAGTAAACCAGCTGTCCTTACAGATGGTATTTTCCGTCGCAGGCAATTGTGGCACGTCCCTACATAGTGGCGCACTGCCGTAGCAAGTTTGGGCCAGTAAAAGCTCTTTTGAATGCGAGTCAAAGTTCGAGCGTAGCCTAGGTGACCGGGTGTGGGCTCATCACGAGATGCCTGCAAAACTTCGTCGCGGAGAGTCTCTGGCACGACGAGGAGATGATCTGTTCCTGTTGGAGAAAAGTTGATCCTGTACAGCACGTCGTTTAGGAGACGAAACAAGGAGTGCGTTCTGGCGAACGGACGGGGTACTTCCGTAGTACGCGCTTGCAGGAAGTCGATGAGTGGTGCAAGCCCCGGGTCCTCACGTTGGTGCTGCGAAACAGTGACTGCGTCGACAGGGGAATGAGGGGCACGTTATAAATATGAGAGAAGCCAACAGCCACAGAAACCAAGGGACAGAAGGAATTTTTAATAAATTTCTTTATTTTGTGCTGTTGTTCGATTTAGAATATTACGAATATTTAGAATGTTACGAAGAAGAAAAGGTCAGTGGCGCGGGACGGAGCGCTCGCGCTAGGCCCACAGCCATTAAATCATATTATCATCTGTCATCATGTCGTCCTTTTTTTAGGCTTGCCACCTCGTATCATTTGGTGTGAGGTGCGGCTTCCTCCTCGTCATCCCGGACACTGGAGCATCAGCGCCTTCTGCTCGCTTTCGTCTTTGGCCGAGGGGACCTGGACTCAGCCGCCGACTCAACCCGAGCCTGATATGACCAGAACCGACCAGCCGCTTTCCCCAGCCCCGAACACAACACACGACGACCAGGACCAAACGAAGCATGACCCGACGACGACCCGAATCAAGACGGCACCCCCGCCCAAGCTATCCGGCGAGTCCTTAAACCCTGACCTTCGGCAGTGGGCGACCGACCGCTGGGCCTGAAGCTCCAGGGACAACCGTTCACCAGATCATCTCATATATCTTGGTGGCAACCCTTTCATCTCCTTCTATCGTTTGTGATCATGGTCATTGCCACTTCATCATTGAAAATTTAAGCAATCGATCAGGACGATCACTCGGAGGACCCGGGTCATGTTACGAAGAAGACGGCAGTGGCGCGGGACAGAGCGCTCGCGCTAGGCCCACAGCCATTAAATCATATTATCATCTGTCATCATATCGTCTTTTTTTAGGCTTGCCACCTCGTAACAATATGTTATCGCTTGAAGCTAATTGGTTAGAAAAGCAGAAGAGAAAACAATCACATGCCACCTTTGGGTTCGAACCCACTACCTCCGAATTACGCGTCCGGAGCTGTACTGCTGAGCTATGGCGACGGCTGTCAAATCTGCTTTCGGGGGTATTTATGTTTACAAATAACCTAACCTTGAGAGTGCTCATCAGTGCCGCACACGTTCTTAAGCGGCGGATGCAGCACGTCCTAAGTTACCGCTGATATGACGTAGAACATCATCGAACGGCGAGGGTGGAAGCTGTGTGAGAACCCTCTTATGCTACCTATGGCGTCAAGGCTGCCAGAACCGGGGCCCTCGCTAAGCAATTAAGCAAACAAGGGAAGGGGAATGAGGGGCTCGTTATAAATATGAGGAAAGCTAACAGCCACAGAAACCAAGGGACCGAGGGGATTTTAATTAATTTATTTATTTTCTGCTGTTCGGTTTACAATATTGCTGATTACGATATCGCTTAAAGCTGATTGATTAGAAAAGCAGAGGAAAAAACAAGCACATGCTGCCGGTGGGGTCCGAACCCATGACCTCCGAATTACGCGCCGATTCTCTACTGCTGACCTACTGCGACGGCTATCAAATCTGCTTTCGGGGGTATTTATGTTTACAAATAACCCAACCCTCAGAGTATTCATAAGCGCCGCACACGTTCCTAAGCGGCGGACGTCGCACGTCCTGAGTTACTGCTGATATGACGTAGAACGCCATCGAACGGCGACGGTGGAAGCTCTGTGAGAAACCTCTTATGCTCCCTATGGCGTGAAGGCTGCCAGAACCGAGGCTCTCAATAAGCAATTAAGCAAACAAGGGAAGTGGAATGAGGGGCTCGTTATAAATATGAGAGAACCCAACAGCCACAGAAACCAAGGGACAGAGGGGATTTTTAATTAATTTATTTATTTTGTGCTGTTGTTCCATTCAGAATATTACTGAATATGTTATCGCTTAAAGCTAATTGATTAGAAAAGCAGAAGAAAGAACAACCACATGCCGCCGGTGGGATCCGCACCCACGACCTCCGAATTACACGTCCGGTGCTCTATCGCTGAGCTACGGCGACGACTGTCAATTCTTCTGCTTTCGGGGGTATTTATGTTTACAAATAACATAACTTTGAAAGTGTTCATCAGCGCCGCACACGTTCTCAAGCGGCGGATGCAACACGTCCTGAGTTACCGCTGATATGACGTAGAACGCCATCGATCCGCGTGAGAGCCCTGTTATGCTTCCTATGGCGTGAAGGCTATCAGAACCGAGGCTCTCGCTAAGCAATTAAGCAAACAAGGGAAGGGGATTTTAGGGGCTCTTAATAAATATGAGAGAAGCCAACAGCCACAGAATCCAAGGGACCGAGGCGATTTTTAATTAATTTATTTATTTTGTCCTCTTGTTCCATTTAGAATATTACTGATTATGTTATCGCTTAAAGCTAATTGATTACAAAAGCAGAAGAAAAAACAACCACATGCTGCCGGTGGGATCCGAACCCACAACCTCCAAAATACGCGTCCGTGTCTCTACCGCTGAGCTACATCGACGGCTGTAAAATCTGCTTTCGGGTGTATTTATGTTTACAAATAACCTAACCTTGAGAGTGTTCATCAGCGCCGCACACGTTCTTAAGCGGCGGATGCAGCACGTCCTGAGTTACCGCTGATATGACGTAGAACGTCATCGAACGACGAGGGTGGAATCTGTGTGAGAGCCCTGTTATGCTTCCTATGGCGTGAAGGCTGCCAGAACCGAGGCCCTCGCTAAGCAAATAAGCAAGCAAGATAAGGGGAATCAGGGGCTTGTTATAAAAGAAGCCAACAGACACTGAAACTAAGCGACAGAGTGGATTTTTAATTAATTCATTTATTTTGTTCTGTTCAATTTACAATATTGTTGCGGGAAAGAATATGTTTACAGTTATTTACAAATAGACAAGAACAGCTGCGAGCGGCACCGAGAACACAGTCCGAACTTCGTTGTCCTCTTCTACTCTTCCCACTCGTGCCATCGCTCTTTGTCGTCGTCGTCAACCCGCATCAGGACCCCCGGCTGCTGAAATGCCGTCTCGGCGTTAGGGCGGCGACGTATGGGCATCGTGATAAGGTTTAAGGCGACAGACGTGGACGATGTCGGTGGTGGCGCCAGAGGACGATGGCGAGGTTTCAAGGGGAGCAATTTCATAGTTCACGTCGGTAACACGGCGCACGACACGGTAAGGGCCACGGTAGTGCGAAAGGAGCTTCTCGGAGAGACCGACGCTGCGAGAGGGCGTCCAGAGAAGGACGAGTGATGCCGGGGTAAATTCGACGGCCTGGTGACGGCGGTCGTAGGCTGACTTCTGGGAAACTTGAGAGGCTTGGAGCCTACTACGTGCTATTTGGCGCGCCAGCGTGGCCTGGGAGATGGCGTCCCGAGCGTAAGCAGTGGTGGGGGCTGAAGAAGGCGGCAAGAGTGTGTCCAAAGGCAAGGTGGGATGCCTACCAAACAAAAGGTAGAAAGGAGAATAGCCTGTTCTGTCATGAAGGGAAGAGTTATATGCAAATGTCACATAAGGCAAGGCTGCGTCCCAATCTCGGTGGTCTGGCGATACGTACATGGCTAACATGTCGGTGAGCGTGCGGTTGAACCTTTCCGTAAGCCCATTGGTTTGGGGGTGGTAAGCTGTCGCGAGCTGGTGCTGCGTGTCACACGAACGAAGAATGTCGTGAACTACTCTGGATAGAAAATAACGACCGCGGTCGGTGAGCAGTTGACGAGGGGCGCCGTGGTGAAGGATGACGTCTTGCAGAAGAAAATCGGCAACATCGGTAGCGCAGCTGGACGGCAAAGGACGCGTGATGGCGTACCGAGTCGTATAATCAGTTGCGACAGCGATCCACTTGTTGCCGGAGAGGGACGTCGGAAAAGGACCAAGAAGGTCGAGGCCAACACGGTGAAAAGGTTCCGGAGGTATGTCGATGGGTTGCAGAAGACCGGCAGGCAAAGTGGAGGGCCTTTTCCGACGTTGACACAGGTCGCAAGAGGCCACGTAACGCTTGACGGAACGATAGAGACCAGGCCAAAAGAAGGGATCCCGCACCCGAGCGTACGTGCGGGACACGCCAAGGTGACCGGGTGTCGGTAGGTCGTGCAGTTCTTCAAAGACAGAAGAGCGTAGATGTTGGGGTATCACGAGCAGGAGCGGAGGGCCATCGGAGCGTAGGTTTCGGCGATACAAAATACCGTTCTGGAGCACATAAAGGTTCAGAGACAGAGATCGGTTTGCAGAACGGATGCCATCAAAGATAGGGCGTAAAGATGAGTCGTGGCGCTGTTCGTTGGCAATATCGGCAAGATCGGAGATAGCTAAGAGGCAGGGCAGGGTCTCAGCGTCCTCTAGGTCAGGTAGTTCCACAGGGTATCGGGATAAACAGTCAGCGTCCTGGTGATGGCGCCCTGACTTGTACACGACGGAGTATGAGTATTCTTGGAGGCGCAATGCCCAGCGACCAAGGCGACCGGTGGGATCTTTTAGTGAAGACAGCCAACAGAGAGCGTGGTGATCAGTGACAACAGCGAATGAACGGCCGAACAGGTAGGGTCTGAATTTAGCCACTGCCCAGACAAGGGAAGACACTCGCGCTCAGTAATGGTGTAATTTTGCTCTGCGGCGGAAAGTAGGCGGCTGGCATAAGCGATGACTCGATCTTGACCCTGTTGACGTTGGGCAAGTACGGCGCCGATGCCATATCCGGAGGCGTCCGTGCGAACCTCTGTGGGAGACGACGGGTCAAAATGTGCTAAGATGGGCGGAGTGGTCAGCAAATGGACGAGCGATGAAAATGAGTTCTCTTGAGCAGGGCCCCAGGTAAAGGGGGTGTCGTTCTTCAGAAGATCGGTGAGGGGACGAGCGAAACCGGCGAAATCTTTGATAAAACGGGGAAATACGAGCACAAGCCGACAAAGCTGCGCACATCTTTCGACGACCTTGGAACAGGAAAGTCCTTCACAGCTTGAATTTTGATGGGATCTGTGCGTACACCAGAAGCGTCAACGAGGTGTCCGAGAATAGTGAGTTGGCGACGACCGAACTTACATTTCGATTAATTCAGCTGAAGGCCGGCGTTACGAAACACTGTCAGAATATTGGAGAGGCGCTCGAGGTGCGTGGCAAAAGTAGGCGAGAAAACCACAACATCGTCTAGGTAACAGAGGCAAGTGGACCATTTAAAGCCACGAAGAAGGGAGTCCATCATTCGTTCGAAGGTAGCCGGGGCGTTACAGAGGCCGAACGGCATGACTTTAAACTGGTATAAGCCATCAGGCGTCACGAAGGCGGTCTTCTCGCGGTCCTTTTCATCAACGGCAATTTGCCAGTAGTTGAAGTTGAAGTTGAAAGTTTATTGAGTAATACAATAAAATTTACAATTCTATACAGCGAGAGGTCCCATGGTACAAGACCGCGGGCGGGACCTCCCATGAAAATAAATATCAATAAGCAACATAATATAAAATACACAACACAATAATTAGCGACGAAACAGAATAAATATAGGCACATAGTGTAATATTAGTTACTGAAATATTTAAATACAAACAATGTAATGCACGATAATGTAAAATAAAACACTCACAGATGCCGCGATACATAGAATCAATAACATAACAAAAAAATCACAAATTAAGAAGGAAAAGCTTTAGTTTGACCTTGAATAAAGAAAGCGTATTAGTTTGTTTGATGTCTATGTTCAAAGAATTCCAAAATGATACGGATGAAAAATGAAGGCATTGTTTCCCGTAGTTAGTTCTGACCTTAGGTAGTAAAAAGTTATTACGCAGCGCAAAACGAGTGACGGTGTTGCTCATGATCGTGCCGGGAGAAAATATGCTTAGCGGGAGATAATGATGAAGAATCTTAAAGAATAGGATACCAAGGTTGTAAAAATAAAGGGCTGAGATAGGTAGAACGTTTAAATCTATGAACAAAACGCGGGAGGGTGACATTCGAGGGGTATTGGTTATGATGCGCATGGCTTGCTTTTGCAGTTTTATTAAAGGCCAGAGATGAATATGATAGGCGTTACCCCAAGATGAGATACCGTAGTTTAAGTGGCTGTGGATGAATGCGTAGTAAAGAGATAATAAAGTTTGGACTGGAAAATAGCTTCGGGCTTTAATTAGTGCGCGTAATCCATAAGAAATTTTCTTGCACGTTTCAGCTACATGATGATGGAATTTTAAGTGAGGGTCAATGATAACACCAAGAAAAGAAACTCGATCATGCGGTGAAATAGCAGCAGAATTGAGGTATAGAAGTGGTGTGATGGGCAATGACTTCTGAGGGGGATGGAAAATCTGAAAACAAGTTTTAGTGACGTTCACGGACAGGCGGTTAATGTGGCACCAACGCTCAAGAGAATTAAGGTCATTCTGTAGGTTAAGAATCAGCTGATTAATGTCCTGGTGCGATGATAGCATGGTAGAGTCATCTGCGTATAGTATACTATTGCAATTCTTTAAACAGGATGGTAAATCATTAATGTAGAGTAAAAACAATACAGGGCCAAGAATTGAGCCCTGTGGAACACCCTTGTTAATTAAAGCTATGTTAGATGTATGGTCATTAATAGAGACTATGTGCTGTCGGTCACAGAGAAAGCTCTTCAAGAGCATTAGGGGAGGTCCAGTGATACCATAAGATTCCAATTTGTGAAACAAGATGGAGTGATCAATGGAATCAAATGCTTTGCTAAAATCTATGTAAACTGCTCCTGAGAACATTCCTTTATCAATTGTTAGTCTAACGTAATCTATTAGAGACGCTATTGCAGTATCTGTAGATAGTCCGCGCCGAAAGCCGTGTTGACTATCTGTCAATATGTTAAATTTTTCAATATAACTAGACAACCTTACTTCAATTAGTTTTTCTAAAATTTTGTCAAAAAAAGGAAGAATTGCAATCGGACGATAATTATTTGGCAAAGCTGGATCGCCTTTTTTGAAGACCGGTATTATTTTCGCTATCTTGAGCTGCTTGGGATAACTGCCAGATTTAAAAACGAGATTGCAGATGTGGCTAAGGACTGGAGCAAGCAATGACCGGATACTTTTCACATGCTTTCCATGGATATTGTCAACGCCGGGGCCGGTCGTCTTTAAATTAGCAATTACAGATAGAACTTCGTCTGGACACGTGGGGGTAAGAAAAAAGGAGTGAGGGCAGCGCTCAAGAGAAGGTGTGCATAACGAAGAGATAGGATAATTAGGTGAATTGAAAAAATAATTGCTAAATGTATTCGCCATTTCCTCGGGATCAGATAAAGTAACACCACCGTGGAAAATAGATTTAACAACACTAGGTGACTTACGAATATTCAGAAATTCGTCAAGCAGCTGCCATTTTCGTTTAGAATTGTTAGTATGTGTGGATAACTGGTTTTCATAATAACATCGTTTAGCTTTCTTTAGAAGCGACGTTAGTACACTGGAATACCTTTTATATCTCAATTTAAGACGCAGATTGAACGGCTGGTGTTTAGTTTTCTTATACATGTTTTCTTTTTTCTTCAGAGAGTTTAACAGAGCAGTAGTTATCCATGGGGAAATGGGGGTAACATATTTTCTCGTGGATGATTGGAGCGATGTGCATTTATTGATTGCTGATGAAATTATTTTCGACAGCTCAAGTACAGCCACTTCTGGGTTCGAGAGACCCAAAATGTATGAAAGATCAGTATTAGATATGGCTTCAAAATATTTTCCGCTATCAAAAACTGACTTCCTCGTGGACATGTTGTTACTACAGCGAGATGATAGTGCGCAAAGAAATACCGGAAAATGATCAGTGACATCACATTCTATCACGCCAACCGGAGGAGCAGTGGGAAAATTCGAAAGAATATGATCAAGTAATGAATGCGAGCCATGGTCAGTACAACGCGTAGGCGTGCTAATTAAATTTGCATAACCATAGCTGTAGAAACAGGTCGTATAGTCGACACAGATGGGATTAGTCATGTCTAGCATATTGATATTAAAATCTCCCATAATGAAGACGTTTTTATTTTCGAGTGATAGTTTATGGAGTGCTAGTTCAAAAGCCCGGCAAAATTCAGACGCATCATTTGAAGGAGACCTATAAATAGCGCCGCATATAACCTTCTCTGTGCCATCAGTAGATCGGCAATCAATTTCTATCCAAACCGATTCGCATTTACTCACATTCAAACACAAATCAAGACGTCTTTTGTAAGCAATGTGCTTTGAAATGTAGATAGCCGAACCACCATAGGGGTTATCAACACGGTGTGCGTATTCGCATGAATAGCCAGGAAAAGCATACAAATCTTTATCAAGGGATGATAGCCAAGTTTCAGAAAATGAGATGATGGAAAATTGATGCTGAAGGGAAGTAAGCAAAGCGGTTATGTTATCGTAATTCTTCCGGAGGCTACGAGCATTGAAGTGGATGGCAGACAGACCTTTAGCTTCGGATAAGATCGAACGAGCATGTTCTGGGGAATATGATGCCATGATGGCGGTTAGAAAGATGTAGAACGTCAGCACCCGTATGTCTATTCACGGAAAATTTCAAGGTCGTCTACATTATTTATCCGAAAGACTGTGCTGTTCTGCTCCTTCCTAGCTAGAATAACACAGTTCGATGTCCACAAGAAGGCCCATTTGTTATCTTTCTTAAGCTTGTGAGCCTTCGAAAAAAGGTCCTTGTTGTCAGGTGAAAGATGCTCATTGACATAAACAGGAGCCTCCTGCGTTTGAGGGAAACCCAGGCATGTCGTTGTAGGATGTGTTTTCCTAGCTTTTGCCAGGAATTCCGCCTTCTTGTTTCGCGAAAGGAAACGAACAATTATGTTTTTTTCATTCTTGTTTCGTGTTGGAACCCTGTGCACGGTATCCAGATCTTCTGAATTTACGGGGCAGTCAATCTCGCTGCCGAGAGCCTCAACGATCTTGTTGCAATCTTCGCCCTGAGTCACAGGGACACCTCTAATTTCTAGATTGTTCAGACGCGAATATTGTTCCAGGTGGGCAACCCTGCGCACTAGGGCCTCATTGCTCTCGTGTAGTTTCTTGTTCTCTGCAGTAAGACTGGCGTTCCGATTCTTTATGGTTTCAAACTCGTTGCTCATGAACTCAAGAGATTTTTTCAGCTCTTCAACCTCATTTTGAAGCTCCTTTACAGTATCATCACTGCGCAAGGCGACGGAACTTTTCACAGTGTCAAGTACATCAGTGAGATTTCGCAGTTTTGCTTCGAAGGACAATTTAAATTCCTCGAGTTCCTTAGCGACAACAGCAACAGTGGGAGCCATAACCCAAGGAGCGATCTGAGACTAGCGGCCCAAAATCCGTATATGCTGAAAAATAGGTACAAAGATGTGCCTTTTACCTGGGCAAAAGATGGGTTGCTGGTTAGCTCGGGAAGGTAGCCGGACCGTAGTCACAGATCGCTCCCCAGCAAATGACCCGCGGCGTCGATGGTAGCCAGGTTATATAGCAGGCAGACAGGGCTTGCGGTGGCGCTCCGTGGCAGCGGTAGACTTGCGTGTGCTGACGCTAGCAGTCCGAATGCACGTGCCTTCGTTGCGCGCGTGTCAGCAGTCACGAACTGAGTTGACGATGCACAAGATGCGTAGCGTACAGCAGGGCAATCTGGGCAAAAGATGGGTTGCTGGTTAGCTCGGGAAGGTAGCCGGACCGTAGTCACAGATCGCTCCCCAGCAAATGACCCGCGGCGTCGATGGTAGCCAGGTTATATAGCAGGCAGACAGGGCTTGCGGTGGCGCTCCGTGGCAGCGGTAGACTTGCGTGTGCTGACGCTAGCAGTCCGAATGCACGTGCCTTCGTTGCGCGCGTGTCAGCAGTCACGAACTGAGTTGACGATGCACAAGATGCGTAGCGTACAGCAGGGCAATCTGGGCAAAAGATGGGTTGCTGGTTAGCTCGGGAAGGTAGCCGGACCGTAGTCACAGATCGCTCCCCAGCAAATGACCCGCGGCGTCGATGGTAGCCAGGTTATATAGCAGGCAGACAGGGCTTGCGGTGGCGCTCCGTGGCAGCGGTAGACTTGCGTGTGCTGACGCTAGCAGTCCGAATGCACGTGCCTTCGTTGCGCGCGTGTCAGCAGTCACGAACTGAGTTGACGATGCACAAGATGCGTAGCGTACAGCAGGGCAATCTGGGCAAAAGATGGGTTGCTGGTTAGCTCGGGAAGGTAGCCGGACCGTAGTCACAGATCGCTCCCCAGCAAATGACCCTAATCGAAAGTACCCTGATCGAAGATCAATTGAAGAGATATTTGGCGCCGTGGAGGCAGTCTAATGCATCATCGATCCTTGGGAGTGGATATACGTCTTTTTTTGTGATGCGGTTGAGGTGCCGATAATCAACGCAGAAGCGCCAGCTGCCGTCCTTCTTTTTCGCCAGGACGACTGGTGAAGCCCAAGGACTTGACGAGGGCTCGATGATGTCTTTTGCGAGCATCTTGTCCACCTCTTGATTTATGACGATGCGTTCGGCGCTGGACACTCGGTACTGACGTCTGCGGAGAGGAGCGGAATCACCGGTGTTTATGTGATGCGTCACCACAGAGGTCCGAGCCAAAACACGGCTATCAAAGTCGAAGATGTCGCGGAAAGATGATAAGAGACACCTAAGATCGCGAGCTTGCATTGGCGGTAGGTCAGAAGCGATCATGTCGGCGTAGTCGTCGGTTGGGTTCTCAGTTGATGGGGCCGCAGGCAGCCGGCATTGCTGAGTGGAAGGTAAGCAGGTGTCCACCACTGATATCACACATTCAGCAGCAGGGCACAGCGTGGCGAGTGAGATGCCTTGCGGGAGCGGTTGGATGGATGAACCAAAGTTCAGGACCGGAAGGTACTCTCGGTTGGCCGACATTGTAAATACAATGTGTGGAAGCGCAATGCTGCGCGTCAGGGCGACGTCAAGTTCCGGAGTGACTACGTAGTGACCATCAGGTACAGGGGGAACAGATGAGAAAGAAATGTAAGTTGCGGCTTGAGGCGGTAGACGGACAAAGTCGACAGCACAAAGACGGTGTATAACTGGGGACGGCGTCTCAGCAGAAAGAGGAAGGTCAAGCTGAACAACATTAGTGGCGCAGTCAATGAGGGCTGAATGCTCAGACAGGAAGTCGAGGCCAAGAATGACTTCATGAGGGCACTGGTCCAGAACAGAGAACAGAACGGATGTATGGCGGACGGATATGGTCACACGGGCTGTGCATAGTCCAACAACATGAGGCGTTCCGCCGTCGGCAACGCGGAGAACGGCTTTGGGTGCAGGGGTCAGTACTTTTCGGAGGCGGCGTCGTAGGGCTGAACTCATGACGGATACGTGCGCGCCTGTATCGATCAGGGCTCGCACAGGCACTCCATCGACATGAATGGCGAGCAAATTATGGTGTGCGCGAAGGGCTCATCGAGGATTTTGGGACTGGGGCTGTACTGCAGCATCACCTCCAGACACTGCAGCGTCTAGTTTTCCGCTTGCGAGCGTCCGTAGGGGCCAGGAGAGGAGCGACGGCGTTGGGGCGAACGAGACTGTCGACGCAGGGGGGACGGGGAGCGGGGAATCTGGCCGTCGACTGAAGCACTGTGCTGGGCTGGAGGGGGCGTGTAGTGGCTGCGCTGTTCGTCGTCGCGGTGGGAGCTGAGAGGACGGTATGTGCTGCGACGGGACCAATAATTTCGACAGTGGCGGGAGATGTGGCCAATGCGGCGGCAATGGAAACAAATGGGCCTGTCGTCGGTTGTCCGCCAATCGTTAGGGTTTCGCCGACGTGGAGTGAAGTACGAAGGTCGTCCAGGAGCAATCGCAGTGATTTCGGGTGGTGGTGAAGACCGTACAGGGCTGACGGGCTGGAAACCAAAGTTTGCAAGCTCTTGGCGGACGACAGCCTGTACCAGAGAGATGGTAGGCAAGCGGTTGTCGCCATCATGTAGATGCAGGGGGGCAGGGGACATAGCTTCGAGCTCGCGTCGGATGATGCGGGTCACATTTTCTGGGGGCGCTGGAGTTTCCCGGTGTCGCAGGTCTTCACATGAAGAAGTCGCAGCCGTGTTGGGGAGGCGTGTGTACGGCTGGCTAATACGCCTGCTTTTGGCTTCCTCGAAGCGTCGACATTCCTTAATAATTCCGTCGACTGTAGTGCAGTTCTTGTATACGAGCAAGTTGAAGGCATCGTCGGCGATTCCCTTCAACACGTGGCCGACTTTGTCAGACTCGGGCATGTTGGCGTCAACTTTGTGACAGAGGGCCAGCACATCTTGAATGTACGACACATAGGACTCCGTAGATGTTTGAGCTCGGGAGGCGAGGTCCTTCTTAGCGGCAAGCGTTCGGCCGAGCGGCCGTCCAAACAATTCGCGGAGTTTCTCTTTGCACACGTCCCAGCTGGTCAGATGGTCTTCGTGCGTCTCATACCAGACCCGGGCGGTGTTTTTAGATATAATATTACATTTGCGAGCATGAGGGTCGGATCCCAGCGGTTGTAGGTACTCACTCGCTCGTACATGTTGATCCAGTCGTCGACGTCAGTGTTGTCGGTACCAGAAAAGGTCCCAGGGTCACGAGGGGGAGAAAGAACGAGTGATGTCATGGCCGGGGCTGAGGTTTGGTGGGCGGCGTCTTGGGTCATGATGAGGGAAGGCAACTGGCGGCCGCTGCGGAGCTCCGTCGTCGGTAGACGTAAGGGAAAGCCGCACCTCCACCAAATATGTTGCGGGAAAGAATATATTTACAGTTATTTACAAATAGACAAGAACAGCTGCGAGCGGCACCGAGAACGCAGTCCGAACTTCGTTGTCCTCTTCTACTCTTCCCACTCGTGCCATCGCTCTTTGTCGTCGTCGTCTACCCGCATCAATATTGTTGAATATGATATCGCTTAAAGCTGATTGATTAGAAAAGCAGAAGAAAAAGCAACCACATGCTGCCGGTGGGTTGCGAGCCCACGATCTCCGAATTCCGCGTCAGGTGCTCTATTGCTGAGCTACGGCGGCGGCTGTCAAGTCTTCTGCTGTCGGGGGGCATTTATGTTTAAAAATAACCTAACCTTGGGAGTGTTCATCAGTGCCGCCCACGTTCTTAAGCGGCGGACGTAGCACGTACTGAGTTCCCGCTGATATGACGTAGAGCGTCATCGAACGGCGAGGGAGGAAGCTGTGTGAGAGCCCTCTTATGCTTCCTATCGCGTCAAGGCTACCAGAACCGCGGCCCTCGCTAAGCATTTAAGCAAGCAAGAGAAGGGGTATGAGGGGCTCGTTACAAATATGAGAGAAGCCAACAGCCACAGAAACCAAGGGACAGAGGGGATTTTTAATTAATTTATTTATTTTGTGCTGTTGTTCCATTTACAATATTACTGAATATGTTATCGCTTAAAGCTAATTGATTAGAAAAGCAGAAGAAAAACGACCACATGCCGCCGGTGGGATCCGAACCCACGACCTCCGAATTACGCATCCGGTGCTCTATCGATGAGCTACGGCGACGGCTGTCAAATCTGCATTCGGGGGTATTTATGTTTACAAATAACCCAACCTTCAGAGTATTCATCAGCGCCCCAAACGTTCTTAAGCGGCCGACGTAGCAAATCCTGAGTTACCGCTGATATGACGTAGAACGTCCTCGAACGGCGAGGGTGGAAGCTGTGTGAGAACCCTCTTTTGCTTCCTATGGCATCAAGGCTGCCTGAACCGGGGCCCTCGCTAAGCAATTAAGCAAACAAGGGAAGTGGAATGAGGGGCTGGTTATAAATATCAGAGAACCCAACAGCCACAGAAACCAAGGGACAGAGGGGATTTTTAATTAATTTATTTATTTTGTGCTGTTGTTCCATTCAGAATATTACTAAATATGTTATCGCTTAAAGCTAATTGATTAGAAAAGCTGAAGAAAAAACAACCACATGCCGCCGGTGGGATCCGCACCCACGACCTCCGAATTACACATCCGGTGCTCTATCGCTGAGCTACGGCGACGGCTGTCAAATCTGCTTTCGGGGGTATTTATGTTTACAAATATCCTAACCTTGAGAGTGTTCATCAGCGCCGCACACGTTCTTAAGCGGCGGACGTAGCACGTCCTGAGTTACCGCTGATATGACGTAGAACGTCATCGAGCGGCGAGGGTGGAATCTTTGTGAGAGCCCTGTTATGCTTCCTATGGCGTCAAGGCTGCCAGAACCGAGGCCCTCGCTAAGCAAATAAGCAAGCAAGATAAGGGGATTCAGGGGCTTGTTATAAAAGAAGCCAACAGCCACAGAAACCAAGGGACAGAGTGGATTTTTAATTAATTTATTTATTTTGTTCTGTTCAATTTAGAATATTGTTGAATATGATATCGCTTAAAGCTGATTGATTAGAAAAGCAGAAGAAAAAACAACCACATGGTGCCTGTTGGTTGCGAACCCACGACCTCCGAATTACGCGTCCGGTTCTCAACCGCTGACCTACTGCGACGGCTGTCAAATCTTCCGCTTTCGGAGGTATTTATGTTTTCAAATAACCCGACATTGAGAGTGTTCATCAGCGCCACCCACGTTCTTAAGCGGCAGACGTAGCATATCCTGAGTCACCGCTGATATGACGTAGAACGTCACCGAACGGCGAGGGTGGACGCTTTATGAGAACCCTCTTATGCTACCTATGGCGTCAAGGCTGCCTGAACCGAGGCCCTTGCTAAGCAATTAAGCAAACAAGGGAAGGGGAATGAGGGGCTCGTTATAAATATGAGGAAAGACAACAGCCACAGAATCCAAGGGACAGAGGAGTATTTTAATTAATTAATTTATTTTGTGCTGTGTTTCGGTTTAGAATATTGCTGAATATGTTATCGCTTAAAGCTAATTGATTAGAAAGGCAGAAAAAAAACAACCACATGCCGCCGGTGGGATCCGAGCCCACGATCTCCGAATTACGCGTCCGGTGCTCTATCGCTGAGCTACTGCAACGGCTGTCAAATCTGCTTTCGGGGGTGTTTTTGTTTACAAATAACCTACCATTGAGAGTGTTCTTTAGCGCCGCGCACGTTCTTAAGCGGCGGATGTAGCACTTCCTGAGTTACCGCTGATATCACGTAGAACGTCATCGAACGGCGAGGGTGGAAGCTGTGTGAGAGCCCTCTTAAAGGGGTTGCGAAAAGAAAATGAAGCTGCCCGGTTTTAATTTTCACTGCTTCCATAAACATAAGACATGCTGATTCCGAAATATTTCGTCTCAATATTGAGTCTGCATTTAATAAAGCCCGTTCGAAATCGCTGCCTTTTTGCGTTCATGAAACGACCATGCGCCGCCGTCGGCCGGCACACGCACTACTCGAATACGTCATTTTAAGACCTTCAGAAACATATAGAGATATCTTCAACATTGTTTGCCCTAAAATAATAGCTATATGAGAAATTCGGAAAGTGAAACAAGGCTTTCCAATTATTTGCACGCGTAATTGCACTCTGTTAAACTGCAGCGTGTTTTCATACGTCAATCACTGACCTGGGACCAGTTTCGGTTTCGGTTCTGCTTCTCCATCCTCCTTGCATTCAGCGGCTCGACATAGCCTTGCTTACCCCTTACAAAAATGACTTTTGAGCTTCAGTTGACGCCTTGTTGAGCTCCTGTTGAATCAACTGGAAACCAACATGAACTCAATGTATGTTGAGCCTACTCAACACCTGCTACACGGAATTTTTGTTGAGCATAGTCAAGAGATTTACTGTTGAGCAATTTCTGTTGGATTTAAGTTGAATCATCTCAAGGCAGCCGTTTCTAAGCCTAACTAAATGAAATCATTTCGACATCCATCGTGTAAACAGAACCTGATCACATTACACATATTAAGAACGCATGCAGCACCCGTTAAAACTCTCATAAACCGCTCAAAGTCATTTTCTTGCATAGAAAAAAGTGCACTATGCTCATTCAGGCATACCTACTTTGGAGGATTCTTATGTGCTCTCATAAAAAAGGGCGCTTAATTAATGCTTTAATTAAGTTGTTTACGAATAAATCAAGGTCGTCAAATAATAGACCGTTGCATATGAACTTCATTACTTCTACTACACATAAAATAAATAAATATTAAGAGTAATAACTGACATAACTTTGCTGATAGGCAGACCAAAACCTGCGCAGGTCCGGACCCCCTGAGTAGGACTATATAAGGGCGAAGCCGAGGTTGCACTAAAGATCAAGATGAAATCTGTCAGTTCTTTCTATAGCACTGTCCCATGCTCTTTTATCTGATGGATGTGTAGGGCTAGGGTGTATGTATGTATATATATATATTTATATACATACGTGTTTGTGCGTATGTGTGGAGCGCTACGTCACAGGGGGTGGTGATGGCTTCACGTTAACGAGAAATCGCAGCAATAAATATGAATATACCGCCGAAAATTGCATTGGTAGTCGGTCCATCTGGCGCAATACGAATGCATTCCCAGAATTTTTTTTGCTTTTTTACCCCAGCCAATATTCAGAATGGCGTGTTGATTCACTCCCGTAATTCCAACATGAATTCAACATGAGCGCAAAGCAGAAATTTCATTGAGAATGCTCAACTCTAGCACAGTGGCCACTTTTCCAATGAGTTTCAACTCGGCCTCAACAATTCACCAACACTAGCCCATCCTGGTCACAACAAAAATTCAACATGGCGTGTTGAGTCTGCTCATGAGAACTTCAACACTGTCTCAAGAAGCATTTTTGTAAGGGACGTGAACCTATCTAGGTGGTGTTCCTTGACAGCGGTGGTTTGAGTCAGAGAATCGAGCTGAGCAAGGTCAGCCCATCTCGACGACTCTCTGTTTGCATGAACTTGATACGAACGAGTCAGCTATCGCGGCGCGCATCGGTTCCGCGCGTCTGTTCTTTGCTGCAGTAAAATATATTCCAGAAGCGTGAAGAGGGTTAGGCATAATTTGCAGATGGGGCTGCGAGTCCACCCACCCCTTGCGATAGAGATGAAAACTCGAGTCCACGACCGGGTTCGGAGGTTCACGGTCGGGGCTCCCGCAGGCAGAGGTGTACGTCGCGGGCTCTCGGCATGACTGCTACTTGCCGGGCGCGCGACGTGCCGTTGTGAGCGGCGTAACAACGACTGACAGCAGCTCGCCGCCTGCGCCCAACCGATGTCAATGACAGGCCGCACGCGGCGGGTCGCACTGACAAGGGGCAGAATGCGAGCGCGCAGAGCGCCAGCGTCATAATGACGTGGGGGCGCGTTTCTCGGGGCCGGCCTGTCAGCCTGGATGCCGGCCGCCGGCGTCAGAAAAACACGCTAGTATTATTTGTTCACACTCATAACAAGCACTGGAATAGATGAATGCCAAAAATTAATCATTTTTAGGATCGTTGGCTGATGCCAAGTTGCTGGCAGCATTTAATTCGGCGATACGAGCAAATTTCATCCCATGACCGCTTTATTTACATGCCCTGTTGCCGCTCGCATAGCTGGCATTTGCTAGCTCCGCTGGAGTCGCGGAAATCGAGGATATCTTTATTTTATTATGGGACAGGTTCACAGTTAAAGGGGTGACGAGAGTAGTACCTTTTAGAGCGCTGACCAGTTCCGAAGCTCCCTCAGCTGCGGTATCGATAGTATCGATGCAAAACCAGGTAGGCTTAGCGACGACCAGGGTCGCCGGCAAGCCTCGCAGTTCATGCTTTGAACTGCGCAGTTCACGTGGGCAGGCATGCTTTGTCGCCGCCCGAGTACAGCCAGCAGTCTTTCTGACAACATCGCTATTTTGTCTTTTCTGGTGCGAACTTCAGTAGCCAAGCAGCGCGCAGGCGTTGGTGTGCGGTGGCAAAGTGTTACACCGGATGTGGGCCGGGCATGAGTCTAGCGGCGCAAAAGATGCTTGCCGCTCCGTGTCCCTGCTAGCAGTAGGCGGCAGTTCGCAAGCGGCGACTGGTGCGGCGCGCCGGCCAAGTTTTCGCACATGTGTCAGCTTGACAGCTAGCAGACTCCATTCTGAGCAGACGACGGTGCCACATTCGAGTCAGTATGCGTGCTGTAACCTCGGTCAACTATGGCTAAACAGGCCTCGCTACGCCGCTATGTTGTGTTGACGACAGAAGCCTCTGATTGCCTTCTTAAAATGACGTTTGCTGTGAGTTCAGGGGGACGCGCGCTGGGAAACCGAAATTTAGTTTTTTTTCGCTATTCAACCAACCCAGACGATGAAACAAACCAAGGTATACTATAGAATGAAGGGTCAGAATTGCAAATACACACGCCGTTCAAAATTTTCGGAAAACATTTCACGACCCCTTTACGCTTCGTATGGCGTCAAGGCTGCTAGAACCGAGGCCCTCGCTAAGCAAATAAGCAAGCAAGATAAGGGGAATGAGGGGCTCTTTACAAATATGAGAGAAGCCAACAGCCACAGAAAGCAAGGGACAGAGGGGAATTTTAATCTATTTATTTATTTTGTGCTGTTGTTCCATTTAGAATATAACTGAATATGTTGTCGCTTAAAGGTAATTTATTAAAAATCAGAAGAAAAACAACCACATGCCGCCGGTGGGATCCGAACCCACTCCCTCCGAAATACGCATCCGGTGCTCTACCGCTGAGCTACGGCGAAGGCTGTCAAATCTGCTTTCGGGGGTATTTATGTTTACAAACAACTTAAATTTGAGAGTGTTCATCAGCGCCACCCACGTTCTTAAGCGGCGGATGTAGCACGTCCTGAGTTTACGTTGATACCACGTAGAACGTCATGGAACGGCGAGGGTGGAAGCTGTGTGAGTACCCTCTGATGCTACCTATGGCGTCAAGGCTGCCAGAACCGAGGCCCTCGCTAAGAAATTAAGCAAACAAGAGAAGGGGAATGAGGGGCTCGTTATAAATGTGAGGAAAGACAACAGCCACAGAATCCAAGACACAAAGGAGATTTTTAATTGATTTATTTATTTTGTGCTGTTCCATTTAGAATATAACTGAATATGTTATCGCTTAAAGGTAATTGATTAAAAAACAGAAGAAAAAACAACCACATGCCGCCGGTGGGATCAGAACCCATGACCTCCGAAATACGCGTCCGGTGCTCTACCGCTGAGCTACGGCGACGGCTGTCAAATCTTCTGCTTTCGGGGGTATTTATGTTTAAAAATAAACTAACATTGAGAGTGTTCATCAGCGCCACCCACGCTTTTAAGCGTCGGACATAGCACGTCCTGAGTTACCGCTGATATGACGTAGAACGTCATCGAACGGCGAGGGTGGAAGCTGTGTGAGAGCTCTCTTATGCTTCCTATGGCGTCAAGGCTGCCAGAACCGAGGCCCTGGCTAAACAAATTAAGCAAACAAGGGCAGTGGAATGAGGGGCTCGCTATAAATATGAGAGAAACCAACAGCCACAGAAAGCAAGGGATAGAGGGGATTTTTAATTAATTTATTTATTTTGTGCAGTTGTTCCATTTAGAATATTACTGAATATGTTATCGCTTAAAGCTGATTGATTAGAAAAGAAGAAGAAGAACCACATGCCGCCGGTGGGATCCGAACCCACGTCCTCCGTAATACGCATCCGGTGCTCTACCGCTGAGCTAAGGCGAAGGCTGTCAAATCTGCTTTCGGGGGTATTTATGTTTAAAAACAACTTAAATTTGAGAGTGTTCATCAGCGCCGCCCACGTTCTTAAGCGGCGGATGTAGCACGTCCTGAGTTACCGTTGATACGACGTAGAACGTCATCGAACGGCGAGGGTGGAAGCTGTTTGAGAGCCCCCTTATACCTCCTATGGCGTCAAGGTTGCCAGAAACGAGGCCCTCGCTAAGCAATTAAGCATAAAGGGAAGGGGAATGAGGGGCTCGTTATAAATATGAGAGAACCGAACAGCCACAGAAACGAAGGGACAGAGGGGATTTTTAATTAATTTATTTATTTTGTGCTGTTGTTCGGTTTACAATATTGCTCAATATGGTGTCGCTTAAAGCTAATTGATTAGAAAAGCAGAAGAAAAAACTAGCACATGCTTCCGATGGGTTACGAACCTACGACCTCAGAATTACGCGTCCGGTTCTCTACCGCTGACCTACTGCGACGGCTGTCAAATCTTCTGCTTTCGGGGGTATTTGTGTTTACAAATAACCCAACCTTGAGAGTGTTCATCAGCGCCACCAACGTTTCTAAGAGGCGGACATATCACGTCCTGAGTTACCACTGTTATGACGTAGAATGTCATCGAACGGTGAGGGTGGAAGCTTTGTGAGAACCCTCTTATGCTACCTATGTCGTCAAGGCTGCCAGAACCAAGGCCCTCGCTAAGCAATTAAGCAAACAAGGAAAGGGGCCAAAGGGGCTCGTTATAAATGTGAGCAAAGACAACAGCCACAGAAAGCAAGGAGCAGAGGGAATTTTTAATTAATTTAGTTATTTTTAGCTGTATTGTGAAGACGAAGACGACCGTTCTGCTTAGCGGCGGCGCTGCCATCGCTGCGCGTGCTGTGTTCTCGCCTTCGCCGACCACGGACTGTTGCCGCCCTGCTCCTGAGGTCCCAGTGCCTTTAACAAACCCCCATCCTACATTTGGTGGAGTCGCCGGGTAACGATATCGGCTCTGGAGCTCCGTAGCCGCACTCTTCCGACACCTGCGATGCCTGTAGACATCCAACACCAAGCCGTGGAAGCAGGCCCACCGGCTGTCATCTGTGCCGGCTCCCTTCGCCAAAGGGACCCGGCTATCTTCAGCGGCACAGATGACCATGACGTGGAAGACTGGCTCGCATCCTACGAGCGGGTGAGCCTGTATAACAAGTGGGATGACGAGACAAAGCTCAACAATGTAATTTTTTATCTTACCGGCGTCGCAAACTTATGCTACCGCAACCATGAAGGGGAGGTTGCGACTTGGTCAGCCTTCAAGACGAAGTTCTCAGAAGTGTTTGGTCGCCCAGCTGTCAGACAACTTCACGCCGAACAACGCTTGCGTGAACGGTCGCAGCAGGTAGGCGAAAGCTTCACTAGCTACATAGAAGATGTAATCGCCCTCTGCAACCGAGTGAACGTCAGCATGCCGGAAGCTGACAAGATCAAGCAGATCTTGAAAGGCATTGATGATGACGCCTTTCAAATGCTGCTCGCTCGGGACTTGCGCACCGTTTCGGAAGTCATCACGCTGTGCCAGAGCTTCGAGGAGCTGCGTAAGCAGAGGATCCTGACTCGTCAGCACTCAGCTCAGCCAGAGTCACTTTCTGGCCTGACACCCGCAGCTGACAGCTCCTATCTGCTGCAGCAAATGAAGGACTTTGTACGTGAGGAGGTGGCCCGTCAGCTTTCGCTTTTGCCTAGCCCTCAAGGGTCGCCACCATATTTGGCGTCGGCTCTCCAACATGCAATTCGAGAGCAGGTTGCTGAGGTGCTTCCGTCAGCGCATTCATCACCACCTGTCGCAGCTCCGCTGGCGTACGCTGACGCCGCCCCAAGACCAGTCGCCACCCCTCTCAATTATGGCAACGTCGTCCCAAAACCTGTCGCCCGTCCAATGACTTACGCTGAAGTCGTCGCACAACCTCGGCCGCCTACGTACCCTATAATGTCAGTGCCCGTACAAGCGCCCGCACCTTATCTGCGACCATCTCCACGAGACCGAGATCCTTGGCGCACGACGGATAACCGGCCTATTTGCTATACCTGCGGATTGCCTGGCCACGTAGCCCGCCATTGCCGTCGCCGTCTCCCAGTTTCGGCACCGCCGGTCGGGTACTGGCCTCCAGCGCGTCAGTACTCCGCGTCTGCTGAGCCCCGTGCGTCCCCTCGTCCTTTCTCCCCCGACCGTTCAGCGATTACCGACCGCCCGTCCCCTTCGCCGCGACGACGCTCCATTTCTCCGATGCGTCGCCGCCCAAGTAATTCTCAGGAGGAAAACTAGATGTCGCAGTTCCTGAGGCAAGAACTGCGTCCTCGTCGAACTACCAAAGACCTCAGCTGGCCCCTGCGAACCTTATTGACGTTTCGGTCGAGGGAATTTCTGTCATGGCCCTTGTAGACACTTGCGCCGCAATTTCAGTAATAGACGCAAACCTTTGTCGCCGCTTGAAGAAAGTTAAACGCCAATTGCCGGTCTCTCGCTGCGCACGGCCAGCGCCACATCAAGCCGTCGGCAGCTTGCACCGCTCGAGTTTTAATTCAGAATGTCCTCTACACGATCGAGTTCATCGTACTTCCGTGTTGTTCTCACTCTG
Organism: Amblyomma mixtum; assembly: GCF_055824585.1. NCBI lineage: Eukaryota > Metazoa > Arthropoda > Arachnida > Ixodida > Ixodidae > Amblyomma > Amblyomma mixtum. The sequence goes on along the minus strand of NC_143013.1, from coordinate 167,226,477 downwards.
TTATTTTGGGCTGGGATTTCCTTTCTCGTCATGCCGCTGTCATCGATTGCGCTCGCGCTGAAGTCGGGTTCTGTGCTCTGCCCCAATCCCTGCCGGACGCTGCTCCTTCACCGCCATGTAGTAAAGCCCTCGTCACCGAAGACATCGACCTGCCTCTATGCTCTTCCGTCCTTGTGCGCCTCTCTTGTGCCCCTTCTCGTGATGACACTGTTCTTTTCACGCCAGCCCATACTTTCCTCCGGCGCAAGTGCCTTCCTCTGCCTTACGCCGTATTGACTATTTCTGCTGGTCTTTCAATTCTGTGGGTCTGTGACCCGTTTCCCTACCCTAGTGCTCTGCGCCGTGGCGACTGTGTCGGCAGTGTCCAACCTGTCGCGGCTATTTTAACCCATGAGGAGACTGCCGGTTCATCGCACATCAGTCTCGCTGCGCTCAGCCCACCATCTTCTACAGCCACTCCTTCATCTACCGAACTATTTCTCCGCTCCATCGACGCAGATCTTCCCCCGCAGCAGCGCAAGCAGCTTCTCGACTTGCTCAACCAGTTCCGCGCCTCCTTCGACTGTCATCACAGCTCACTCGGCCAAACGTCGACTGTCACACATCGCATAGACACAGGTGCCCACGCTCCTCTACGGCAGCGCCCCTATCGTGTGTCGGCACCCGAGCGCCAAGTTATTGAAGATCAAGTCGACCAAATGCTCAAGAGCGGCGTGATTAAACCCTCAAGCAGTCCATGGGCTTCGCCAGTTGTGCTTGTCAAAAAGAAAGACGGCTCAATCCGTTTCTGTGTAGACTACCGCCGCCTTAACAAGATTACGCGCAAGGACGTATATCCCCTGCCACGCATCGATGACGCGCTAGACTGCTTGCAAGGTGCCGAGATATTTTCCTCTTTAGATTTACGTTCCGGGTACTGGCAGGTACCCATGGAAGAGGCCGATCGCCCCAAGACAGCTTTTGTAACACCTGATGGCCTATATGAATTTACTGTGATGCCTTTCGGTCTTTGTAATGCTCCCGCCACGTTTGAGCGGATGATGGATACCATTCTGCGTGGTCTCAAGTGGAAAACCTGCCTCTGTTACCCCGACGACATCGTCGTGTTTTCGCCTGACTTTGACACTCACCTTTACCGCCTAAAGCACGTTTTGACCTGCCTCTCTGACGCCGGCCTCCAGCTCAACTTAAAGAAGTGCCATTTTGCCGCTCGCCAACTCACCATTTTAGGTCACGTTGTTTCCAAGGAGGGTGTCCGTCCGGACCCGGCTAAACTTCGTGCTGTGGCTGCGTTCCCTCGACCTACTTCTATCAAAGAACTGCGCAGCTTCCTGGGGTTGTGCTCCTACTTCCGTAGGTTTATACGCAACTTTGCCTCAATCGCTGCACCTTTGACACAACTTCTGTCCGGCAGTTCCGATCTTTCGCAATGGTCCCAAGTGTGTGACGACGCCTTCGATTCCTTGCGCCGTATGCTCACTCCCCCACCGATACTTCGCCATTTCGACCCGACCGCACCCACCGAGGTCCATACAGACGCCAGTGGGGTAGGCCTCGGCGCCGTACTCGCGCAACGTAAACCTGGCTTCGCCGAATACGTCGTTGCCTATGCCAGCCGCACGATCACAAAGGCTGAATCTAATTACTCGGTCACTGAAAAAGAGTGTCTGGCGATAGTTTGGGCCCTTACCAAGTTCTGCCCTTACCTCTACGGCCGCCCGTTTGAAGTCGTGACCGACCACCACGCGCTGTGCTGGCTGTCCTCTCTGAAAGACCCATCCGGTCGCCTCGCGAGGTGGGCCCTTCGCCTCCAGGAATACGACATTCGCGTCGTGTATCGTACTGGCCGCAAACATCAAGACGCCGATGCTCTATCGCGCTGCCCACTCCCAGCCAATACTTCGAGCCTTTCAACCTTAGACGCCTCCTCACCGATGCTTCACATCAGCGCCATGCCTTCGGCGCAGCGTGCCGACCCATGGATCTCTTCTCTTCTTGGCTTCCTCACAAACCCTACGGCTGCTTCTCCGTCGCGTGCTCTTCGCCGCCATGCTTCCCATTTCTCAATTCGTGATAACCTCCTTTATCGCCGCAACTACAGCTCAGATGGCCGCAAGTGGTTGCTAGTTATTCCCTGTCACCTTCGCTCGGAAGTTTGCGCCCATTTTCACGCTGACCCGGAGTGTGGTCATGTCGGAGTGTTCAAGACGTACGCTCGCATCCGGCTGCGATATTATTGGCGTGGCATGTACACCTTCATCCTCAAATACGTGCGCTCGTGCCTTACCTGTCAACGTCGCAAGCCGCCACCTCAACGTTCTGGTGGAGAATTGCAGCCGCTACCCTGCCCGCCACGCCCATTTGACCGCGTCGGCATTGATTTATACGGCCTCCTTCCGTACACTTCGGCCGGCAACCGTTGGGCTATAGTCGCGGTTGACCATTTGACAAGGTATGCCGAAACCGCCGCCCTTCCAGCTGCCACAGCCTCCGAAGTTGCCTCGTTTATTTTAAACCGATTCATCCTTCGTCATGGCGCCCCTCGCGAATTGCTGAGCGACAGAGGCCGCGCCTTCTTATCCGATGTTGTGAAGGGACTGCTCACCAAGTGCAATGTAATTCATCGCACCTCCTCCGCATATCATCCGCAAACCAACGGTCTCACCGAGCGCTTTAACCGTACCCTCGGTGACATGTTATCTATGTACCTCTCTTCAAACCAGTCTAACTGGGATCTTGTGCTTCCGTATGTAACCTATGCGTACAATACCGCAACGCAGTCCACTACTGGCTTCTCTCCTTTCTTTCTCCTTTACGGCCGTCACCCTTCTGCTACCATCGACACCATTCTGCCGTACCAACCCGACGCTTCCGAGTATACGCCTCTATCTGAAGCCGCCCAGCACGCCGAAGACTGTCGCCGCATCGCCCGTGCTCTCACAACTGACAACCAGTGCAGAGAGAAATCCCTCCACGACCTCAATCAAACAACGCCACACTTCCCCAATGGCTCCCTTGTGTTGCTCTGGATTCCGACAAATACTCCGGGCCTGTCGTCAAAATTTCTCGCCAAATACCATGGCCCATACCGTGTCCTGGCGCGTACATCTCCAGTTAATTACACAGTCGAAACTCTCGTGCCGTCTTCTGATCGCCGCTGCCGTGGACGCGAGACTGTTCATGTCCAGCGCCTCAAGCCATTCTACGACCCAGCCATCCTGCCCGCGCCCTAAGTCGCCAGGTTGGCTCCTCTTTTCCCCGGGGGCAATTGTGAAGACGAAGACGACCGTTCTGCTTAGCGGCGGCGCTGCCATCGCTGCGCGTGCTGTGTTCTCGCCTTCGCCGACCACGGACTGTTGCCGCCCTGCTCCTGAGGTCCCAGTGCCTTTAACAAACCCCCATCCTACAGTATTTCGGTTTAGAATATTGCTGAATATATTATCGCTTCAAGCTAATTGATTAGAAAGGCAGAAGAAAAAACAACCACATGCCGCCGGTGGGATCCGAGCCCACGATATCCGAATTCCGCGTCAGGTGCTCTGTCGCTGAGCTACGGCAGCGGCTGTCAAATCTTCTGCTGTCGGGGGGCATTTATGCTTAAAAATAACCTAACCTTGGGAGTGTTCAAATTCAAATTCAAATTTATTTAGCATCAACAATGATGTTACAGAACTAGTGATGCAACGGGGTGCTAGCAAAAAGCCTGTAACGGCTTGACAAAGGCTAGCACCCCGTTCACAAAGCAATACAGCAGTGGACAAAAAGTGATAGCGATATAAAGAAAAGCAATATATATATGGCGACGGCTTTACATAATCATAAAAACATGTTAAGTGATAGGGCTAACATTGCGGGTTCATAATTGTAAGTGTTAATGTCTTGGAGGTGACTTGGAGGTGTTATCAGAAGAGTTAAGAGCATGTGGTAGTGTGTACATCAGCATTTGGCGGCCATAGTTAGTACGGGTGTGAGGAATCTTCCATGTCTGACTGCTTCGTGTGCTATATGCTTTCGCAAACGGAGACAGGGTCGCAAGGTTTTCAAAGAAAGGGTCATTATTTAGATGAAAGGCATGATGACGTTTTAACAGAAGTGCATTGAACAGCTTTGGTAATGGTTGTAATCTAAGGTCATCAAAAAGAGGTTTTGTGTGGGCGTCATTCGGATCATTTGAAATAATTCTTACAGCTTTTTTCTGCAGTCGATAGATTTTGGACACGTTTGTGTACGTTGTTGTGCCCCATATCAAGTAGCAATACGATAATGTGGATGTGAAAAGGGAGTTATACAAAAGTAATTTAATGTGCTTAGGAAGAAAGTTACGAAAGCGTGCAAGAATACCAACTATTCGGGATAGTTTGGAGTGAACGAGGCCAGTATGTGCTGTCGTACTGGCTCTCTGCTGGTACGCGCCGTGGCCTGGACCCCTGCCCATCACCTACACTGCACTTCCCGGATTCTTCAGCTCCGTGGATGCCTGAACAGTCATCTGCTGTATCAACCGGACCTGACCGCCCATATTTGGCGCCGCTCGACGCCTTCGCCTGGAAACCACCGCCATCGACTACGTCATCAATCACATGGCCAGAGGCAACAGTATTTAATCTGCGGCACAACGTCAGCTCGGCGGGGCACGACACCGACTGTTGCACGATGTTCACCCCGGTATTGGCCTTCCAGGTTAGTTACCTAGACTACGCTAAGGAGTCTCGTAGTAGCGATCGTTGTCTTTTCGCGGTGTCGTGCCCCTACGACTTGAAATGGCGCACTGCGCTGCGTGTGTTATGTGATATACTTGCCTTTGATTTGCTATCTGAGCTAATGCTGCTGCTTTCAGGAGATGTTGAACTTAATCCTGGCCCCGGACCAACCAACCTTTCCGATGTTTTAGATGCTCTCAAGCGGCTAGAAGAACACCATGCAGCCATGCGTGCCGACCTTGATCAATTGAAAACAACCCAAATCAGCCATGAAACACAACTAACTGCACTTTCAAACCGAGTAGCAGTGCTCGAATTAGACGAGCGTAAAACAGTATCACCATCAAAACAGGTAGAGACTAGCCAGATTAGGCAGGACATCGCTGAACTAAAGGCCGCCAACATAGACGCGAAGAACAGAATGCGCCGAAACAACCTGCTCTTTTTCGGCTTAGATGATAGCGACAAAGAATCGTGGACTGAATCGGAGGAAAAAGTTATTGCGCTGTGCAAAGAAAAACTAGATTTGAATCTAGAACCAAGCGCAATAGAACGCGCCCACCGCATTGGTCAATTCTCAACGGAAAAAAAACGGCCAATAATAGTTAAAATGAATCACTACAAGGGAAAAGAAAGCGTGCTTGCATGTGGTCGTAAATTGAAAGAAACACCTTACGTTATCCGAGAAGACTTCGAATTCGCCACTCGACTCGCTCGCTCCAAATTAGTTCAATTCATTAAGCCCCGAGGGTGTGGCTTTAAACTTCGATACGATAAACTCATCGTTGGCGAGAAATGTTACACCTACGATCATGCCTCTGATACCATAACAGAAACAGATACGAACACCAAGCCCGCGGCAAAGATAAATGGAGCACAGGACAATACACAGCAGGCCTCAGAGCAAGTCAAGTGACACTCTACTGAACTGCATGAACCGATTCCGCCAAGCAATCGTCATTCACCCGCACTCATCAACATCGCTTTTACTAATATACGGAGTGTTCTACCCAAACGCCATCAGGTTCACAGTTTCATTGAAGTCACAGACGCCGATATGGTCATACTCACAGAAACTTGGCTGCACCCAGAGATAGAAGACCACGAATTGTTCCCTTCAGACTTCCATTTCACCACATACCGCAAAGATCGCACTAACCGAAAAGGGGGAGGAGTTCTAATAGCCGTTCGTAACACTCTGCAGTCCTCGCTTATCCGGCATGATAATAACCTAGAAATGATCTGGGTATGCCTTCACAACGCCTCCGAAAAGCTAGTGTTCGGTGTCTGCTATAGACCTCCTGACAGTCACGTATCATTCCCCGATTCCCTACGCCATGAATTAACGATTATTAGGAATGAGTATCCTAAGGCACCCATATTTCTGTTTGGTGATTTCAATTACCCACAAATTAACTGATCATTGCTCTCGACACTAAGTTCAACACCTGCAAACGAACAGAAACTTTTTCTAGAACTAACCCTTGACTTTAACCTTCAGCAAGTGATAACAAGTCCAACGAGAGGAGACAACATCCTTGATCTTTTGCTCACAAGTCACCCGGACGACGTAAAATCTATTACTGTCCTTCCTGGATTAAGCGACCACAACCTTGTTCACATCTCCATGACACTGCCTTTAAAAAAGAAATCACCAACCAACAAACTGATAAAAGACTACAAAAGGGCTGATTTTGATGCTATGAACAATGATCTTGCAAAATTTTTCGACAACTTTCGTTGCACTTATCTAAATCGCACACCTAACTCAAACTGGAATTTGTACAAAGACACCCTACTACATTTGGAAAGTAAGCACGTTCCAACACTACTTATTAAATCAGATACCAAGAATCCATGGTTTAACAAACGCCTGAAGTCTCTCCTTGGCAAAAAGAAGCGCCTGTATCGAACAGCAAAACTTCAAAATAGTCACTTAGCATGGGAAAAATATCGCTTGTGCGCCCAACAGTATACCACAGAACTGACAAGTGCTAAAGATAAATTTTACTCTCAAGATTTACTATCAATCCTTCACTCTAACCCCAACAAATTCTGGCGCATGCTATCTAATAAACCACAAGATCGCCATGTACAACTCCTAGATGCTGATGGAGTACCAATCAAAAGCGATGACTGTGCGACCGCGCTCAACAATTACTTTACGTCAGTTTTTTCCGCTGCTAACATTACTGCTAATGAGCACATTCCAGGAATCTCACTCTCAGAAATGCCTAAAATCGAAATTAACCCTGATGGTGTATCAAAGCTTATTGCCTCACTGAAAATATCTACATCTGCCGGCTGCGATCAAATTAACAGTAAGCTACTAAAAAATACCATTTCACTGTCTAGCCAGGTACTGCATCTAATTTTTGCGCAATCCTTAGATTCCGGGGTTGTCCCCGACGATTGGAAAAAAGCTCAAATTACGCCCATATTTAAAGCGGATGACCGCACGTGCCCTAACAACTATCGTCCCATTTCCCTCACTAGTATACCGTCTAAACTACTTGAGCACATTATTTTTTCCAATCTTATGACCCACCTAGAATCAATGAACTTTTTCTATCCGAATCAACACGGCTTCCGCAAGCAGCTGTCATGTGAGACCCAGCTCGCCGAATTCACCCACGACATTCTACAATACTTAGATAACCTTGTCCAGATCGACGCTATCTTTCTCGACTTTTCAAAAGCATTTGATCGTGTTTCCCATAATCTTCTTCTTTTTAAGTTGTCATCGCTCGGCATTCCACAAACTTTGCTCTCCTGGCTAGAGCACTTCCTTAAAGGACGTAAGCAGTTCACCTGTGTTAATAACTGTCGCTCAGCTTTTACCGACGTAACATCCGGCGTACCTCAAGGTGCAGGCTTATCACCTCTTTTATTCCTCATCTACATCAATGACCTACCGATCAACATAAAATCCACGCTACGTTTATTCGCAGATGACTGCGTAATTTACAGCCCCATCCACGGCGCTAGCGCCATTGCCGCTCTTCAACAGGATCTAACCACTATCTCAGCGTGGTGTGACAAATGGCGCATGCCTCTTAATCTAAATAAATGCCAATCCATATCATTCTCCCGCAAAAACACACTTATTGATAGCACTTACAACATAAAATCGGTCGCCATCACCAGAAGATCATCTTATAAATACCTAGGAGTACACATCACATCATCGCTGTCATGGACAACACACATTCAGACCATCTGTTCCAAAGCATCACGCACACTTGGTTTTCTCCGGCGCAATCTAAAATCTGCATCACCTGAAGTAAAAAAGTTGGCATATATAACATTCGTACGTCCTAAATTGGAGTACGCGTCATCTGTCTGGCATCCATCACAATCGTATCTCATCTCAGACCTTGAAGCCATTCAAAATCGCGCCGCCCGTTTCATTACATCGCAGTACTCAAGAAATACCAGCGTAACATTACTAAAACGATCCCTCGGCCTTCAAACACTAGCAACTCGCCGTGTTATTTCCCGTCTATGCCTCTTTCACTCTTTCTTTTATCGCTCACCAAGACATTTGTTGCTGCAGCCACCCCCACGTACGTCATCTCGCCTAAACCACAGTAACCCAATCGCACGCATTAAAACCCGCACCTCCGCAATGAGCAGTTCATTTTTTCCCGACTCCATAGTGCTCTGGAATGGCCTTCCCGACAACATAATAACATGCTCCGATCGCCGCCTTTTCCGCGAGAAACTGGCTAATTACTTCCCATAAACATATTCATACTGCGACACCGAAGTGCCAACTGTTCCTTGTTTTCTTTTTGTATGTTTATTTCTTGCTTTTAGTTTGTATATTATTGTACTCTTTTTGTACCCCGTGTATTTTCCCCCTTTCTTTTTTTTGTGTGTTCTCTGCCATTACCCTCCAACCTGTATGTACGCCCCCCCTTATGTAATGCCTTCGGGCCTTTAAGGGACAAATAAATGAAATGAAATGAAATGTGCGTTCCACTGCATATTCTCATGAAAAAGGACACCTAAGGTTTTTATTACTGGTACCACCTCTATGACTGAAAGACCAAGTTGCAGGACAAAATTTGAATTATCTGGTTTATTTTTAGGGCGAAAAAGAACTGATTTTGTCTTCGAGACGTTTATAGTTAAGGAATTATTTTAGACACCAAGTGTTCAATACATCAGCACTGCATTCGCTTTCTTTACAAGCAGGGGTAAACTGTGATGGGAGAAAAATAAGCTTGTGTCATCGGCATAAATAATAAATGATGTATTTAAATCTATGTTAACACGGTCATTGATATATAGGTTGAAAAGTAGTGGCCCGAGAATACTTCCCTGCGGAACGCTATGTAGCAATGGTTCATCAGTGCCGCCCACGTTCTTAAGCGGCGGACGTAGCACGTCCTGAGTTACCCCTGATATGATGTAGAGCGTCATTGAACGGGGAGGGAGGAAGCTGTGTGAGAGCCCCCTTATGCTTCCTATGGCGTCAAGGCTACCAGAACCGGGGCCCTCGCTAAGCATTTAAGCAAGCAAGAGAAGGGGTATGAGGGGCTCGTTACAAATATGAGAGAAGCCAACAGCCACAGAAACGAAGGGACAGAGGGGATTTTTAATTAATTTATTTATTTTGTGCTGTCCCATTTACAATATTACTCAATATGCTATCGCTTAAAGCTAAAAGATTGGAAAAGCAGAAGAAAAACAACCACATGCCGCCGGTGGGATCCGAACCCACGTCCTCCGAAATACGCATCCGGTTCTCTACCGCTGACCTACTGCGACGGCTGTCAAATCTTCTGCTTTCGGGGGTATTTATGTTTACAAATAACCCAACCTTGAGTGTGTTCATCAGCGCCACCTACGTTTTTAAGCGGCGGACGTAGCACGTCCTGAGTTACCGCTGATATGACGTAGAACGTCATCGAACAGCGAGGGTGGAAGCTGTGTGAGAATCCTCTTATGCTACCTACGGCGTCAAGGCTGCCAGAACCCGGTCCCTCGCTAAGCAATTAAGCAAACAAGGGAAGAGGAATGAGGGGCTCGTTATAAATATGAGGAAAGCTACAGCCACAGAAACCAAGGGAGAGTGGGATTTTTAATTAATTTATTTATTTTGTGCTCTTGTTCTGTTTAGAATGTTGCTGATGATGTTATCGCTTAAAGCTAATTGATTAAAAAAGCAGAAGAAAAAACAACCACATGCCACCGGTGGGATCCGAACACACGACCTCCGAAATACGCGTCCGGTGCTCTACCGCTGAGCTACGGCGAGGGCTGTCAAATCTGGTTTCGGGGTATTTATGTTTACAAATACCCTAACATTGAGAGTGTTAATCAGCGCCGCACACGTTCTTAAGCGGCGGACGTAGCACGTCCTGAGTTACCGCTGATATGACGTAGATTGTCATCGAGCGGCGAGGGTGGAATCTGTGTGAGAGCGCTTTTATGCTTCTTATGGCGTCAAGGCTGCCAGAACCGAGGTCCTCGCTAGGCAAATAAGCAAGCAAGATAAGGGGAATCAGGGACTTGTTATAAAAGAAGCCAACAGCCACAGAAACCAAGGGACAGAGGGGATTATTAATTAATTTATTTATTTTGTTCTGTTCCATTTAGAATATTGCTGAATATGATATCGCTTCAAGCTGATTGATTAGAAAAGCAGAAGAAAAAACAACCACATGCAGCCGGTGGGTTGCGAAACCACGACCTCCGAATTACGCGTCCGGTTCTCAACCGCTGACCTACTGCGACGGCTGTCAAAACTTCCGCTTTCGGAGGTATTTATGTTTTCAAATAACCCAACCTTGAGAGTGTTCATCAGCGCCACCCAGGTTCTTAAGCGGCAGACGTAGCACATCCTGAGTCACCGCTGATATGACGTAGAACGTCACCGAATGGCGAGGGTGGACGCTTTGTGAGAACCCTTTTATGCTACCTATGGCGTCAAGGCTGCCAGAACCGAGGCCCTCGCTAAGCAATTAAACAAGCAAGATAAGGGGAATGAGGGGCTCGTTATAAATATGAGAGAAGCCAACAGCCACAGAAAGCAAGGGACAGAGGAGATTTTTAATTATTTAATTTATTTTGTGCTGTTGTTCTATTTAGAATATTACCGAATATGTTATCGCTTAAAGCTAATTGATTAAAAATCAGAAGAAAAAACAACCACATGCCGCGGGTGGGACCCGAATCCACGACCTCCGAAATACGCGTCCGGTGCTCTACCGCTGAGCTACGGCGAAGGCTGTCAAATCTGCTTTCGGGGGTATTTATGTTTAAAAACAACTTAAATTTGAGAGTGTTCATCAGCGCACCCACGTTCTTAAGCGGCGGATGCAGCACGTCCTGAGTTACCGTTGATACGACGTAGAACGTCATCGAACGGCGAAGGTGGAGGCTGTTTGAGAGCCCTCTTATGCTTCCTACGGCGTCAAGTTTCCCAGGTCCTCGGGGCGCTCGAAAGGCAGAGACCGAGCGAGCCGGCAACGGCGAGCGGACACCCGCGCCGAGTAACGGCAGCCTCGTAGACGACGTAGGCACTCGTCGGGGCGCGCGAGCGCCCAACTGCAGGCACAAGTAAAGTTTGCTCCAATCCAATCCACCGCCACAACCACCGCTTGGGCTCTTTTCCACCACTCAAGTCTTCGAGAAATATTACCTCGACACTCGCGCAAACGTCGCACTAGTCTGCGTGTGATGAATGTGCACGGTCCTCTCCGGGCCCATAAATACCTTTTTCTTCCTCAAAACCTAGGAAATGGTACAAGGGACACCTATACTCATCCTGTGTGAATTCAAGGCTCATCACCGCACTTAGGTATACCACTAGGACTCGACTAAAGGCAGACGCCTCTGGGATGAATGGACTGGCATGCCCACCAGCTCATCCTCACCGCGAACATCTCCTACCCTATTGACTCGGCATTGGCCTACACCGACATACAACGCCAGATCTCGCCTTTAGGAGCTTCGGAGTAAAAGCCACTTCGTGTTACACACATTGAAATTTTATAAGCGGTCACTCCATGCTGAAAATCGTGATACAATATCCCGCGAGGCAACGCACGCGGTCGACTCAGGGGATTAACTGGGACTTTCGCACGCACAGGAAAGAACACGACATACCTTCCGCCGTTACCGACCTCAAAGCACGGACAACAGAAATTGTCGAACAAGTTGCCGACGGCACGTAAACCATAAAGTTAGAGGACACATTCCAACGCTGCAACCACCACTAAGTCCATCTATGGGGACGCAAAATGTCGCCCCAAGCTCTAATTGTTCCCCAGAGCGCGATATCCGCCGTCGACTTGCGCGCGCCCATGCTAACATCGCAAAACAACGCAATTGAACTCACTTGCAAGAGCTGGCACAAAATTTGTGACCACATGAACAAGACTCCAAACGCTCGTAACTCGTGGAAGCTCCTTCAACATTTACTCGACATGGCTGGAGGCAAGCTCTAAGCACGCCAACAGCTCTAGCGAATCTTCCACCAGTATTCTGGAATTCCAGATGGGCTCAAACGAGAGCTTATAGATACCTACATCTGTCCAGAACTGGCAACCAACCTTCTTTCCCATCAGGGCTCGGACAACCCCGACCTATACGCTGGAGATCACTCTAGGGAGGTCCGAGCAGCCCTTAATCGCCTCAAGACCAGCTAGGCGTCCGCTCCCCACCACATTTTTATTAAGATGCTTAGGAATCTAGACGACGCATCCATTAATGCCCTCAGCAAAAACCTTCAATACTGCTGGTCCAGCGGTACCGTCCCACAAGAATGCAAATGAGCTATTCTAGTTTGAAACCCCAAGCCGGGTAAACCACCCACCTTGGAAAACTCCATCCTATCATGTCCTGCGTTGGGATGTTGAGCGAGCATGCTGCCCAGACCAGGCTTCTTCGCTACCGCGAAGACAACCAATTCCTGCCAGACACAATGATCGGATTCCACCCTCAATTAGGACTTCCCGCCATTATGGTTCTTCTTCGTCACCAGGTCGTCATGTGTCGCACAGCAGACAAAAAATTAGTCGTCGGCCTCGATATTGCCGGACCCTACGATTACGTCCTCCATGAAGCGATTCTTCAACAACTCCAGACTCGGCGTCGACATCACACGTATGCGTACGTCCGGGACTTCCTCACCGGCCTCAAAGTACCACTTAGCGTCGGTATGGGATATCCTTCCATCATCTTCCCTGGAAATCGTGGTTTGCCGCAAGTCTCCATGCTCTCGCTGATGCTATTTAACGTTGTGCTGATGAGCCTCCGCAGGTTACTGGCTGTCATCCCCTAACCTACATTACAGCATTTGTGCTGGTGACCATACCCTTTGGATCACGCAAGGCAGTTCCGGCGAGATAGAAGAGAGTCTCCAGACGGCCATCGATCGGTTTGGAGAGTATCTCGGCAGTTGGCCTCTTATGATCGCCAACAGTCCGAGTTATATCATCCTTCCGCCCAAGGGAAACCAGTCACCAAAAAAACTTCCTGCGACAATCATCCAGGTACAAGGCAACCCCATCCCTCGTACAGATCACATAAGGGTACTGGATCTGTATCTACAGAGCAACGGCAGGAACAACATTACGCTCCAACGCATCGACCAGTCGGGGGTACAGATCAGCTGCCTTCTTTAGCAAGTCTCCAACAAGCACCGAGGTATGCGAGAGAGCAACCTCTTGTGCCGCGTGCTGAAAGCGAATGGAAAGAGGCGTCACTTCGCAAAGCATATAACACGAACCTGGGTTTTCCCATGTCCGCAGCTACTCACAAGGTTATGGCTCTCGGCACCTCCAATACCGTGAGGGAACTGATTGACGCAACTCTCACCGCCGAATGCGAGCGGCTCTCAGTCACACACGCTGGTCGGGTAGCACTGCAGCTTGGTCGGATCTCACGGACGAAAGCGGCCCCCAGATAAGCTCACCTTATTCCTTTACCCTGGAATATCGCCAAAATCTCGCCCAAGACGGGCCGACTGTACACATCATTCCGAGAAACGCTTCAATAGACATCCGGACGTCAAGTATACGGACGCCTCTTGTCACCCCTCGAGGCCAGCAGTGGTGGCACAACCAGTCGCCCCTCACCGCAGCTGGCACACAACCGGCAGCATTCGCAATGCAGAAAAGTCACCGCAGCTGAGGAGGTTGCTATTTCGCTAGTTGCAACTGACCCTATAACTAAAATAATCATCAGCTGATTCTGAAAAGGCGAGCGCAATACGACGCCGATCGTATCTCTTGCCAGGCATTGTACATTCTATTTTCAGCTCGTCCCTCTTCCACATCCCGCTTACTCCTTTGGGCTCCAGCCCACGAGTCGGTCAGCGCAAACACCCAGGCACACACTCTCGCCCGAGACCTCAGCTGCCGAGCCGTGTGTACGATCCGCCGCCCCACTTCCGCTAACACTAATATCTCACGCATGCTTCTCTACTCACCACTTGCACGGACATACCCCAGTACCACCGACTCGGAATATGCTCATACCCTCCAGCACGCCGCGATCTAACACAATGTGAGGCTGTGTAATGGCACAGACTACAAAGAGGCAGCTACGCACATCCCCTACTATACAGCAGAATTTTTCCACAACAGATAGCACCCAGGTGCAAATATTGCTCAGCTCCGGCCACTCTCTTACGTATGGCGTGGACTTGCACACACTGCAATGCAAACAACTCCAACAATCCAGAATCATGGGAGTCCCTCCTGCGTGCCCGCGCGCAAGAGACCAACGCCGGCTGATCCAGCGCGCGATGGAGGACTCAACATCCCAAGGGTTCCCCGCCGACTCCCTCTAAGCCAGGGCAACCGGTCCTTGGGCAGGTTCTCTGTTTTGGGCCGAAATAAAGTGTTCATGACCACCACTCCCACACTTTGTTCATTCAGGCGAGTTTAGAAGCGCTTCATTAGGCTACCGTAACAGCGGAATACTTCGGGGGCTGTTCTTGAAATGCCTGGGAAAACAAGCACATATAACATGCGGTACTACAAAACAATAGAGCATCTGCGTCGTAGCGCCCTTTATGAGTTAATAAATTCGCGTGCCCTGATATTTTATGATAAAAGTTTCGCTAATTAATCACAGGTAATCAACTATTGCGAAATTTTAGGAATAATAGGAAGAGGCTCCACATAAAGGGAAACAATACGTTGTTGATCTCACCCAGCTTTGGTGCGCCGCTTCATTTTACGCATCGGTTCAAAATACACGAAACTCCCTATATAACACGCCCCCTCTGCATGAATGACCACAGGGACGCAGTATCTAATAAAACGGGAGGATTATTAGCATACAAGAAATAAAAAAATTTGTGACTAAAAACAGGAGTATGGATTTGCCCTAATTAAAATTGCAAATCGTAATAAAAAGCTTAAAAATATTATTCAAAGTTAATAGATAAAACTTCAGAGTATCGATAGTTGACGCGACAAACATCTAACGGCATTATTGAACCTTACGCTTTGCATTTTGGCATGCCTCATTGTCACAGTTTAGGAATAACGCTGAATTTACTACTGCTTATAATATTGTCACGTTGTAGTGACGAAAATCCAGCAGTCAGGAAGACAGCAACAAAACTTGAAAACGAAGTTCCTCCTTTGGGCTGACTTGCGCCCGCAAAAAAACTCAATCACTCGGCGGCGGCGTAAGCAACAAACGTGCTCGTCAGTCGTTGAACTGCGAATGCCCGCAGCTCACGGCATCGCTCAATTTAAAACCAGCAAGGAAATTTCGAGATAATAGGTCAAGATCATCTACAGTAATCTGGAAAAACGTAGATGCATCCCTTCATGGCTGTGATCAATCGAGATTAGTCCGGTCGCTTCTCGCCTCACAAACAAAAATAACACCCCTTTCCTGCGGCCTTGAGCGCGAACGAACGGCCACTATAGTGATACGTTGCATTACCCCCTCTCAAAGAAGCGTCGTCTCGATGCTTAAAAAATGAAAATAAATGCGGAGAATGTAAACATCGCGGCCATTAGCGTTCATAGTAAGGTTTAGGCCGTACGACAAGTACGACTTCCGGGCGTCTGCGTCGTCGTTGAGATGCTGTAGTGCCGTCGGAGATGACTTCATAGTCGAGGTCACCGATGCGACGGAGAACACTGTACGGGCCAAAGTAGATTGGAAGCAACTTTTCACTCAATCCACGGCGGTGAATTGGCGTCCATATCCAAACACGATCACAAGGCTTGTAATGCGTGTCTCGTCGGCGCAGATTGTAGCGTCGGGCGTCGGCGTGCGGCTGGTCTTTAATGCGAAGCCGCGCAAGTCTTCGGGCTTCCTCGGGGCGATCAAGGTAGGAGGCGACGTCGTGGTTGTCGAGCATTGCGTCGAGTGTTGTCGTAGGCTTCCTGCCGTATACAAGCTGGAATGGGGTAATCCTGGTAGTCTCTTGGACGGCAGTGTTATAGGCAAAGATCACGTAGGGAAAAATGGTGTCCCACGTCTTGTGCTCGGCGTCGATGTACATGGAGAGCATGTATGCGATAGTTTTGTTCAGACGCTCTGTGAGTCCGTTGGTTTGCGGATGATAGGCAGTTGTCCTCCGATGGCTTGTCCGACTGTAGTTAAGAATGGCTTGCCTCAGCTCCGCTGTAAACACCATTACTCTGTCTGTGATGAGCACTTCGGGGGCGCCGTGCTACAGGAGAATTTGTTCGACAAAAAAATTTGCGACTTCTGTTGCGGTACCATTAGGCAACGCTTTTGCTTCGGCGTATCGGGTCATGTAGTCGGTGGCCACGATGATCCATTTCTTACCTGATGGTGAAGTCGGAAAGGGGCCGAGGAGGTCCATTTCTATTTGCTGAAAGGGTTTAGTTGCAGGTGGTATGGGGTTCAGGAGTCCGGCTGGTCTAATCGGAGGCGTTTTGCGTAACTGACACTCACGGCACATATTCACGTAATGGGAAATGTCGGCGGCGGAAATGTTTTCCATTATGTATCACCAACTCGCCCGCTTATCTATCCTGTCGGCAGCTAGCCGCGGCCAATAGTACTTCTCCACGATGCGGTAGAACGTGCGAGCAATCCCGAGATGCCCTGCAGTCTGCTAATGATGACATGCCTGCATAACTTCTTTTCTAAGATTTTTGGGCACTACAAGAAGATGCATGTCCTGTTGGACGCGAAGTTCTTCTTCAGGAGGACATTATTGTGAACGACGAAGGACGACAGTTGGCGCTTCAACCCTCGGGGGGGGGGGGGGGATGCGGGCTTCCCTTTCAGGTAATCAACTAGGCTTTCCAACTCAGGATCCGAGCGCTGCTGCTGCGCGAATCTGCTGGCGCTTACCGGTCCTAAGAAAGCGTGGTCGTCTTCTTCTTCGCTTGCTGCGTCGACTGGTGCTCGCGACAAGTGGTCTGCGTCGGAATGCTTGCGACCAGATTTGTAGACTATAGTTATGTCGAATTATTGAAGACGCAGGCTCCAACGAGAAAGGCGGCCGTAGGGATCTTTCAAATTGGCTAGCCAGCACAGAGCATGGTGATCGCTCTCAACCTTAAATGGTCGTCCGTACAGGTAAGGGCGAAATATCGACGTGGCTGAAATACCGCGAGACATTCTTTCTCAGTCGTCTAATAGTTGGCTTGGGCTTTCGACAGTGAACGGCTAGCGTACGCGATAGCTTTTTCCTCTCCACCATTTTTCTGAACGAGCACCGCTCCTTAGCCCACAGTGCTTGCATCGGTATGAATTTCGGTTTCGGCATTTTCATCAAAGCGCCCGAGCACAGGAGGGGACTGTAAGCGGCTCTTCAGCTCTTTGAAAGCTTCACTTGCGGCGTCTCCCATTTAAAAGGCACGTCAGCCTTGGTTAGTTGGGTCAAAGGCTCAGAGATGCGCGAAAATTTCTTGACGAATCGCCGGTAATAAACGCACAATCGAAGAAATCTTCGTATAGCTTTCTTGTCAATAGCCTGTGTAAACTCTGCGATTGCAGCCGTCTTCTGAGGGTCTGGGCGAACTCCATCCGTGCTTACGACGTGACCAAGGAACAGCAGCTCCTCGTAGGCGCAGTGGCACTTCTCTGGTTTCACTGTTAGGCCTGAATACATGATGGTCTCCAGCGCTATCCAAAGTTTTCTGAGGTGGTTTTCAAAGCTCGCGGAGAAGACAACAACGTCATCTAAGTAGACAAGACAAATTTCCCACTTCAAGCCTGCGAGCACTGAGTAAAGTTCAGGTTCTCTATCTTCCTCGCAGCAGGGGTACCCCGCCAGAGACGGTTTGTTTAACTGGAAGACTGAAGCTTTTCTTCGCACCAGGGATGCCCCATCAGAGACGGTCTTTTGATGAGTTGAGACGCATGGATAAAGGAAATACTCCAAGATATATATACAGATATTTACGTCACATACAAATTTAGGCACTGCAGACAAATTAAACGGAAAAAAGAGAAATCAACAAAAGGTGGAACTGGCTAACAGTAGGGGAGGCCCTTACACGGCATGGCCGTAGATGCATAGCACCTGACCTTAGCTCAGAACCCTTTTTCCCCATCCGGGGCCCAGTTTTAATGACCTAAAGGCCCGGCCCACATTTGGTAGCTTCCAATCATTCTACACTCTTCATATGATTGGTTTATGAGAGCATGGCCAGCACTCCCGCTTCCGTAGGGTACACTACCCTCTCCACATCAAAATAAAAATGAAAACACAAACGCACAGTCGTGCCAGCACGTGGGAGATAGAAGCATCCTTTCCCTCGCAAATATAAAAGCAAGAACAAACATAAAAACACATTCGTACCAGCGCATGCATGGAGAAACTTTCTTTCCCTCACATAAATAAAAGAAAAACCAAATGCTAACTCACAGTCGTGCCAGCACGTGTGATCGGTTTCCTCTGAAGAAGCTCGACTTTGGCGTCGCCCCGGATTTACGGATTATCGGGCTTAAATGGGCAGTTACCGCTGTAACTGCCACTGCGAACTTGGACCTGCGTTCCAAGGTGACTTAGCCTTCCCAAGGCTGTTTAGTCGGCGCCTCACCGACACCCGCTCAGTAGCGTCACCCAACTCAGGCCTTCGCTGTTCCCGGCTAACCGCGCTGTCGCCGGCTATTCCTCATCTTCATTGCCCATCCCCCTCGTCAACGGCGCCCTGACACCGTCCCGTCTGGCAGTGCTTAATCTGCAGAAGGTCCGGAGACTTTTCGAACCAGACGTTCGTAACGACTTTGTGTCGCATATCTGATGTCCGCCAAGACGAGGGGGCGATCAGCGTGCGACGGCTCTCACCGGTCACTGAACAGCCGGCGCGAGTCAGCCCCAAAGGGTGATGGACGCCCGAGCGGTCCCGGCGCCTTCGCGCGCGCGCATCTTTCCACGAAAGGTGACACTACGCTACGAGCGCACCCCTCCGTCCCCTCCCGCCGGAGGGGGCGGGGGTTCATTTAAGACGCCGGCGGCGTGGTGCTAAGAAAGGATTAGCGGTACTAATGACCCCGGAAGCAGTACTGATCGCTTACACGCCCTTCCGAAGATTATACAAAGGGCCCAGATGGCAATTGTATAATTACAACAACAAGGGATCGGTCCAACTGATGAAATCGCCGTGAAGGCGACGTACATAGAGCAGTCACATATCGTGTCAGCGCAGGGAAACAAAACCTGACGCAAAACGCGCACGCGCACCAACAAAACACGCAAAATTGTGACTGAAATACACACGGTGGCATGCTTGCTGTGCGCCGTAAAACGGAGTCCAAGTTGATAGGCTGTACCCAGTTCACTTGCATGCACACCGTCGTCCTGCTCGCGAATGAGCACACATGCACACACTCGCGACTGGAGCGTTCACTAACAGTCGTGCTATGTCCTTAAGCGGCCACGTGAGCCTCCTTAGTCGCACTGAGTGTCTCTCTGTGCGTTCGAGCCAGCACGTGCCTCAATCAACACGATTAACCCCTAACTGCCACTCGGCTCATTAGGCTGGTGCCACAGCGGGGCGAGAGCTCAAAAGCTGGTGCCCTCCAGGTTCATAAACGTCGTGGTACTCGATGAGTGCAAATCCCTGACCAATCGACGCCCTTGAGGGCACGCTCTCTCCGGCGCGCCAGTACGAGCCGCGTCATGCGTAAGGCGCATATTCTCTTCCCAGTCTAGCCGCACAAGTGAGGCCGGTTTTGCTACACTTGATCTGGAATACTGCAGCACGGAACGTACTGTTCCACGCGCCGACTTTCAGTGTGAAAGCTACGCACCTGCCTCCTGCTACTCTACTTCGCTTGGAGCCATTTGCACCTTTACTGCACGGGCAAGCCTTGAAATTGCTGCGTGCTTGGTCAGCGCTTCCGGCTTCCTGTCATTGTCTGAGGCTGCATGAGCTCCCTCGCAGTCGCTTGACCCTAATTTCCCTTGTGGCATGTCACCACGCATTTCCGGGTCCTCAAAAGACCTGGTAGGGCACACATCGGGTGCGTTCGACAACAGCGTGGCGTAGTGCACTGCACGGGCTCGGGCCAGCCCGAAAGCCCGGGCCCGGCCCGGCCCGCGGGCCGGGCCGGGCCGGGACGTGATTTATTTTGCCGGGCCTGGGCCGGGCCCGGGCCTGAAGTTGCGGGCCCGGGCCGGGCTCGGGCTTCAAGCTGCGGGCCCGAGCTAGGCTTCGGTCCGTACAGAAACGGCTGGTGTCCGACTTTTCATTCAATATTGCAGAGTGAAGTGCAGAACTGTGGCTTTGAAGCAGCGACATGTTTGAGCTATGAGTTATAGTACGCCCTGAGAAAAAAACTAAGCTTTATTCATTCACTTATTTATTTCCTTATTTCCACGCCGCGGTGCAGTAAGAGTAAAATTCAACCGGCCTTAATTGGCCATTGATCATTCGCGTTCCCAAAACATACCTATACACTATTATAAATGCATTAGGGAAGAACATATTAGTTTAGGACGCTTATGGTCTTCAAGCATATACCATGAAATACTCAAGCCTTTTAGCTTTTCGTTTCTGCTGAAAGGAGACCAGTTCGGCTATGAGTTCAACCTGTGAGATCGCGTTCAGTAAAAAAAATGTCATCCTACTGCTTGCTAGGCAGCTTTAATATTTATACTTCGCAGGCGGCAGAACATAACTGATTACAATCATGGGGGAACGCAGAGTAGATTAGTACGCGTGTATGCAGCCCTTTTTATTTGGCTCTCGGAACTTCCGAGTTTATCTTTGCCCACCTACATGAGACCAGTCTCCAAAAGACGGGCCTGGCGAGAACTACATTTCATCACTTCCTTCTGGGTTAAAAAGAACCAACATTCTTTAAGCCAAACTGCGGTTTCAGAACCTTTGTCGGCCAGTTCCCTATCGCTGTAGTAGCAGTCTACTTGCTGTGAACCGGGCCGGGCCGGGCCCGGGCTGGGCTTCGCTCCGGGATTCACGGGCCGGGCCGGGCTCACTAGAGCGATAATTTAGCGGGCCCGGGCCGGGCTCGGGCCTCAAATTCAGGCCCGTGCAGTGCTCTAGCGTGGCGCTCTGCCCGATCGGCCTATCAGGCCCACCTCCACTCCCTCCCTTGGATGGAAGGCTTCTGCCACTAACGCTACGGGGCACTTCATGCCCTATGCCCGACACAGTGTTCCGTTGCGGCAACATTAGATTACCTGCCGTCACTAGCTCGCCAATCTGACGTCTCTCTTCACTGACCGTTCCCTGCTCTTCACTGACTCAATTCCAGTATTCCTGAGCTCGCGTTGTCGCACCTGGTCTCATCTGGGGCTGAGCTAACCTGGGTGGCTAGATCGTAGGAGTGCGAGATCACCGCCTCTGATACCGCGGCGCTTCGTTCCATCACGATACTTTCTTCACCACAGATTCCAGTTTCGCGGAAAGCTGTCTCTTTTTTGACTTCTCCCTGGCTGTTTTTCTTTCGTTCTTTTGACGAGTCGGAGGTCGCAACCTCAGTCAACGAGCCTGCACGAATTTGATCGCTGTCCTGTTTGTTGTCGGGTAATTTCGTCTCGATTGCCCCTAGATCATCTCTATGGGGCTTCTCGTTTTCAATGCGAGCCGCGCGCGGTGGCGGAAAAGCAGTCATATTTCCGCGCCCTTCAGGAATCCGGTTTTCACTTCCTGAACCTTTTGCAGCCTTTCCTAACGAGGAAGCGTCCGCGCATAACGGCCGATTGCCTACAGCGACCTGCCTACTCTTTCCTTAACCTGTACTTGACAAGCATAAGCCTTTGTCTTCCAGCACAGGCAGCCTCACCTATCGGGACTCGGAGAAGTTTTCCCTGGCTGATTCACTGGCTCTTCTACTCTCCTTGAGCTTAGAGATATCGAGCTCTACTTGCTGGCGTCTTGCTTCTATTATCTTCAAGACGTATTTAACATCCTGAGGTTTTTCCTCGCGTAGCGGCGCCTTTCCACCATTTACTTTTGCAAGTTAGGCCTCAAAGTACGCTAAGCGCGCCTTCACCAATTGCACTTGGTACCTGACATCGAGTGTGGGCCAGCATAGATAATCCTCCATACGGCCTTCCGTGCCCCTCAACTGCCCTACCGGCTCGAACACATGAACAGGGACGTGAACAATGCGACGAAGGAAACCCACAGTTTCGATGCGTTGATCCGCATTGCCAGCATCCTGGTGTCGGAGTCCACCGCCACTTTCACCGCACGCTGCGATGAGCTGTCGCACGCCGCTGGTCCTGTGCCCGCTGTCGTCACTTGCTGCGACCCGCCGGTGACCGTCGAGCTCTCGACGCGCTGCTTTCCTAGACCGGATGCAGTGTCGCGTCGCTGGACTACTGCCGTGGTCCTTGCCGCTGTCTCTCACTACAGGTCCTTTCTCGAACGCTGACCTGTTGCCTGGTCGTCGCCTTTTTCCCTGCCTTCAGTCTTCTTCCTGCGCCGTCTTCCGATCGCCGCAGGATCCTGTCGGCACCGCTAATAAAGTTCAGGTTCTCTATCTTCCTCGCATCAGGGGTGCCCCGCCAGAGACGGTTTGTTTAACTGGAAGACTGAAGCTTTTCTTCGCACCAGGGGTGCCCCTTCAGAGACGGTCTTTCGATGAGTTGAGACGCAGAGATAAAGGGAATACTCGAAGATTTATATACAGATATTTGCATCACCTACAAATTTAGGCACTGGAGACAAATTAAACGGCAAAATGATAAAACAACTAAAGGCACAACTGGCTAGCACTAGGGGAGGCCCGTGCATGGCATAGCCGAAGATGCATAGCACCTGACCTTCACAACCCTCACAACCCTTTTTCCGGCTTCGGGGCTGGGTTTTAAAGACCTAAAGGCCCGGCTCATATTTGGTAGCTTCCGATCATTGTACACTCTTCATATGATTGGTTTATGGAGAGCGTGGCCAGCCGTCCAGCTTCCGTATGGTACACCACCTTCTCCACCACAAAATAAAACGAAAAACGTGCACAAACGCACAGTCGTGCTGCACGTGCGAGGTAGAAGCATCCTTTTCCTCGCAAAAACAAAAGTAAAAACAAACATAGAAAAGCATTTGTGCCAGCACGTGCAAGGAAAAACTGTCTTTCCCTCGCATAAATAAAAGAAAAACCAAATAACACACACTCGTGCCAGCACGTGCGATCGGTTTCCTCCGATGACACTGGAGTTTGGCGTCGTACAGGATTTAGGGATTATCTGGCTTAAACGGACAGTTACCCCTGTAACTGCCGCCGCGAACTTCGACCTGCGTTCCAAGGCGACTTAGCCTTCCCAAGGCTGTTTAGTCGGCGCCTCACAGACACCCCGTCAGTAGCGTCACCCAATTCAGGCCTTCGCCGTTCCCGAGTAGCCGCGCTGTCGCCGGCTATTCCTCATCTTCATTGCCCCCCCTCGTCAACGGCGCCCTGACACCGTCCCGTCTGGCAGTGCTTAATCTGCAGAAGGTCCGCAGACTTTTCGAACCAGATGTTCGTCGCCAGTTTGTGTCGCATGTTTTGTGTCCGCCAAGACGAGGGGGCGATCAGCGTACGGCGGATCTCATCGCTCACTGAATAGCCGGCGCGAATCAGCCCCAAAGGACGATGGACGCCCGAGCGGTCCCCTTCCGCCGGAGGGGTCGGGGGTCCATTGAAGACGCCGGCGGCGGGGTGCTAAGAAAGGATTAGTGGTACTAATGACCCCGCAAGCACTACCGATCCCTTACACACCGTATCCATTATCGTCTGGAACGTCGCCGGGGCAGAGCAGAGGCCGAATGGCATCACCTTGAACTCGAAGAGTCCGTCTGGTGTGATGAACGCAGTCTATTCGCGATATTTCGTCGACTTCAATTTGCCAGTGGCCGCTCTTCAGGTCCATCGATGAGAAGTACTTGAGAGTTGCACCGCCGATCCAATGTTACGTCGATGCGGGGGGAGGGGGGGGGGGTGTAGGCGTCCTTCTTCGTAATGCTGTTCAGGCGGCGGTAATCGGCGCAAAAGCGAAGCGTCCCGTCTTTCTTTTTCACTAGGACGACTGCTGCTGCCCAGGGGCTCTTCGATGGTTGGATGACGTCGTCACGAAGCATTTCCTCAACTTGCTTGCGTATAGCTTGGCGTTCTAGCGGCGATACGCGGTAGGGGCTCTCTAGCAGTGGTCGGGCGTGTTCGTCTGTGACAATGCGGTGCTTGGCAAGCCGGGTTAGTCGCACATTCGATGCTGATGGGAAGAAATCGCGGTACTTTTGAAGAAGACTGCGTATTTGGTCTCGTCTGCTCCGTGGTAATGCTGGGTTGATATCAGACGTTGGTTCATGGCCTTGGTCAGATGGTTGTACGGGTTGGTCGGGTAGTGCAAGTATGCCTCTGATCTCTGCCAGCTCGTCGACGAAAGCGATCATCGTACCTTTGTTTAGATGCCGGTATTCTTCGGTGAAGTTGGTTAGCAACTTCTGGGCTTGGCCATTTCGGATTTGGGCGACTCCCCTTGCGACGCTCAGTCCCCGATCCAGGCATAGCTGGGTGTTCCCCTCGATGACACCTTCGGCAGTTTCGATGTCTCTAGTATCTATGCAGGCGAGGACACTTGATCTGGGGGCACGCTCAATGCTTCGTCGAGAACGTTTAGGGCAACGTGATGAGTTGCGCTCGTCGCAGCAGGTATGGCGTTCTCAGTGGAAAGCTTGATCGACTTAGATCGAAGGTCAATGATCGCCTGATGTTGATTCAGGAAGTCCATTCCCGATATCACGTCTCCCGAGCATTGTTGTAGGACTAGGAAGGTTGTAGCATAGGTTCTTCCATTTACAGTAACTTTCGCGGTGCAGCGTCCTGACGGCGTAATCAGGTAACCACCTGCGGTGCGGATCAGCGGGCCATCCCAGGTTGTTGTTACTTTCCTGAGTGGGACAGCGAGTTGCCCACTCATGACGGAGTAGACAGCTCCGGTGTCCACCAAGGCAGTAACTGCGTGACCATGGACCATAAATTCAAGGTCACTTGTTCGCGTTTTCGTAGTGCACGTTGCTTTCAGTGTACGATCTCGACTTCGTCGGGCAGTGAGACTGCAATGGGCGTACTCCGACGTTACTTCTCTGGACGACGGTGGTATAAGGTTCAAGTCTGGCCGCGTCATCGCCGTCGTCGTCGGTGTTGTGGTCGTAGTTGAGGCATGGTCTTGCGTTTTCGTCGATGGAGGATGTTTGTTCTTGTGCTCAGAAGCAACCTCACCTCCAGAGGCTGCTTTATTCAGTTTAACCTTCGGGGGCTGGGGGAACGTCCACACATCACGTAACCTCGGCTAGGAGATGCAAAACACGATGAAGATGGCGACGAGGAACGTGATAGGTGGCTCGGCGATGAGCACCCTTCCCGGCGCAAAAACTCCTCGTTTTCGGCTGGTCGCTGGCCGGGTCGGGGTCGTGGAGCGCCGTAAGAGAACACTAGGATGCCCAGTTTTCTGTATGGGCAGTGCCGGAGGACGCAACCGGCTTCCCCACAGTAAAATAATAGTGGGGGGCGCTGGTTCGGAGTTCTCCACTCGTCGCATTGCCTCGGTTGTGTGCGATGCTCGTAGGGCGGGCGGGTTGGGGCGAGAGGGCGGCAGTCCAACGCAGCTGGCTGAGGGCGATAGGGGCTTGGGTCCCGTCGTCGAGGTGCAGGACGGCGCACATCTGCGGCGTAATTCATGGATGGGGGCTGCAGAGCCTGCGTGGGTGTCGGCGTCACGCCCAAGTCCTGTTGAGCCTCGTCCCGGATTACGTCATTGAACGGTGTAAGCTGCGGCTGCGTTCCTGCTGGCAGGAATGGTTGTAGCGCTTCTCGCTCAACTTGAAGTATAACCTCCCGCAGATTACCGTTGTTAGCGGTGTCCAGGCAGCTTGCTGAGAAAACGCGCTGCTGGCGGTCGTACTGCCGGGCTCGGGCATCAAGAGGTTTTTCCATGGTGGCTACCTCTTCTACCAACTCCGCGACGGTTTTCGGTGGGTTCCGTACGAGGCCGGCAAAGAGTTCCTCTTTGACTCCTGGCATAAGCAGCTTTACTTTTTCTTCTTCCTTTATGTTTGCGTCGGCACGCCGGAAGACACGCTTCATCTTCTCAGTGTACATTGCAACAGTCTCGTTTGGATGTTGTATCATAGACTGTAGCAGCTGCTGGGCTCTCTCCTTTCGCACGACATTCGCGAAGATCTTCAGAAGCTCCTTCTTGAATCTTTCCCAGTTCGTGAGGCTAGCTTCGTGATTCTCAAACCAGATTCTTGCTGGTCCCTCCAAGGCGAAGAAGGCGTACCTCAGTTTCGTGGCATCATCCCCGCTGTTGAAGATAGCCACACGGTCGAACTGTTCCAGCCATTCTCCTGGGTCGGCACCAGGCGAAGCGTCGAAGGTTGGTGGCAGCCGAGGCTACTGAAGAATGATTGGAGTTGTCGCCTGAGTGAGGCTCATGGTGGACGTTGCTACTGGCTTCCGGTTCCGGGTAGGGTCCCGCAGAATCCCGAACTCAGGTGCATCCCCTTGCAGACGTCGGCTTGTACGGTGGACTGGAGTCAATTCCTCCGCTGAATGACTCGAAGGGCTGGCGTCGCGACTTGCTGGGGGTGTCCGGTACATGGAAGGCTACCCAGCACCCCCACCAGATGTCACGTTAAAGTGGCGGCAATCCAGCAGTCAGGAAGAGAGCAAAACTTGCAAACGAAGCTCTTTATTTGGGCTGACTTGCGCCCGCAAAGGAGCTGAATCACTCGGTGGCGGCGTAATCAACAAACGGGCTCGTCAGTCGTCGAACTACAAACGCCCGCCGCTCGCGGCATCGCTCAATTTAAAGCCAGCAAGAAAACTTCGAGATAACAGGTCAATGTCATCTACAGTAACCTACAAAAACGTAGATGCAGCTCTTCATGGCTGTGATCAATCTCGATTAGTCCGGTCGGTCCTCGCGTCACACACGAAAATGATAACACCCTCTTCCTGCGGCCTTGAGCGCAAACGAACGGCCACTATAGTGATACGTGACAATATTTTTTTAGTGGCATAGCTAAGGGTTCTGTGAACTCGTGCCCTATGGTTAACAGTCGATGACCTTTTGTTCCATTCAGCGTCTTTTCGTATATTGATATAGCCGCGAGTGAAATATTTACAGAAGTTAATTCCCTGCTGTGATGCACACGACGGGACACGATGACGTCTTCCTTGTACTAAAAGAATGTATTCATAATTTGGCGATTCGGATGAAAATATTTATCCATTAGTTATATCAAGAACACATTCAGGATTTCTGTAATTAGCAAAAGTGTTTCCTAAATATAAAAATGATGGTCGCAATCATCTTCAAAGCTGTCTTCTTCCATTTTCTTAGCTGCATTAGCACGGAGTTTGAAAAGGTTATTGCGGCGGGCGTTATTGCCTTTGTGGAAAGCGAAGCTATACTCTCTACAATAACTTTTGACTGAATCAGCCAGTACTAGGGCTCATTCTATTAAATCAGTCAATAAGTAGAGAACCAATTTATATTTGGAGAGTTCATAGCGATTAAATCACAAATTCATTCGAAGACTACAAGAACACAGTGCCCAATTTAGTTTGCTTTGGTTTTCGCTGGATCCCACTCGAATTTTTCGAATGTGTTTTAGCAACACGAAATACTATGTTCCACTGCTACATGCGGAATCAGACTGCAGGCTTATTGGTGCTGGCGTCCATCAGCGGCCGGTTCTCGGGCAAATCCCATTCCGCACATCGTTCAATACTTCTATGGAAAAAAAAAACCGAGTAATTTGAATTCTGTCGACACTGCCATTTTCTGTGCATGTGAATCATAAGGTTCGTAACTTTCCTGACCCGGAATTAACATTTGTTTTATCGCTTGGTTAGAAATAAGCTTGGTCTTAATTTTTCTAAGACGCGGTATCCTTTGTTCAGCTGTCCAAGCAGGCCACCCCTAAATAATCACTTCGTCTTGGCACTACTTGTCCCGTTATCAAATGAGCCAATGAGATCAGCTTCTTAGTAGTTTCCTGAAAGACAAGCTTCATTGGCAGCCATTCACTGAAACTATCTGCAGATTGTCAAGCCGGGTCGGCTTCACAATTTTAACATGTTAACGAAATTATGATGTGGTGGCTACAAGAACAACATATCACCAATGTCACTGTGTTGAATCTTCGGGCTATTAGCATCGAAGTTACTATGAATGATGCGGAATATCTTAAATTGAATAATTCTGTGCACGTTCTCTACCAGTTCTAGCCACTTACCCCAACCCTCATCTGACTGTTTCCTCGCAACATAAGTGAAGGAGTTTCGCAAGAATGGGGCTAACCAGTCCAATTAGCAACCATCTTTACAGCAGAAGAATATTTCCGTGTGTCGGAGCTCTATTTGGCAATAAAGTCCTAATTCATATAAGCAAAATAATAATATATGTGCTTGGAGAAATAATTGAACTGATAATGCTTGTGTCCATTTTGTTTGTCACTGTATAAATTAAATAAAAATTAATTGTCTCAACACGAGCATACGTAAAAAAAATACTTTTTTCGTATCGCGGTATGTCCTGTTCTGTAGAAATCTTTTGCAGCCCATTGCGAAAACTGCCCTCAAAAGGATCCTCACAGATCCTCACACTGTCTTCAGACTGTTCTTTAACAACACAGCAGGCAGAGGTACTATTGGAGATGATTGTTCCTGACCTCAGCTCGATCGGGGGCACGTGCCATTTGTTTGGTGGCGCCAAAGAGGTGCAGCCCTGGCTTGCGGATGAAAGGGACTGCTAAAGCAATGATTAAAGGCTAGGATCCCATAACGAGAACGCGAGACTGAAGGAGCCGTCGAGGGATTCGGGTCTGTTAAGCTTTGTTGGGGTAACAAATCAGCTATTGCGTGTAAGAGCTGCAAATGTCGCCGACTAGTACGAAATCTCTCGAAATTGCCACGACTCCGCACTTTCAGCAATCTGGTGAATAAGGTACCAGTCTTCTCAATCTCGCGCTCGTAGGGATGAGATGCGGCCTGCAAAATATGCGCGCAGTATTGACGGGGCGAAAAGCGACTTCCGAGTAGTTGAGGAGCGTGGTCGCGGCGGTACTAATAACGTTCATTGTCGGGATGCGAAGCCCAAGATGCTAGTGGTATGGAATATGATCTGAGAATGCGTGTTAGACAGCTTAAGAGCCTAAGTATTATACGTGTGTTCGGACCATTGATCCAAGATCCTTACTTTCAGTATAGCAAACGCAAGCTGCAATGATGACAGTAAATGAAGGCCCAAAATTGAGTAAAAAACTGATAGGCGCTAGGTAAAAACTACTAGAGTAAAAGATGCTGCTATGTAAAGACGAAAGCTCTCTCTGGATGTACTGCCTTCGCGCGCGAAAAGAATTCATGCCTTATGATTCTTCCCATTCGAAGAATGTAAAGAGCGCTATTGCTCAGATTAAGCGAGCGAAAGCTTTCAAACCCAGGTACGTAAGTTGGAACAAGTAGGCTTTCCAGCGTCGATCTTAAGCTCAGTAGTAGAAGCTTTGTTGGGAAAATTGTAGAAAGAATGTATTAAAAAAGGCAATGAAGATGAGGTCACCAAACCCAAAAGTAGACCGGCTATCATCCGGTATACCCAGAAGGTGCCGCACAATTTGAAGCATGTGGCAACAAAGTACAAGGTTCCTGTGGTTTATTCCGCCCAAAAAAAACTGCCTGCCTTGTGCGTTAAAACTGATCGCATCAAGGCAAACAAAGCTGAAAGTAAGAAGAGACATGCAGCTCCGTTTGTCAAATGTCGCGTGGGATTCATCTATCAGATCACTCTGATGTGCGTAAACATGTACATCGGCCAAACCGTCCGCTGTATTAACGACCGATTAACAGAATTTATTTTGGATTTACAAAATACACTGGATCACATTTGCCCCATCACTGTAAAGCCTGTGGTGAAGAAAGAAAGATTAAGTGTGCAGCAAGGCTGAAAGAAACAAAGGTTTTAAACAGAAGTAAGGCCCAGACAGCCCGTGAACTATTGCGGCTTTCTATATCAGAAGCAATGGTAGTGATTGTTTTAGTACCCCATTGATTACCATATGCAAGAATTAAACTGCTTTTTTAGATACACAGAGGTGAGACACCTGTGGGGCTCACTTAGGCTTTTTCTTCAATTTTTGTGCAACTCTCGCGCGCATGTGCGGTTCTTGCTACCCCTCTTGTTTTCTTGCCTTATATTCGTTCGCATTCGCTGTGAATAAACAGTTGGAAGTTGCGTCTGTGCCTTCTCGTTTCCTGTGTGTTTCGGCGCTATAAACCTTTTCTGGAAACTTCTAGGTGTAAAATCCTTCAAACGTCCCGCATATATTATTAACGCCAGATGACGAGGCTAGCCTAATCTTAATTGCAATAAAAAGATAATTTATCGCTGCATATAGAGCACTCCAAAATTGTCTTCTTCCAACACAGGCCTGATAACGATGCTGGAGAACTCGTGCAAGTTTACTGAGGCATCTCAACCTGTCAAGCACGATGCCCTTCTTTTAGATCTTTGTTTCTAAGAAAGCCAAAGCGCTTGATTTTATCCACAAACTGCTCCGCGTTGAAAGCGGGTCTTTGGGGGCCGCGAAAAGAAACGGTACGCCTTGCAGATCGAAGTTATTCTTGACTAGTAGCATTGTTTGGTCCCAGTGGTTGAACTTGATGATACGCTATAATACTTCATCCAGACATCCATATCTTCATACCAAACTCTGGAAAACGTTCTGTTCGCAGGCTTATCGGCCAGATAACGGCTGCTTAGGGGAATTCTCGACCTTGGCTGTAGCTGAGTCTTTCTTCCATGCAACTCGCTTCGAGTGGTACAGCGGCCAAAGGCGTCATCTGTCAATGGTTTGCGGGAACCATAATGATTAACCCGCACCGGCGCACATTTCAGAAGACAGTGAAAATGAACTATTTACATGATGAAAGAGTCCTTTGAGGAGCGAAATCAACGGTGCGCGTCATCGAAAATTTACCTAAGTCCTCAAGTGCTTTCATTTTTCTCTTCCGCTTCCAAATAGAGGGTGGCGCATTAGTATCACACGCCCTTCCGTTAAGCTCAGTCGTCTGCTGGCACACCTGTCTGGATTCTTCTTGTGAGTATGTGTGAACCCCATCTTCAGCCCTTCACCACTGCTTCGCCGCTACTTCTGCCACTGTTACTAATCTGGAAACACTTGACGCAAATTTGTCACTGCTGTTAACGGGTGTGTTTAATGAAAACCAGTTTTAGTTGGCTTGGATATTCGCTGACATGCTACTGTGCACCGGGTCGGGAATAAGTACAGGCGCGGATATGAGTAAACGGAGCACGCTATTGCGTTCGAAGTGAAATCACTCTTTCTGCATTGGTAAAGTAGAAGCGTTGTTTGTCTACCAGAAAGCCCACCAACCTCCGCTACCAGCATGCGCGCACCACTGCTGTAAATTTCAATTAGGTGACGTGTGAAAAAGATTTCAAGACAGTTGCGTGCTCCGTTTACTTTTGTCCGCACCTGTACTTTGTGATAAAAGAAGGGTGCTATAATGTTGGCAATCACTGAAGAGGGTTGTAACGCGAAAGTTCACTGCATGATGGCTTCTTGGAATGAGACCAAAGCCAAATTTTGTGCATGTACAGCGGGGTGGTCAAGCGTTCGGGCAGTTTAGAGTTTGTCGAAAACACCGATAGCGTCTAAATAGGCAAATTAAAAAATCACTGCACGTCGTTTCTCTCTGTAGCAGCCTAAATTACCTAATATAGAGTTCGCTGTGAGTGGCACTTGCGTGACGGACTGCATGCATTGTTCATAGTGCGAACGTTCGTGGGCGCACTCTGGACAGTCGTAGAGAATATAACGTACATTCTCAATTTAGCCGCAGGCCTCACAATATGAACTGTCAGCTTGCTAGAAACGGGATCGTAGACTGTTCTTAAATGCAACATTAAGACGTGGCTGGAAAGAGAGAAAAGCAGAGATCAAAGCCGGCGCGAATATTTGCTGGCATGCTACTCAGCGTATGGGGAGAGAATATGGCAGTAATGTTGAGAGAAAGGTGGTAGAAAAGAGTGCGGTGATTCAGAGGGTTGCGGCGCAGTAGTTCACTGCATGATGGCTTCTTTGGATGAGACCGAAGTCAAGTTGTGTGCATGTGCAAAGGGGTGACCAAATGTTCGGCTAATTAGAGTTTGTCGAAAACACCAATAGTGTCTATATAGCAAAATAAGAATATAATTAAACGCCGCTACTGTCTGTAGCAGCCTAAATGAACTAAAATAGAGTCTACTGTGAGTGACATTTGGGTGACGGACTACATGCATAGTGCCAACGTTCGTGGGCGTACGCTGCAGTTGCGAAGAGAATATGAAGCACAGTCTCAACTGAGCTACAGATGTCACAATGCGGACTGTCAGCTTGCTTGAAGCGGTATCGTTGACTTTTCGCAAATGCAACACTAAGGCGAAGGCTAGAATAAATTGTTTCCAGGTGACGCGGAAACCCGAGTGGTAGTCTTGTCTGTGGGTGGATGGAATGGTGAAAGTAGTAATGATGACTTCGCGAGTTGCAGAGACGGTTCTTTTCATCCTGGGTATGTCGTTTGGGAAGCTGGAACGCAACTGCGGTATGAAGAAGATGTGCGTGTAGTTACGGTGCTGTAGACCTTTGCGGGACACTTCGCCTGCTGTCTGGTTCTCCGTGATGCCGCAGTGAGCCGGAATACACTGAAAAATTATATAGCGGTCTTCAGCAAGAGCCAGGTCTTGCAGGTATCCGATGTCATGAAAAATGGGCTGGTGACTTGTTCTCTTCACTAGGTAGGACAAGGTTTGTCGCGGTCCTTGCGAGTCCGTGAAGGTTACCCAGCGTCCTGAGTTATGGCCAAGATATAGGAGACAGCTTCTTTAATTTCGTATTGCTCTGCTGTGGTGGAGCATGTCCTAGGCTGTAGATGACCTGGAAGCATTTGACTTTGTGAGGGCACATATAGACCGCGTGATGAGGAGTCGTGAGGAGCTGAACCCTCAGTGAAAATTTATCTTGTGAATACGGCTGAGCTAAGTAATTCAGAGCAGCTTGTAGCAGTGCAGCTTGCGGCATGCCGTTCTTCACTGTGACGTGGCTGGTTTAACTGCCAACTACACCGGTGTGCTTTTGTTACGGCGGAAGCCTTTAATGTCTCATCGTTGTAAGCAGCAGTTGTCGACAGAAAATGTCACGCTTTTCAATTGGTGGAAACGGTCGTGACGTCACAGTGCGCGAATTTCAAACGGGGCCAATTGTACTTTGGCTAGTAACCATGCAACCAATTGAAGGGATCGTATAGTGATGCTCCAAGTAAGTGGGACTGAGCTTAGTTAATTGCTTAATTCCCCAATTAGCCTAATTAGCTTTACAAGTCAGGCCATATAAATAAATAAAACCGATTAAGAAATTGCTCGAGCTCAGGAATCGAACCCCGGTCTTCGGCGTGAGAGACGAGCATGCTATCCACTCCGCCATGCCAGCTCGATGGTTTGGAATGAACAAAGGCGCGTCTAGTGAATACGGTGTCTTCACTCACTCTTATCCTCCTCCATTCTCTTCCGGCGAGGTTTAGGTGTCCACCGACAAATGAGAGACAGATACATTTCCTTTCCTCAAAAACCAATTTACCGACGAGCGAGGCGTAGAACCGAATGGGCGATGGCGTTCTATGGATTCCTTGGCAGCGTTGCAAGACGCTGTCGGGTTCCACTCTTAGGGGCGAAGCTTAACATCTTAACCACACATCAGTGACCACACTTTAGGTCAAAAAAGTGCCCCCCCTGAATTTTGTGACAGAGTTACTGCGTAATTTCCTTTCCTCAAATACAATTTTCATTTTCTTCGTTACGGCTCCTCTTTATCTATCTTCTTTCTCTCCCACTTCCTCCCTTCCTCTACGGTGCGGTTCAGGTGTCCACCGAAATAACAGAGAATTACTGCGCAATTTCTTTTCCTCAAAAAGCGTTGCGTTCAAAGGGCAAGTAGTAGTAGAAAACTTTTATTTAGATCTTTTAAGAGATTCGCGGATTCGAAGCCTCCGTCGTCTTTCGTGGCGCCGGCGACTTGAGGCTTCTCTTCAGCAAGGTTGGGCCCCTAGTCCAGGGCTCCACTGAGTCGCGCTGCATCAGTAGCGTGCCGCACTAAGGCCCTTTGGGCCGCGAGCTCGCTGCTGGTGAGCCGGCTCTCCCATTGCTCCGCACTCGGGAATTCGTGTTGGTGGAATGCTTTATTTCGTTCGCACTCCCATGTGATGTGGTATAGTGTGGGTGTGTCGCCGCACCAGGGGCAGTTTGCTCTGTATTGTGTTGGTGACATCTTGTTATAGATGTACAAGTTGGGGAAGGAGTTTGTTTGTAGCCTACGCCAGCCGACTGGTTCCTCCCTCGTGAGGGCTTTGTGTGGTGGTGGGTACTTGAATCTAGTCCCTCTGTATAGTTGTAATGTCTCTGTGTATCCCCCCTCGCATGCTAGTAGCTGAAGCTCCAGAACATCTGACATGCCTGCTCGGTATGTAAGCCCTCGAGCTAGGCTGTCTGCTGTTTCGTTCCCCGCTACGCCTGCGTGGCCTGGGACCCAGATTATGTGTTGTATGGGTGTCTTCTCAGCAGAGGCTGCTGCCCCACTGATTATCCTGAGGGCCATGCCGCTAATTCTGCCCTTCGTATAGTTTTTACACGTGTCTTTCGAGTCTGTTAAGATGTTTAGGGATCGGCCTTTCCTATAGCCTTCTGCTACCGCCAGCGCGACGGCAATTTCCTCGGCCTCCGTTATGCCCACGACCTCCACTGAGGCGCATGTGGCCATGTCTCCTGTGCTATTAACTACCACCGTAGCGGCTAAGCGCTTCCCTGCATGTACGTACATGGAGGCGTCCGTATAGACTGTGTTCTCTGATCGGCCTAGCCTCCTTTCTATCTGTTCGGCCCTTGCTTTTCGTCTGTCCTCGTGTAGGTTAGGATCCATGTTTTTAGGCAGGGGTCCTACATTAAAGGTCTTTCTAAGGTCGTCCGGTACGTCCGCGTATCTGTCTATGAGTCCGCACGTGTTCCGACCCAACCTTCTCAGGAGCGCCCTTCCCATAGAGGAGCCTCTGAGTCTGATGAGTTGTGCCCCCAATTGAGCCTCGGCAAGCTCATCGAAGGTATTGCTGATTCCGAGTTGGAGTAGCTTCTCGTTTGATGCGTTTCTGGGCAGGTGTAGAGCAATCTTGTATGCCTTCCTGAGAATACAGTCGGCTTGCTCTCGCTCCGCCTTTGTTGTTGCGTGGTAGGGCAAGGAGTACATAACTCTGCTAACGATTAGGCTGTTGACGAGTTTGAGGGTATCTTCTTCTTTCATCCCGTACCTTCTCTGAGAGACTCTACTGATCATTCTGCCAACCTGCTCCGCGGCTCTTCTCAACAGGCTGATGGTATGGCTGCATTTTCGGCTGCTCTGCAGCCACATGCCTAGGATTCGTACCATGTTCTGTTCTTGGATCAGTTGCCCCTCTAGAACTACTTCCAGCGAGGCTTTGGTAGGATTTCTTCCGATCCTGATGATTTCCGACTTCTCCGTCGAACATCTGAGGCCTCTCTCCCAGACGTAGGTCTCTACGCAGGTCGCAGCTTCTTGTAGTCTGTCTTGCTTCTCCCCTAACGATCCTTGGGTGACCCACACCGTGATGTCGTCGGCATATATCGCGTGTTGGATGCCCGGGATTTCCTTGAGTCGTCTTGCTAGCCCGATCATCGCCATATTGAACAGGACGGGCGATATCACGGAGCCTTGGGGTGTTCCTTTGCAAGGCGTGGTGAAGACGTCGCTTCTCAGCTCGCCTAGTCCCACGGTCGCTGTTCTGTCGCTCAGGAAGGCCCTGATATAGTCGTGGGTTCTACCCCCGCAGTTGGTGTTGTTGATGCCTTCCATGATGGCGGCGTGGCTCACGTTGTCGAAGGCTCCCTTTATGTCGAGGGCCATGACAACGTTTTCGCCACTTCTCGGCATTTTCTCGAGTACTTCCTCCTTGAGTTGGAGTAGTACGTCCTGCGTAGACAGGTGGGCTCTGAACCCGTACATGCTGTCTGGGTACAGTTGGTTCTTCTCTAGGTGCGACTGGATCCTTTTTGTGATTACTTTCTCGTACATCTTGCCCAGGCACGACGTGAGGGAGATCGGCCTGAGGTTCTCGACCTGGAGTTTCTTGCCTGGCTTCGGGATCATTACCACTACCGCGTGTTTCCACTCGGCCGGCACTGTTCCTTCTTGCCAGAGCTTGTTCAAGTAGGCTGTGAGCTGATCTATGGCTCCATCGCTGAGGTTTCTTATGAGCGAGTTCTTGATTCTGTCCGCCCCCGCTGCTGTGTTTTTTGTTGCCGACCTGATCGCCTCGACGACTTCCTCTTTCGTTATGGGCCGATCCATGGTTGGATTCTCTTCGCCCTGGTACTCTTCTTGGTAGCTTTCGACCTGGTCTCTGCCGTAGCATTTGACCCGGACTTCCTCGAGTAGCTGTTCGTCCGTGCTCGTGTACTGGTGCACCAGCCTCTGAATCGATTTGCCGCTTTCTGATTTGTTCTTGCTCGGGTCCATGAGGGACCTGAGGATCTGCCACGTCCTGGCCGTGCTGAGGGTGCCGTTCAGCGCGTTGCTGAATTGCTGCCATCCTTGCCTAGCCAGCTGCGTTGCATACTCCTCCGCTTGTTTAGTTATTTCGGCTATTTTAATCTTTAGCTTCCTATTGAACTTCTGTCTTTTCCAATGCTTGGTGAGCCCGCGTCTCGCCTCCCATAGCTTAAGGAGCCGCTTGTCCACCTCCGGAGTTTGTTCGGTTCTATCCACCTCTTTAGTATAGAGTTCTTGGATCTGTCTGAGTTGCTGGCTCCACTCCTCCGCAGATACAATGTCGCCCTTGATCTGCTTGCAGTGTGCTCTGAAGGCGTCCCAGTCCGTTAGGCGGACCTTGCCTATTTTCCGCTTGATATTGTTTGCGGTTGTGCTGATCCTTATTATGTGGTGGTCGCTTCCAAGGTTCTCGAGCAGGTTCTCCCATTCTGCTTGTCTGGCGCCCCTTACGAAGGTTAAGTCAGGGCACGTGTCTGGACTGACGCTGTTCCCCTGTCTAGTTGGGTGATGTTCGTCGGTTAGCAATTCGCACTCTGCCTGTTCTGCTGCAGCGCAAATGCCACGTCCCTTCTTGTCGTCTTTATTGTAGCCCCACCTCGGGCTCTTGGCGTTGAAATCACCTGCTATTACTAGGGTGTTGTTCCCCGCTAACTTTTTCGCCTCCGTAAAAAGCCTAATAAAGTCCCCATCTTTCTGTCTGGGCGGGCTGTATAGGTTTATAATATAAGTGCTTTTAGATCGTGCTTTCTTGTTGCGGATTATCTCCGTGATTACGTGTTCGATCCGGGTGTCCTCTATTTCGTTATGTGCTATGGCTACTACTTGTTTGCTAATGAGAGTTGCCGTACGGCCATTTTCCTGACACGTGTAGCCCCTAAGCGTAGGGGTGCAGTTTGTTTCTTGTAGCATAATTACGTCTGGTGGGGTTCCTCTGGCATAGATGAATTGCTGCAGGAGGCCTTGTTTTTGCCTGTACCCCCTGCAGTTCCACTTCCACAGCTCTAATTGTTGGAGGCGTTCTGCCATGATGGGTTACCATTATTTGCGTTGGGGGTTTCTGTGCCGAACCTGCGTTCGTTAAGTAGTCTGTCTCTAGCATCATTGGTTATTCTCTGTGTGTTTTGGCTCTTGATGTGCGTCCTGACATTCTGTTCTAACAGGGCAAACTTTTGTTGTCCCTGCTGCATTTCGCTTTTTAACTGCTGCATCTGCTCTTGCATCTGCCTCTGCATGTTCATCATGAAGGTTTTAAGCTCATCGTTGGAGGTCCCTCCCTCGTGGTGTTGTTGCCCCGTCTCCATCGCCCTAGGCGGTGGGGTCTGAGTCCTAGGCGGTGCATAGCCTGTCCTCGATTCACGTAGTTCTCTGATTACCTCGCTTAGCTGCTTCCTAAGCTGCTCAAGTTCACGTTTAAGTGTCTTATTTTCCTCCGCTAGCTGTTTCTCGCGTGCGGTTTGTGTGTTGTTTGCGTTCGAGTGCGGAGCAAAGAGTGATTTGGGAGGGCCGTCTCCCCAGCTCACCTTAACGCCGCCGCTCTTCTTCTTTTGCTGTTGCTGCCCTTGCGTCTGCTGCTGCTGTTGCTTGCCGTTGCCGCCCAAGGGTGGGAAGGACTCGTCCCTTTTGGATCCCCGGCTCTGGCTCCGGTTCCGGCTGCCCCCGCGGCTGCTCCGGCCCGACTCCTGACTCTCGTCGCGGAACCATCTTGGTTTTCTTCCCCGGCTGCGGCCCCGGCTACGGCGTTGCTGCTGCAGGGGGCCCCACCGCAGCTCGCTCGCCGACTTGAGTCGCTGTTTGCAGTCTCTCGTGCCCGCCACGTGGTCGCCGCCACACAGCAGGCATTTGGGTGTGCATTGGTGGTCTGCCGCCGGGTTCTGGAGTCCGCACTGTCTGCAGGCCCTAGTCTCCGGATTCGGGCAGACGTCCATTCGGTGCCCCTGTTGGCCGCAGGTGTAGCATACCTGCCTCGTGGGCCGGTACGGGTAGCACCAAAATTCTCCGCTGTGGTAGAGAACTTGCTTCGGGAGGGTGGGGCCGTCGAAGGTGATGATGGCCATGCTGGATCTCCCGAGCATTCTGGCTGTTAGGATCTTCACGCCTTGCGTGCGAACTCTGAGGCTTGCCTTGAGTTCCTCGGGCGAAGTCTCCGGATCCACTCCGTGGATCACCCCACGTAGCGTGCCTTCCGGCGCCGCCACGTGTGCGTTTACGGCGTAGTTCTTGCCTCCGAAGCTCAGCTGCTTGATGCGCATAATCTTCTTGGCCGCTTCTTCGTTGCTGGTGCTCACAATTATGATGTTTGATCCATTGCGCAGCCGGATGATCAGGTCTTCTTCCTTACATCCCCGCTCGGTAGCCGCGACTACCGCCCGCGCCACGTGGTGTTGGTGCAAGTCTCTGACTGCGAGTCCTCTCGGCCGGAGGACGATTTTAAAGTCGTCTCTGGGGAGCGGAGGCAGGCGTCGCCTCGGCGCTCCCTCCCTCTCCTTCTTCTCCGCCGCAGCTGGCGCGCCAGCTGCGTTCTTCGTCGCCCCTGAAGAAGGCGCGCAATCTAGGCCGTTTCCCGCCAAAACTTGCTGCTTGCCGCCGCCATCTTGACGTTTCCTTTGTTTCTTCGACATGGCGACTATCCAGTCGTCTTCTTTTTCTCTGTCGATTCCGCTTACTTGTGAGCGTTGGATCGGTGAGGTGCTGCTTCCCGGGGCTTGGATCCCTGCTGCAGCGAGGCCGTCTCGGTCTTGCTGCATGTGGGCCACTTCGATGGTGTCGTGGAAGTCTTCTTCCATGTTTTCCTGGG
Organism: Amblyomma mixtum; assembly: GCF_055824585.1. NCBI lineage: Eukaryota > Metazoa > Arthropoda > Arachnida > Ixodida > Ixodidae > Amblyomma > Amblyomma mixtum. The sequence goes on along the minus strand of NC_143013.1, from coordinate 167,186,950 downwards.
ATTCAGCCGAAAATCTTGTCGGTACTAAGGTCACGGGTTGGTCGTAGCTCGGATTTCTCGTTCGGGACATCGCTCCGATGCGTCTTCACCGCGGGCCGAAGCCGGGAAGGCCGCGGAGCCCCGTACTTAACGCCTTGCCGACCACGTGGGAACTTCAAATGCCGATAAAATCCGAAAAAATAGACCCACCGGCTTGAAATTGGTATCCTCGTGGTCCTCTTCACTTCCGACGTCGATTCCGACCAAAATTTCGGTAGTCCGATGGGATTAACCGGGTCAAAGGACCCCAAAATCACGGAGCGCATGTGAGGCACGTCCGCACTCTTCGGCGAACGCAGCGTTCCTCCTCAAAGGGCAAGGCATCGCGCCGAACGGGTGGTGGCGTTCCGTAGTCTCCCTGGCAGCGCTACAACGCGCTGTCGCGTTCCACTCCTAAAGGCGAAGCTTAAGCGTCATTAATTAGCAGTTAATTAGTATTCGGGCATTAATCAGTAATTAACCATTAATTAGTGATTTGTCATCACTTAGTAATTAGTACTCAATTACATGTGACGCCACCAGTGCCACAGAAACAGCGAAGGTGGTGGGAAAACGCTTCCGCCTCTACCCACTTTAGACAGTCAAAGTGTCCCCTGAATTTTGATTTTTGTTGCTTCAACATAATTATGATTTGCGTGACGTGTACAATACTCAGACCTCCTAGAAAAATTTGTGAAGCAATTTTGATGGGAGAGCCGTTCTGTCCAACGTCTTGGTCATTTTAAAGCGCGCAAAGAGGTTTGCGTTTTTTTTAAAGATGCCTTCCGGATTTCCTGTGCCCCTTGTAGAGGTGCAGCTGGCATGCGGTAGTGACAGCACCATTATGCGATGCTTTTGCCGCTCGGGATATTTGTCTGGACAATGCTGCATTGAAAATACTTTTAAAGAAAAAACAATAAACTCTTGAGAATTACAATCTCGGAATACACTCCGTTTTCGATGTAGCAAAGTGTAGAAAGTTGTTACTGCAATTGAAAGTTGTTTTTTTTTTCTTTCAGGTCAACTGTCATATTAAGAATTTCGGATCTTAACCACATAAAGATTGGTATACGCATGCTGTTCAATAAAGACATCGAGATATTTGCACACAACTCCGAGTATAAAAGAACCCTTGAAAACGTGGGAGATCCGCCTTCAGAAATTGTAATCCAGCTGAGGATTTCGAAGCAAGGCAGCGAGGTATGAAAAATGACTTGTGCATTACATATCAACCGCAGGCATGCAACAAGTACAATGGCTCTGAATCTTCCTGTGTATCAGTGTACAAAGGAACTGTTAATTGAGATCTATGCTGTGAAGATTTTAAAATGGGTGGTGCGCACTAATCAGATGCGCATGACGAATATTACGCTTCCGCCTGCGAACCTGTCTCAAAAGAGCCGCAGTGACTGCACAGCAATCTTTACTGCATGCCTGAATACGAAGTAAAAATTTGAAGTGCATATTAATACAGACCTATATGAGTAAAGTGCCTACGGACCCTTTCAAAATTTTATCAGTTAGCTAGCTTTCAACTTTATTCGCATTTTGGATACGCTTGGAAGGTGCTATAAAATGGTAATTTTCTCAAGCGAGCTTTCTTTGCCCAATTATGACAGCAGAGCACTATATTACCTCGCTTTTATTGGTGATTCATATCAGAGAAAATTACTTGATGGTGTGACGAATTCAAAACAGGGATTTTAACCAATTTCCTGCACGGCCACCTTGATCACGTGTTTGCTCCGCTTGTGCTCATTAACCCTTCGGGTGGAAGCGAGTGATTGCAGCCTACTTTAGAGATGTTCTTCCGCAATGCGATATAGTTTTCTCCAAGTACGTGCGCTCGCTGCGCGCTGCCTCATCCTCATCTGCATCCAGATGTTCGAGAACAACAGAGCTGCTGAAACTAGGTTGAAAACATGCATTCACAATTCAATACGAATTTGTGATTCGCCAGCACACAGTATGCCATTCTTGGTCTTTAAAGCAACACTCCGGAATATTGAAACCGAGAGGTAGAAAACCTTCTTCAAATGGTTTTTCTTGTTTTCACCATCGCCACTCAAAATCTGAATCATGTGAGTGAACTGAGTGACACCTGGTTTCCTCCCAACGGTATGCGCGTACGTCATTTATTCTGAGTGCGTGCCCGGGACACGCTGCATAAACCTCTTATGCAATAAAGAAGTAGATCATTCTGCGGGGAAGGTACCGAATGAAAGGCAGATTCCGAATGGAAACTCAAGCTTATGTAGTACGAATGTGCGTCCTGCTCGCAAGCAGCCTGGCCCGCTCTGCTTCCGCATCAGGTATTTGTAACAAATTTGGGGAGGAGTCGTTCGTTCGCTATCCGGAGACTGTTACACGGTTCCGGAAAGCGACGATGACTGTCCTTATATTGTGTAGTGGTGTCTTTGAATGTAACTGTAGATTATATGGGCTCAGAGAAGGCTTCCAGAGCAAGTGTGAATGCCCGGGCAGAGAGCACGCGGGCCATGGAGGCCCTGGGGGCCGGGAGCCCAGATGAGGTTGCAGTTTGCAGGATCGTTGCACCGGCAGCAATTTTGTAGGATGCGCCAGGCGAGACGAGGTATCCAACGCAGCTCACAGTTCCGACGGACCCCCTTCGAGCCGGTAATGATATGTTTCACTTCCGGGAGGGAGAGGGCGAGCGCAATCGCGATTTCCTCCGCATGTGTTGTGGTGCTTGTGGTGCTTTGAATATGAATGCAAATCATAAATAATAGTACGTAACGGATTCACATATTACAAATTAGTGAATTGAAAGAATGCAGGCACGCCGATAGGTTCACCACAACTACAGCCAATTAAGGACTATCTGCGGATATGCATCGGCGTCCGGATTTCGCCTTTCCACCTTTTTCCCGTACAGAGCCCCCATTTGTGTTGTTCTCAACATAAAACCGATGTGGACTGCATGTGGACATGACTGCTCTGCAGCTCCACCATGGCCGATATGGGGCATTAGCCCATTTGTGTGTGGAGCCCAAGTTATGCTTCAGGATGTTCTCGGATAATGTTTACGTTTGCGTTGCATCTGCCCTCGAGCACCTTACGAGGTACCAGTTTAGGGAGCATGTACCTCACAACCGACCTGCAGTTATTTTGGGTGTGCACCACAAAGATTGGGCTTGAATACGTTCTTCCATTGAGCCCATATTTATGGTGCACTTGTCAACATGTGCCCTGCAAGGAAACGATGTGGCAGCATTTTTTCGCACACATTTTGCAGGCCCGCCATGGCCAATTCGTAACGTGCAGCGCTTATGTTCTGGTAGAACCAGTTGAGTGACGAGGTTTTTTCTGGAAGAGTCCACCATTATGCCGCATCTGCCTACATATAACCTGCAAAGGACCGACGTGGGCAGTATTTTGACACGCGTATTTTTTAGGGCCGCCAGAGCCGGCGTGCGACCTGCAGCGGCTTCGTAGGGAAAGCCTAATTTTAGCTGGGAGAGGCTTTTAAGATCAAAGCCCCCAATTATACTCTGCCTGCCTTCAAAAATTCGGGACAGAATTTACGTGGGCTTGGTGTAATGTGATTTGGGTACGCCATTGCAGCGCCTATATGCGAACCACGTAGGAGCAATAGGCAAGTACAATTGAGTTGGCGCTCGTTTCAATGCAGGTTGCCAGCGTAGGTATTAGATGGTTGCCCCAACCTTATTTGTTCACGTTGGACGCACTGAGTCTCCCATCGTGTGCTAGTTTGGAAGTGATTAGCTGCCGATCAATGTTCTATCCTCTAAAAAGGACAAGAGACGTGTGCAGCACGACTTACCGCGCAAAATTGATTCATATAAGCTTTATTGGCTCCCAGGCGTAGAAGATTATTTCGGTGGGGCGGTTAGGTTCAGCGCTCCAGTCTTTTTTTTAATCAATTTTTTTTTTCATTTCTGCAGGGAACTTTCCACCTGTCGTTTGCTCTGACTGAACTTAGTTTCTTTTTACTTTTTTTTGTCCCACGCTGTGGCCTACTGCCGTGCCCTAGAATGGCCCCGTAATTAGGTATTCCACAGGGATACTACCCGCTATTGCGATACGGGTTGTGGCAGTTGGCTTCTACTAGTGGATAATAGCCTAAAGGTTTAAAGCATGAGCTCAGGCAAGAAGTAAGGCAGGTAACACTCGTGCAGCCGTAAAGCCCGGGATTGTTTTTCGGTTGTCTACCAGGCACATATATTAAGAGACGCGAAAAGCAACGAAAAAGCAACGAAACCGCCCCGCCAGGTTACACAACGGGCTTGTAGCAAGGGGCAATAATTTAGTAGTTCACAATGCATCCCTCTGCACAACCCTGGTGGACATCAGTGCAGGCAGGCGTTGTAGATGCCGTGTTAGGTACGCGGGAGCATTTAGGCCCTAAATGACAACCACTCTGTTAATCAGTGAATATATTTCTTTACTTGAATGATTTTGTAATACTTCCTGTTCTCAGCCATCTCTCTCCTTTGGCTAACTCATGATGGGTGGTGCAAACATGCGCACTTCTGCAAGTGACACCTGAGGGCACGAGTAGCATTGAACGTTCTTAAAACTCTATAGTTAACCTAAACTGAAGAAATTAATCGAAAAGCCGGCGTCCGCAGCTTGCCAGCAACAGCAAACAGCAAGCGGGAGATGACGCTCCGCGGGTATGCATCTCTGGGACAAGCTTTCACAGGGTGCCCGTAACCAACCTGCCTGCGAATGAACCGAAAAAAGTTTAGATATCTACCGCAATAAATTAACTCTCATTCAGTGCCTAATAAACTGTAGACTAACCTAGTAGACTAGTAAACTGTCTCATGAGGAGTAAATTGCAGTTAAGCAGTGTACCTCGGAAGATCAGGTGCCAGAGCACTAACATGACACTCCATTTCCAATGCAGCAAAAATGTCGGATGAAGTGGGGGCGCCAATGCGTGTACTTCTGGCTGACCATATGAACTTACTGTGGATGGATTTAATTTCGATGAGCAGGTAGGACTGCGCGATTAAGGCAGGATACGACATATAGCAACATTTGCTCTCCTGCGGAGTCAATCCATATTTTAAGAAAACTCCGTGCTGGGCTAGTTGGTGGGACATAGTTGAAACTTGGTTCTCCGTGTGTGTCGTTTCCTTTGTTTGTGTTCGTCTTTCGAGCTGAACCAAGTTTCAATCAATCAATATGTTTACTACTTTGTGTGTGCCATGCGTCCATCATCCCGGCCCCTGCGCCTCGTAGGTGGCCCGCAATCGTTTTGTTTACTGCCGAATGTCGGAATTCGGCAGTCTCCTTTGCATGGGTCCTGCGCTCAGACAATTCTGAATCTTTAAAAAGCTAAATTTGATTGCTAGAAACGTTTTTAGGTTTTCAGCACTTTCATCACCACAGTGATATTGTTCCAACAAAAGATAGCCGACGATTATGCTACTCCCTAATACGAAATTTGAGTGCAGCTCATCAGCTGTTCTAGCTTTTCGATAAATTGAGGCAAATAATTCAAGCAAGACATATATGTACTTTTACAGATAACTTGTTATTTTATAGCGCAAATCTTTGGCGCCCGTTTCTTCGTTTCGCGGCCTCGCTGTCGCCTGTGTCCGTTGCAACCAGCAGTGGAGACCCTTTAAGCTGCGAGGAGGAGGATACACTTTATTTCCGCCGGCATATGTAGCCGACGGTGTGGGGTTAGAGCCCCATTAATTGGCCATAAGCCCGTGTCGTTCGGCGACTTCTAGGGCTCTTGTCACAACCCGCATCTGTGTGTACGAGTCAGAAGTGAGCAATGCGGCCTTGCGCTGGTCTGGATTCAAGAGCTGCAAACCTCGAGGAGGGGTGTCCCGAGGGAAAGCCCAGAGTATGTGGATTAATGTGGCGTGCTGGCCACATTGTTGACAGGGAGGGGAGTAGGCCCGAAAGTATATGCGGGCATATATCGCGGGGTTGGGGAATGCGTTCGTTTGCAGTTGCCGCCACGCAACCTCTTGGGGTTTGATGAGAGAACAATGTGCGGGGGGATATAGAAGTCTACATAAGCGGTAGTGCATGGTTATGTCATAAAATGCAACCATACGATCTCTCGCTGTCCGCAGGAGGGGCGACACCACATCCCGGTCGACGAATCCTCGGGCATAATTGTGGGCAGCCTCGTTCCCTGGATAGGATGAGTCCGCAGGGATCCAGATCAATAGGATCGGACGGAGTTGGAGGTTGGTGGACTGGAGAGAGGGGTGACAGGGGAGACCCGGGATTTGGCTAAATTACGAATCGCACATTTAGAGTCGCTGAAGATGTTTCTGCAAAGGTGGAGACCATCGCCAAAGCTATGGCCGCCTCCTAGGCCTCTTCAGGCGATCTGACGGGAATGGAGCACGCAACGAGCGGCCGTCCACAGCAGTTTACAGCCGCGAGCGAAAAAACTGGAGTCGGAGGCGAGGGGGGTGCGGTAGGCGGGTATTCGGCGGCGTCGACATAGACCGATGATCGATCTTTAAAATACATTTTGTGCAGCGATTTAGCCCTGTCCTTGCGGCGAGCGATATGAAACTCTGGGCGCATGTTTTTAGGAAGAGGGGTAACGGTAAGGTTACTGTGGATATGGTGCGGAATCTGGGCCTTGTCAGCGACGGTCGTTTCGAAGCGTATTCCAAGCTTGTCGAGTATGTGACGTCCCGTGGAGGTATGGGTCAGACGCTCGTACTGAGAAGAGAGATGAGCTTCCGAGAGCTCCGTCACAGTGCTGTAGACCCCTAACGCCAGTAGTGTGTACGTGGGGGTCCGGTGGGTGAGATGAAGAGCCGCGTTATATGCCTGTCTAATAAGGCAGGCAACGCGGTCCCGTTCCTAGCAGCTAAGATAGAGGTAAGGCAGGGTATATATGAGGCGACTGATAACAAAGCCTGAACAAGATGTCGGATGTCTGCCTCTCGCAAGCCTCTATGTTTATTCGCAATGCGACGAATTAGTCGAATGGTCTGCGAGACAGGGACTGTAGGTTTAGCCAGAGTGTCGGCGTTTTCGTGATTGCTGTGGACAAGGAGCCCCAATACCCCAACGATGAATACTTTGCGTGTGGCCTGGCCGCTAGCAGTAATGCAGATGGAAGGATGGCCGTGAAGGCCGGGTTGACCACGGATAAGTAGCAGCTCGGATTTCTGAGGGAGGCAAAAGAGGTTGGCTCCGGCTACATGGCGGTGAATGATATCAACCGCTTGTTGAAGTGCGTATTCCACCTCAGCATTGTTGCCTGTTGAAAGCCTGAGGGTAATGTCGTCTGCGTATAAGGTATGGGATAGCCGGGGGATAGCGTCTAATTTAGAAGGTAGCGTGAGCAAGGCAACGTTGATCAGAAATGAGGATAGAAGAGATCCCTGGAGGGTGCCATTTGCAACGGAGGGTTATAGGGTCTGAGAGGAGAAAACACAAGCTAAGTCTAGCTGTACGACCAGAGAGGAAAATTCGTATATACTCGTAGGTACGGCGACCAGGATTTCGTAGGGAGAGGTTAGCAAAAATAGCTCAGTGCGAAACCCTGTCAAATGCTTTACCTAAATCAAGCCCCAGAATAGCATTTGTGCCCGCTCTGGAAGAGGGGCACAGTATCTCTCGTGAAAGCTGGAGCATAATGTCTTGCGTAGAGAGATTTGAGCGGAAGCCAAACATGGTGGAGGCAGGAGATTGTAATCTTTAACACAATGATACAAACGATTGTGAATGACGTGCTCCATCAATTTCCCAGCCCAGGAAGTGAGGGAGATGGGGCGGAGGTGTTCGAGAGATAGTCGTTTGCCTGCCTTCGGTATGAAAGCCACGCGTGCATGTTTCCATGCTGCGGGGATTTCATCCTCTCTCCAGCAATCATTCATAAAGCAGCGAGGGCCTCAAGGGAGGGGTCATCTAAATTACGGAGAGTTTTGTTGGAAATGCCATCCGGTTCTGGAGCAGAGTTAGGGCGGAGCTCAGTCAGAGCGAATCGTACCTCAGCCTCCGAATTCTCCGCATCGAGGGCAGGGTTGGCAATGCCCAAGTAGGAGGGAGAGGGTCCGAGGAAGTAGTAGTGAGATAGCGGAGACGAAGTTCATCGAGAAGATCCTGGTCTGAGCCGGGGTGTTGATGGACTATGCGGGAAATGCTGTCTCGTTGAGATGTTTGGCAACCGTCTGCGTCTAGAAGGTATCGGAGAAGGTGCCAAGTGCGGGTTAGCCAGAGCTGTCCACGCATGTTGTCACAAACCTGACCCCATTGCTCAGTAGTGCGATAGTGTGCGCCTCAGTCTGTTTCTCTATCTGTCCGATTTTAGCAGCGCGAACACGGTTAGGAAAAGACATGGATTCCCACCAACTAGCCCACCAAACTGTGTTATTCTCTATCTGAGCTACCGAATCGATGCCGAATCGTTCTATTGTGGCGCTGTTTTTTCAATTGGTTTTGCATGTTTTCACAGGCCTGTCATAGGTGGAGGAGACGGCTGTCTGTATTTGGTTGATCAGCCGTGGTAGCTGATTCTCTAGTAGCAGCAGAGATATCGGCCTGGAGGTTGGAGATTCACTCGCCCAGGTTATTAATCCGGGTAAGGGCGTTCTGAGCACGTAGGCAACGAAACTTGTCCCAGTCCTTGATTAGGGTCGGGTGTCCTTTTTGACGAAACAACGGTGACATGCTGAGGGTGGTCGCGAGGACAGAGAGAGAAAAACTTTATTGTCAGAGGAACTTGGCGCACACCCCATAGTCCCCGCACGACCCCACTGCACTCAAGTGTTTATGTTCCTAAGGTCCATAACACTAGCAGCCCGGCCGGTGCCGATGGTCTGCACGGCCGGGCCCTCCGAGCGCAGCAGGGTCTCCCAGTCCTCCTAGGTCTTCACGGTTTCTAGGTCCCGCGGGGGAGGGTCCACTGGACAGAGAGAAAGGATGTGGAGGGAAGAGGCGAAGGGTTCTGCGCATACGCCGCAAGCAGTAGTGGGGAAGTAGGAAAGATAGTGGGCTAGGATAAGGGGCGAGGGGAGAGAGTGTGTCTGCAGTCTGCGCCAGAGTGCTGATGCTTTGTTATCCAGGGAGGGGTGGGGCGGGTGGTAGAGCTGGCCTGAGGCTCTGTAGCCCTGCGTTAGCTCGCTGAATGAATGCATGCGCTCCTTCGTGAATCTCCGATCCGAGGCCACCTGAGGTCGATTTAAGGAACCTCGGGCTAAAAGATAGGCGGCCTCGTTTCCGGGATTCTCGGGGAGCGCAGGCACCCATATCAGCTCCACTTGGCGGGGCGGTGGTGCATCGGCCGAGTCCAGTATGTCAAAAGCAGGGACATGAACTCGGCGTGGAGCAAAATTTAGAATCCCAGTTTTCGAGTCACTTAAAATATACCGGGCTTCCGTGCGAGTGATAGCAAGTGCAATGGCGGCTTCCTCTGCAGCCTCTGGGAGGTGTCTGGAGGCAAAGGTAGTGTGAGGAGGGTGGATGAAGAGGAGTCCACCACAGCTGCTGTCGCTTCATCACCCGTGCAGGCAGCGTCTACTCATACGGCGTCCGGCTCGGAGCCGTACGCTCGATGGCGTGCCTTCACACGGGCTCTGCGGCGCTGCTCATGGTGGCACGGGTGCGCATTCCTCGGGAGCGGTTCGATGAGGAGCTCCCGGTGAAGAGGCCGTGGGATGGTGAGGAGGGTTGGGTCGTTTGCCGGTATTCTGATTCGGAGGGAGTCCAGGATATGCCGGCCTGTGGAGGTTTGTGTGAGCGTGATGTACTGAGCCTGCCGGTGGGCTTCCGTCAGTTCCCTCATCGTATTGTGGAGGCCGAGGCACAGTAGTCTGTCTGTGGGTGTGTTGAGCGGAAGATGAAGTGCTACCTTGAATGCCTTGCGAATCAAGGCATCCAAAGCGTTTATGAAATGATTCATAGTTGTAGGCATGGGGTACGGTACAAAACGCGGCTGAGGAAAAAGGCATGAATGAGGCGACATAGGCGTGCTCCTTCATGCCTCTATGATGTCCCGAAACCCTGCGGATGAGGTGCGATATCGCGCCTACAACCTGCTTTAGTTTCTTGAGGGTGGCGGTGTTTTTGCCATAGTTCTGGATGCGCAAGCCCAGTACACAGAGGGTGTAAACCTCAGGTACAGGGTCTCTGTTCAGTTAAATTGCAATTGGGGAGCGTGACAGAGTGGTTCTTAGGCCGGATGAGTAGTAGTTCGAACTTCTCTGGGGAGCAAGGCAATCCGATGGACCGTGCGTAATTTTTGGTGAGGGTAGCTGATTCCTGTAAGGTGTTCTCTATGCCGCCGTCACTGCGGTGGGTGGTCCACAGGGTGATATCGTCGGCATAAAGAGTGTGCTTCATGTGGGGAATACTTGCCAATTTTCGGGCGAGAGGGATGAGGGTAATGTTAAACAAAAAGGGGGAGAGGACGAACCCTTGAGGGGTGCCGATGCCCTGAAGCGTGTAGGAGGTGGAATACAGAGGGCCGAAGTGTATCTGGTTTGGTTTGGTTTATGGGGTTTAACGTCCAAAGCGACTAAGGCTATGAGAGACGCCGTAGTGGAGGGCTCCGGAAATTTCGACCACCTGGGGTTCTTTAACGTGCACTTACATCGCACAGTGCACGGGCCTCCAGAATATCTCCTCCAAAGAAATTCAACCGCCGCGGCCGGGATTGAACCCGCGTCTTTCGGGTCAGCAGCCGCGCACCATAACCATTAAGCCACCGCGGCGGGTCGAAGTGGATCTCAGCCGTGCGGTCACTGAGGAATGCTTGAATATAGGCGTGCGTGCGCACACCTACATAATGGGGATAGAGCAGTCATGATCGCCATATGTCCAATGCGATCAAAAGCTTTGGAGAGATCCAACGCTAAGACTGGCTTGGTGAGAAGAAGCCGGTCGAAAATATCGTGTGTGAATTGCAGCATGGCGTCCTCTGCGGATAGATGGGTGCGAAATCCCACCATGCAATGCGGGTAAAGATTGTTGTCCGCCATGTGACTTGTGAGTCTCGCTAACACAACATTCTCGAGGAGCTTCCCGAGCCATGAGGTTAGCGAAATCGGGCGAAGGTTTTGGAGTGTAAGTGGTTTCGTTTGTTTAGGTATGAATATTACCTTCGCGTGGCGCCAGGACTGCGGGGGGTTGCCCTCCCTCTAGCATGGAGTGCATGGAGTTTGTGATTTGGTCTGCACCAGGTGTGAAGTTGGCGCGCAGAACCAGGAGGGCCGCTCTTTTGGCAACCGATCTTTTGGCAACCAGTTTTGGTAGTGAACCTCAATGTTTGCCTGGCAAAACAGCAATTACGTATTTCGAAGAACTCAGCGAATGCGGGGGAATGCTTTGCCCGAGACCCTGACATCAGTGGAGGCACCAACCACTCCCATAAAACCTCACGGGAACCCGAACTTCCTCTCTAAACAGAAACGCTGCATGGAAAGCATTGCAGAATTTTTTCGCGACTGTTTTACATCGACCTTCAAGGTTAGGCAGACACCACTCACAAAGAACCGCATTGTAGTTGGCGCCAGCCAGCGACCATTAAGTCAACCGCCTTATCGGATCTCTTCGAAGGAACGTGATGCTATTCGCTGCTAAGTTCAAGAAGAGCTCCAGGACGACGTGATATAGCTGCCGACTAGCCCGTGGGGATTGCCTGTTGTTCTAGTGGCAAACAAGGATAGAAGCAAGCAGTTACGTTTGTTACAAACTCCTAAACAAAGTCACCAAAAAAGACTGAAAATGGGTTCTCATACTAGTGAACTCAGCGATACAGTTCACCAAACAGGCGAGAGGACGGCAGCAACACCACAGTCAGTGTAGACAGCCAGAGAGCTGGAGCTGCGCGCCGGTACTTCGTCGTCCACTTCTTCGTCTACAATAGAGGCAGCATGAGGCGCGTTCATGATTGTTCAGGAGCATTCATTGTAATCCACTACAATGGCCCCGGGATGGAAGAGGAGCCATCCTGGCGGCCTTTGGTGATGGCAAGAGGAGCGGGTTGTAATCAGTCTTGAGGCGACTTACATGGACAAGTTCACGGCCGCGATGACGCTAGTCCGAACAGGGTGTAAGCGGTTCTACAATATAATTAACAGGGAATGTTGATTCGACGAAGCGGTAAGGGCCATGATGTTCTCTACGAAATTTCGAAGACTGTCCTGGTGTAGTGGAAGGGACCCAAAGCCAAACTAATTAACCCGGAGAAAACGTGCGCGGTTTGATGGACATGATGTTCATGCTTTCGGCGACCTTGGGAGTCCTAGGTGAAAGAACGGGCCAGTTGGCGACATTCCTCGGCGCGCTTGGCGAGTTCAGAAAGGGGCGTGCATTCGAAAGCGTCCGGAGTTACGGCAAAATCGTGTCCATTGTGGACGACGGTTACGGCCATACAACAGGTAGAAAGGAGAAAATCCGGTGGTTGACTGGGTGGCGGTATTGTACGCGTATGTCACAAAAGGCAGGACAGCGTCCCAGTTAGACTGATCTGACAAGACGTATATGGTGAGCATATAGCCAAGAGTGCGATTAAAGCGCTCAGTCAGCCCGTTAGTTTGAGGGTGGTAGGTAGTGGTGGTGCGATGAATTATGCTACACTCTTTGAGGAGGGCTTCCACCACGTCCGAAAGAAAGACACGGCCTCGATCACTGAGCAACTCGCGCGGCGCACCATGGCGAAGAACAAAATTGTGCAGTGGGAAGTGGGCAACGTCACGAGCAGTGGCAGCGGGTAGTGCGGCGGTCTCTGCATATCGGGTTAGGTGGCGGACGCCAACAATTATCCAGCGGTTCCCAGATAACGTGTAGGGCAGCGGGCTGCAGAGGCCGACGCCAACACGATCGAATGGGCGAGCCGGGCACGGAAATGGTTGCAAGGAGACTTGCGTTGCTGACAGGCGATGCAGGAGCGGACGTATTGGCGAATGTACCCGTACATTCCCGCCAATAATAGCGTTGAGATATTCTTTGGAACGTCTTCAACACACCAGCGTGGGCACGCTGTGGGTCAGCGTGAAACAAGGCACAGCTCTCAGAACGTAAATGCCGAGGTATCGCGAGGAGCCACCGTCGACCATCTTGCATGTAGTTATGGCGGTAGAGCAGGCCATCGCGGAAGGCAAAATGGGTTGCATGGCAGCGGATAGTGCCATGCAACCCAAAATAAATCTAAAGCAATTTACCTTTTTTTAAAAATTTTGGACCTTCTAAAAAAAACACACGGTATACATGAACGCCCTTTCAGGGTCTTCAGTAACAACCTCACGCTGTGTTGGCTGTCGAACCCCAAAGATCTCTCGGGAAAGCTTGCGCGCTTGAACCCTCGACTGCAAGAATTTGATTTCCTGCTCTTTTTCATGCCGACGGAACGTGTCCCGGTCAGGCCATCCCGGCATGATCCCATCTCACCCACGGTTATGGAGAGGACCTTTGCATCCTGGCTCAGAACCGGGACGAGCGCTTTGTAGGGAACGTTAACGTCCTAGTCGAAATCAAGAGGGAGAGATGGGCTTGAGGAAGGCTTGTAGTGCGAAGGCAAGATAACCGCTGGTCCTTAAAGTAACGGAGTGGATTCGAAGAGGTGGCACGCATAGCAGGGGGTGGCAGAGAGTTAGGTGAGCGGATGACGTTCACAAGATATGGTGGCCGCAGCTGGCAAAGGACAAGGTTAAAGGGGTAGAGACACCAAATTTTTGTGTTGTATCTCTGGGTTGTAAATAATGCGTAGCGATTCAGTGAGCATGGAACACCATCTTAGAAGCATGAACTCGCATTATATAATTAATAATCGTAATATTTGTACCCAGCAGTTTCGGTTTCGGTTCGTAGTTGCCAGGTTTTGCCAGGCTGTTTCATGACGTCAAAAACCAGACAATGCGTTATCACGTGGGTCCGGAAAGCAGTGACGTCGTGTAGGCATGTCGTCTGCTTGACACGCACCTGGTGCGCGTAAACACGGAGAGCCGGGCGGAGGGCAAGTCGAACAGCTCCGAGTCGGAAAGAAGAGTTTTATTTCGCCGAAGACACCGATTATGAGGAATCGCGGGATGACGCAGACGAGGAAGGAGACGCCGCGGTTCGAACCCCGACAACCACTTCATTTTTGATCCGCTTGCCAGCGATTCCGAAGAGGAGGCAGGCGTCAGGCCCGACGCAGCTCAGATTGTGCCAGCGAACGCCGAGCGTGTAGGCAATGTCAAATGGTAAAGGCGCGTTCACACTACGCCGACGATCGGCCGATTTCAGTCTGGCGATGGTCGGCGGCAGCGATTTTCGTGCCGTCGGCGCGTCTGTCACACTGCGCAGACGCCGACCGAGCACCGGTCGTCGCCTGACGAGCGCATCGCCGTCGCGTCGCCGAGATAGCAGCCGTCGGCCGACCCGTGTGTCACACTCTGCCGACAACAGCGCCGACCTCACGCCGACGTTGTCCCATCCCGACAGCTCGACGCTGCTTCTTCGTGCGCGCTGCTCGTCTGCTAGCTCCGTTGATGAAGGCGTCGTGGAAATCGAACTTACCTTCTATTATGGGACGAGTTCGCACTAAAGCGATGTGATGAGTAGGTCTTTTATTATAGCACAGTCGACTTCCAAAGCGCCGTCAACTGCGGAAGCGAGACCACCTAGGCCTAGCGACGACTAGGGCAGCCTGGGACCAGCGCGCAGTTCAGGCGCGTTCACACGTACTAGGCCGACGGGACCCCGAGGTCGACGCGACAGCGACGCCGACGGTCGCGTCGGCCAACCTGGTCGTTCCCCGACTAGCCAGTCACAATGCACCGACGACGACGACGACGCCCCAACCCCAACGACCAAGCGTCGTCCTAGTGTGACAACGCCGCCGACCAAAACGAGACCCGTTGGCCGACGGCATATCGGTGGCCGAGCGAAAACATTCGCCGACCAAAAACAAGTAGCGAGCTCAGAGCGCGAAGTGCAATCATTATTTAGACAAATAATGCACGCGCAGCAACATTCATCAAGCCATATGGCCACTTGGCCGACGCGCCGCACTGATCGTCGCTTGCGAACTGCCGCCCCACTGCAAGCAGGGACACGGAGTGGTGAGCATCGCTGCGCCGCTCTACCCAAGCTCCGCCCGCAACCGGTGTCGCACTTCGCCGCCGTACAGCAGTCCCTCAGAAAGACAGCTGCTCGAGCAGCGACAAAGCATGCCTGCTTATGTTTCGAGCTTTCGGCAACGGCATCGCTCGCGGGCGCTCCGGGCGACGAGCTCTTCTGCTGCCTGGTTGCCGTGGTCGTCGCTAGGCCTATAGCCTCTTCCGCATTGAAGTCGCAGCGGCCGGCGCTTCGGAAGTCGCCTGCGCTATAATAAAAGGCCTACTCTACACATCGCTTTACTGTCAACAGCATCATCTCACAATAAAATAATAGTATGGTAAATCTCCACGACGTCTTCAGCAGCGAAGCGAGCGGGCGCCAGGCGAGCCGGACCGCAACGTCGGGCCAGCGGCAGCTGCGAGGCGGTTGTGGCAAAAAATTTGCTCTTATCACAGTCGTTACCTTTGCCAGCAGCTCAGTATTCGTCAGCGATCCTCAAAAATGACACATTTTTCACATTTCTTATCCCAGGGTTTATTATTTACGTCAAGAACACACTTTAGCTCCTTTTTATGACGCCGGCAGACGGGATCCAGGCTGGCCGGCCGGCCGGCATGCTCGGCGTACTTCACGTTCGCACAAGAAAATACATAACATACTAGAGAATGCTTCCTACATTAGAGCACGGGCAATATGCCTCTGCAAAAGTGGATCTTTCGGCAACGACAACACCTGCGGCAACGCCGGGCGTAAAGCACCATCGCACTCGCGAGCGTGCAGAAAAAAAAAGACTCGTGAGCACTCGTAACCAAGGTTGCTAGGCCGCGAATCCGCAAAACTTGGTCCCGTACGTCAGAAAACTGTGCAATGACGTAGGAAATACTTGCTTGTGTTTTCTTCTCTGTTCCTACGTCACATTGATGCACTAGCGATGGCTCCGACTTCAAGAGTGAGCATTTTCACAAACTTTAAAATGAAATTAAAATATGTTCCAGACCTCCCTCAAATTTGATACTTCGCTCTTATGGTGCTCACATACAAAGGAAACGTATGGCAGTCTTTTGTACAACCTTGGAATTTGATGTCTCTACCCCTTTAAGGAGAGCCATGGAAAAGGCTGTTGGCCTGCACTGGACGTAATCAGGCTTATGATGATGATGATGATGATGAACATAGCCAAGGCGACGAGTGGATAGAACAGGAAGACGGCTAGGTACGAACAGTGGACATCACATATCTCTGAAGAAGAAAAGGCACCACAAGCTCACATCAGCCACTATTTACCGGTAATGAGCGATGCGCTACTAAT